>NC_133648.1:54715354-55065347 GCF_009905375.1 Apium graveolens | reverse complement strand
GTACTTCATGCCGCCAGAATTCCACACTCGAGAATTTGGCATAACTGCTCCCGAGTATTCCTAAAGCTATCCTCAAATGCTTGCATGTTCTGCCTCGCTTGAGTAGATCAAAATATCATCGATAAAAACTATCACACACTTGTCCAAGTACTTCTAATACTCTATTCATTAAATCCTGAAAGCCGATGGGGCGTTGGTTAATCCAAAGGACATTACCAAGAACTCATAATGCCCATACCTGGTACGGAAACGCTGTCTTGGAAAATCTTCGGGTTTAATCTTTAGTTGGTGATATCCAGTTCTCAGGTTCGATCTTGGGAAAAAATAAACGCATCCTTTAGCTGGGCGAACAGATCGTCTATAGGTAATGGGTACCTGTTCTTTATGGTTAGGTTGTTCAACTCTCGATAGTCTATGCACAGCCTCATGCTCCCATCTTTCTTCTTAACAAATAAAACTGTGCTCCCCATGGAGACACAATGGGTCGTATCATACCCTTATCCAAGAGTTCCTGCAAATTGGAGCTTAATCCTTCATTTCTAACGGGCTAAACGGTAAGGTGCTTTTGAAACTGGCGCCGTCCCTGGGGCCAACTCAATAGCAAAATGCAATCACTCTATCGGGTGGTAATCCCGGAAGGTCTGTGGAATACATCTTCAAATTCGTTGACTACTGGATATCTTGTAAGTTGGGCACCTCCTTCTGCGTGTCCACACATAGGCTAGGTAAGCCTCACTTCCTTTTCGTAGCACCTTTTGGCCGGGCCATGGTCAAAATTTCTGCGCCTGCCTCTTTCCTCTAATATAACTTCTTCCGGGGATATTTACTTAATTCTTCCCTTTACAGTCTATCTGAGCATCGTTGCTAGATAGCCAGTCCATTCCCAAAATCACATCAAACTCCCCTAATTTAAAAGGAATCCGATCAACACTGAAAGATTGCTCCCCTATGCCTATCCAGGCGGGGGTGCATTGTTACATGAATAATTTCAGATTGGATATTTACTTGTAAGGGTTCTATTAAGGGTTCAGCCTTAAGTGTAACTTGGCGCAAGGTCCTTGATATAAAAGATTTAGTTGCTCGAATCAATAAACATTTGCACTGACTGAATTTAGAGAAAGGGTACTGCTATCACATCTGAATCTTCATAGCATCCTGGACTGTCATGTTGAAAGTTCCGCAGTAGGTGGCTTATAGAGGCAGCCCTGCTTGCTCCGAAGCTGGTTGTTCATTGGGCATTCCCTCTTCCAATGACCCGGGCATCCACACAGATGACAATGGTGGTTGGAACGACGGCAGGGGCTGACGAAGGGCATTATTTGAGTAGTAGCCTTCGACGCCTTAAAACAGGTGTACTGGATTTCTTTACACGCCCAGTGTGATTCTTCCACATATGTTACAGGCTGGCATGGGGGGTCGAGACTGGTTGGAATAGGACATTCTTGGCTTCTGGCCGCCCTGGCTCACCACTCACACTCATTGGCCGCGTTAAACCCAGTTTCCGGTAGGACACTGCTGCTCGATAAATTAGTTGGGAAGTCCTGCGGAACCTCCACCCATGCTCATACTTTTCCTCTTTATTCCTTTCTTCTCTCTTCTGCATCTGTTCACTTCCAACTTCTACAATCGTGCCTTTTCCACCAGAGTGGCATAGTCCGTAAGCTCAAGGATTGCCACCCTATTCTGAACCACGGTTTTCAGTCCCTGCTGAAACCTCCTAGCTTCTTTTCCTCGGTGCTCACAAACTCTGGCACAAACCTTAATAACTCAGTAAATTTCGTTTCGTACTCTGCTACAGACAAGTATTCTGCTTTAGCTCCAAGAACTTGAGCTCCATCTGTTTTTCCATAAACCTCTGGAAATACAGTCTTATGTGCCTCCTCGGTACTCAAAATCTCAAAGATTTCTCCATTTCCTTTAAACCATGCCCTTGCCTCAACTGGGTCAGCTGATCCGTGGAACTCAGGGGGCTTAAGGGACTTAAAAGCCCTGAAAGAGTTTGCCACATCATTGTTATTTCCTTGAGGGGGTGGGTTGGGTTGACGTTCCAAATTCTGCCTTAGGAGTTGCATGAACTGGCCCATGGGATCCATGCCTGGGTTTGGTACTGGTTGCTCCACCTCGGTTTCTCCTTCTTCAGCCTCTATCTCAAATCCCTCAACATCATATGTTTCCTCTTCCTCTTCATACAGGGAGTCATCCTGTTCCACATAATCCTCATCTTCCTCTTCACTGTGCTCCTGGTTCCTATCATCCTGGTTATGGCTTCCCTGGTCTTCAGATCCAGGGTTCGCCCTAGTTCCAATCTTTCTTGGCGGCATGATTCTGATAATAAAAAAATTATTGGGAAAATTCAACGTTAGGTCACAATCATATACAACATTTTCCTTGCACAGCTCTTGTAATGGGGAGAACGTATATCGTAATTTATTATTTAAGAAAGTTCTAGTACGAAGTGCAGTAATAATAATGATAAAAATAGATCCCGTCACTATGGAACTGAACCGAAAGGAAACAAATATATACATAATGTGAGAAATACATAGTTTGATCTGGTCAAAAGTACAACAGTGCTACAGTCATCTGTCCCAAAAGTGATACACAAGAGTCTACTTGTCTAGTCAGAAAAAGGGATGCTATATACAAGTCAACTATCCCGGAAAATTGGCTCTTACTAAGGCCTCGGCTAACTAGACAACTAGACTATTCCATCATTAATCCTGAATCACAACCGGAGCGGGTCAGCTCCCAAACCCTTTCCATCGCACGACGGAAGATATAGTCGGCCTGCCGCCTGGAGATCTTACCATGCCTGTCCCCCTGGAGCGATCTGAGCCTCGCTCGGGATGTGAGCTCTATCCCCGTAAGCTCCCTCCTCAAGGATCAGGGTATAGAAGCCCTAGTCTCATAAGCTCGGGTACGCCTACCCGCCCTCTCTGCATCCAACTCCCTCCTGGCCTCATCTAGTCGGCCCTCGGCAATATGCACTCGGGTCCTCAGAACATCCTGAACATATCCATGTGCAACGAAGACTGCCTGTGGGCAGGGTCAAGAGGTGGTGAATCCGGAGCCGCTGAGGGTGCCTCCTCGTCTGCCTAGGCTCGGAAGTATGGGTCTCTGAGCTGTCATCATCGGGAATCCAAGATAGTGGTGGAGGGGTAGGGGCTCTGACCACCGGAAGTGTGGGGTAATGGGGTACCAGCATACACTACCATAGGTCCAACACGCTCCTCAGCTACTGGGACCTCATCCAGGTCCCTCCCTCATCTGGAATAGCAATAACCTCTCTGTCTCTGACTCCTCATGAGGGGTCCTCCTCATCTAAAATAGCAATGACCTCCGTCTCAGGCTCCTCTGAGGGTCCTCCTCATCCCTCCTCCATCTCAGCCTCCTCCTGATCCTCAACATCTAGCAATGCCTCATCATGCTCACGCTCGAACATCTCAGGGACCTCTATCTCAGGCGCCATACACATTAAACGAGCTAAGTTACTATCATGGTACTTATAAGGTTCCCGTAAGGGTTTTAACTGTCAGCACTACTTTAAGTAGTCCGACCATGAACTTTGGCAAGAGTTCGTATTATCTTTGTGAGTTTGTTATTATATCGACGCATCATCTCTGAGGTTATAACGCTTAGCTCTGATACCATTTCTGTAACACCCCCAGATCCGGGGTCGGGGATCCGGGTCGTCACGGTCTTTCTTTCCACAATATCACTTCACTTAATTAATATAATAACCTTATGCTGTGACCCCACACTAACACACACCACAACCCGTTATAGTCTCAGAGATGAAATTGAAATAAGTACAAGTCTTTGAATCCACCATTTAACAGTTATTACACCCAAAATGATTACTTGATAAATTTACAGTTAATTGCCATTATCTGCCACAAGTTATAATTATACATAATTTGATTCTCAAAAGTAGATGGTCTGAACTACATTAGATCTACCTCTGCAGCTATAGCAGCTACAACATCATCGGGAAGACGCGGGACGCTTCCCACGCGCTTGCGCTGGGTCTGCTGGAGTCTGGCCATCTCTCCTAACTGTTGTTGTGTGATGAAGAAATAAAGCAAGAGTGAGCCTTACAGCTCGCAAGATAATACATAGTGATAACAATAATATAAGTATCTAATGGATACTTACTAGAATCTTTATCATGCGTAAGATATTACTTACTAGATATAAGTAAAAACAAGGAATGAGTTACCAATACTTCACTACACTTATATCATTTATAAAGCTACTTGAACTACCACCGTTCAAGTATTATAAGCTTTTTAAAAAAATAAACATACTATAGATGAGACCACAAGTTAAGACTTGAATAGATTCAATCTTTGAAATATTATTGAATGAAATAAAGTTACGAGATACTTATTTAGTCCCGATATATATTATATACTATATATATATATATAATAATATAATATCCACATATATATCTCTTAAACATTTCCTGGAACCTCTGTTATGTAAAGTATGAACAGAGTTTGAAACATCCAATGAATTTTGGAAAGGAAAAGAATTTTGGCATAAACCAGATATCTTGCTGATCAGGCAAAGATACCAATAAGTAACCTTTTCTACTGTAGATGGATGAATTCCTCACCGGTCATCACCCTGGCCGCATTAGGACCTCGCGCTAAGACCGTTACCCGGCCACTCACGCGTTGATGGACTGCCACCCAGCAACTTACACATTCATAGACCCGTACCCCGGCCTGTCGCTTATGCCGACTCAATCAGATGGACTTACTTCCCGAACATTGGGCAAGTAATCAAATTGTTTTCTCAAAACAGCAACCATGTTGCGAATGTAAAATACACCACAGAGCCGGATCCCCAAGATTTTGAGCGAATATTCAAGTCTCCTTCGAAAGGAAGATCTTAAATCGGAAAACGAGTTTGGGGATCCGCTCTAACTTTTAAAATCATTTTGAAGACTCGAAAACATTTTTAAGAATGTTTGGAGTAAAGCTGATTTAATGAAATAAATCAGTCCCGATATATTAGAAAATATCTGAATATTATTATTTAAATAATATTCCCATAAAGAATAATCTTTATAAAAATAATTGAAGTAGAAGTATTAAAACTTATACTAGAAACGAGTATTAAATAACCAAAGATACACTTATATGAAAGTATTATCTTTATTTGAATAATCGAAAATAAGTTGATTATTAACACCTTATTCTTTAATAAAATAAAGAATATATTTCAGTAATAAGCCGGAGTCATAATACCTCGAATGAATATTATAAATAATATTCATTAAATAAAATAAAGGAGTCATACATCCTCAAATGAATATTCAAATAATATTCAATTAATAAAATAAAAGGAGTCATAAGCCCTCAAATGAATATTCAAGATAATATTCATTAATAAAATAAAGTTATCGAATAAACCTTATTCGATTAATAGTTTTGAAAACTATAACCATATATAAATATATATATATATAAAATCTACTCGGGATCCTCGACTCCCGGTTTTAGAAAATGTTTTCACCTTTGGGTCCCTATACTAAGGGTATATGCAAATTACTGCTATTCTCTAGCATAGGTATTATCAACTGAACCAACAGATATATATGGCAAGAATACGAAACAGGCATGCATATATATACCATATCAGCATGCTTCAATATATCGCAACATTTGCTAATTAACCAACATGCATCTATCGCAAGATAATGCATATACATATATTCATCACAACAACAGTATAACGGGTAGAAAACTTGCCTGAGCGACTTGGGGTGATAAAAGGCTCGGGACGAGTCTGGTAACCTATAAACAACAAGTAAGTTGGAATTAAACCAAAATCACTTGTAAAACTATACTTTAACTAACTTAGACTCTAACGCTTGTTTTGCGCTCACTGATTCGCTTAAGTCACTCGGGTACCCTCGGCTCCACCATTTTTAATAATTTAACCTTTACGAGTTTTAAAGCGATTCCTTCGCGAGTGTCTTACCAACTGCCTAACACACTTACCATAAATGTTTCATACATTAATTAACCCTTTTTGGTCTTTAACCTATGTTTCAAAGTAAGGCGAGGGGAAAAGTTTCATTCGCGAAACGCCGTTACTTGAAACGGTCGTTTCTCCTAAACCGTGCATCAGAATCGAACGAACTACATATCAAAACGAAGCTCGTAACATGAGCTATCTAGACATGGAAATGGTCATAATCTAGCAGGGGGTTCTCGGGTCCTAATATTATGCACAAAAACAGTCTAAAGAAAATCGGACGTTACGACGACTATGTTTACGCGATTTCCAATATTTTAAACCATTCAAAACCATTCCAAATCAACCTCAAATCCAACATACAACCAACATCCATCCTTATCACATCATAACAACCCCAACCAATTCAATTTAATCATTCATACTTATGCCTAAGCTTAACTTTAATCATACTTAAGTTCTTTTAATCAAAACCACAACATTTACCATTCCATTTCACTACCATTTCAAATCCCAAACTCTAATCACAACAACAAGCTACAATATCATCCTACTAATCAAAATCATCTTATAATATATAGGAATCTAGGGTTTGGAGATGGTATACCTTCCTTGAAGTGGTGGGAGGAGCTAGGAAGCCTTAAGAAGCTTTGAGAAGTCTTAGAAAAGCTTGGATCTTCAAGGAAAACAAGAAAAACTTCAAGTTAAAAACTTGAAAACACTATTCATAGTCTTCTTCTTTGATTAAATGAAGAAGATTGAGAAGGAATTAATGGCTTAAACTCATGAAGATGATTAGGGAATTTACTCACCAATTTAGGAAGCTTGGATCTTGAATTTTTGAAATTTTCTTGCCTTATGAATAGTGAAAAGTCGAGAGCAAAGATGAACAAGGCCTTGGTTTCTTTTTGATTTTGATCAAGAATGAATTTGCTTGGCTTGGTTGATTTGTTTTTGTGTTTGATTTAGTCAATTACCTTCTTGCCCTTGAATTTGTGTGGTTACAAAGCCACCACACCTCCTTCCTTCCCATGTCATGCTTGTGTCATCCTCATGATGTTATCCTCCCCTCCTTGTCCTCTTTCTATTGGTTGGATGACATCATTCCCACTAATCCCTTTGATTAAATTCCTAATCGTTTGCCTAATGACCGCTGATCTGTTATACGGTTCGCTTAACTTTCATTCTCGTTTATCGTTTGAAGGATCATACCCGGGATCTTATTACTTAGGTTCCCTTAACCTTTCTCAATACATTATATTCCTTTTTATGATCCTCTATTATAATCCTTTAATTTAAATCCTTTAATTTAAATCCTTTTTATCCTGTTACCTTATACTCAATTCTCTCCGTATCTAGTGGATTTCCGGGAAAAACCAAAGTGTTCGGAATTAGATTCTGACGATCTTTACATACACTTATATACTTCATAGAGTACTAATAATATCCCAGAATATCCATAACAGAACCCCTACATAGTGTGGCGTGAAAAGTTTTCTCATTCAGCTAAAACACTATTCACAAGGGTTACAAAAGTTGAAAATTTTGGGGTTATTACAACTATCTCCTGAACTAGCAAGACAATCGGCTTGACAATTGATTGAACTAGCAAGACAATCTCATAGCTAGTAGAAATTTCGGTATGACAATCATTTTGAATTAGTATGACTTTCGGTATGACAATCTGATTGTCATACCAGTTCAATTGATTATCATGCTGAATTAATATTGAATATAAATTCAAAATCAATTCTGAAAATTCATAATATTAATTCAGAATTAATTAATCAATTAATTCAATAAATCATTAAATTAATCTTTGCAGATATAATTTATTTTATTAATTAAATTATATGACTTAATTAATAAAAAATTAATACTACTCTTGAACAGCAACCACTCTTCTGAAGATTTTCTGAAAATCACTGAAAATTATGAATCAATTCCACCACTTCAATGTTGACACTCGATGTACTGTCTGGTTCATGAGTGACTAACTTCCATGATGTTTCTTCATGTCTTGACTTTGATAACTTGATTTTCTTCAGATTAAATCCCTGTAATTATCTGATACCCTGACAAGATCTCTGACACTTGATTAAATCCACAATCTTGATTTATATCACTGAGGCTTGATAAATTTCTTGAACTTCTTCCAGTGAATTAATTCCTCAAGTCTATAGATGAACAATGTTTCTTAATCCTTTGACAGATGTTACATTAAGAGATCTCTTTGACGATAGAACCACTATTTACTTGTTATATTCTTATTTGAGTTGAGTTAAAATCTCGAATAAACAAATAGGCTATGACATATGCCTTTCAGATGGTGTCATCAAGATCTACCCCAGCATGTAGCCTCTCGCCATCTAATTGTTGGGTCTGACTGGTGATTACAGTTTCAAGAACTGTGTCACTTTGAGAAGTAGATTCAAGCCCTTCGTTATATGAAGAAGAAATTTTAGAGATAAGAGAAGTGATTTCAGTATTGAGTATTGGCAACTCCCTCTAATTAAAAAAGGTGTTTTAATTGATGTGCTCTCAATGTGTGTGTCATCATCATGACTTCTTCCACCCTCTTGAGAGTGCTCAAGAAGGGATACAGACTCTTTACAGGGTGCATTTGGGAGAATGCTTTGTTCAATAGTGATACCTTATTGAGAAGGTGCCATTAGAGTCTATTCACTTCCCTTATCATCTCTTTGAGAAGATGCAGAAGTGGCTAATTGAGTGGTCAACTCTATTTTTTTTAGGCTTCTTGACCATGTGACTTTCACTCTTAGTAACTCTCTCATCACTCTTATTGATAACATTAAGCTTTACATATTTTCTCTTATTTTTACTAACTTCACCCTTTTGAGAGGATGAAGTAGTTAGCTTACTAACACCTAGAAGTTTGTGATAGGTAATGAATACAACACGGGGGGGGGGGGGGGGTGAATGTGTTTTAGATAATTTATAAGTTTTTTGAACTATTATGGAAAATGGTGAACAAAGTAGTCTAACTTGTAGAGATGCAGTGTTAAAATAGAATTAATAAACATGCACATAAACACAGTATCTTCAAAACTCACTTAATTTTATACTAAAATCAAGTATGTCTTGCTATAAATTTCTGGCCTCTTATTTTGATAAAGAGCTCAGCTTCTTTCTTTAGAGAGTTACAAGAAATTCTAGATCTATATATTATAACTACAAACAAAGGACCAGTGTTTACTTCATAGATTAGTAAACACAGGGTTTACACAGCATGCAATAGCATGTACTAAACCCTACTTTAAGTTATCTAAAGCTTTCCATTTCTGACTTGGTATATCTTTGCAAATCGTACATGTATGTGACTTTCCTTTGTCAGTTAATCTTAGCCTTTGATCTTGTACTCTTCAAGCTATTTTTCTAGACTTTTCAAATCAGTGATTGATTTGTTTGTTGATTGACAATCTTGGATCTTTAACTAGTCTGCTTTCTGTACTTGAGGTTTATATCGAGATCTCCAGTTTGTTATATAGAGAACTCGACATCTCGATAAGTATAATGGCTTATTGAGATCTCTTATTTTTCTATAATTATTACCGAAGTCTCTGAGTTCTCTATAAGAGAATTTGGCTTGTCGAGATCTCTAAATTTCAGCATGTAGAAAAGACTTGTCGACATCTCTGAGTTCTCTATTGCAGAAATGACTTGTCGATATCTCAGAGATCTCTATATACATTTTGACTTATCGATATCTCTAAGATCTCTATTGATAACTTGACTTGTCGATATCTCCAATCTTCATATCTTCATTTGGCTTTTCGATATCTCTGAGACTTCTCTATAAGCTATTTTTGACTTGTCGCTAAGTCATTCTGGAGTTCTCGAATGACTTCTCTATATGACTTGATTTGTGACTTGTAGATTTCTTGACTTAGAATGTTTTTCTCAAAACATATTTATTCAACTCCAAACTTCTTCACACTGTATCTGAGGCATGATCTTCATGATCTTCTTCCAGAGTTTATTCTTAGGCTTGAGACTGTTTACAGAAAAATACTCCAGTCTAATCTATTGACCCTTTTACATACTCAAGTAATACAATACAAAATGCAAACTTAGATTATCATACAACTTACTTAGGGCTGTCAATTTGACTTAGTCTTGTTATAGTTCAGGCATGTCTTGCACAACAGTTTGGAATAAGTGGTTTCAGTTGTGGAATGCCCTTATGGGTTGACCTATTTTTGTACTTCTATAGGATCAAGTTCCATAGTTGGATTAGCAACAAGAACACTTCTCATGTCAGACATAGGGTAGGGGTAAGTCTTAAATTTCTCTAACATAAAAATAGTGAGATTAAGACTTACCTTTACTTGTTTTTTCTTATTCAGTTTCCCAAATAGAATTCTGGACACTAACTTATGAATGCCTATTAAACTTGTATCTTATCCTTCAGTTAAATGAATATTATTTATCTTATGGTTTAAAATAACCATTATAAACCTAGAAAAGAAAATTTTCCTTTTCTCTAGTCTCCAAGGGAATTTTGAGCCTTGTGCTTAGCTCACTCAGAATAAGACTTCCAACATTTAAGTGTCTGTTATAGGCCATTGAGAAGACTAGCTTTTGAACAATATTGAGGATATTTTCAAAACCAGTCTTTCTGCAGGCGAAGGCCCTAATCACAGTTTCAAACACAAAAGATCATTTACTCATTAGATTCTTCTTGTTCATCCTGGATATATCAATTTTGTCTCTATAATGAATGAAATCCATGAATTCCATAATCTTTTGAGAGGTAGGTACTGCAACCAAGTTCTCTGTGGATATCCCAAGAGCAATATTTAAGTCAGCTGCACTAAACTCCACAGCTACACCCTTGATTGTGCAAGACAATATCATTGTCACAGTTTGGTTTCCATCTATATCACTAGTGAGAATTGCATTCCCCCAGAATTCATTCAAGACTTCCAAATACAAAGTGGGGTTTGCACTAAGAGCTCCTGCAAGATATTAGTCCGAGATAAATTTCGCAAAGCACTTGAACTTATCAGATGGTTGGGTTAGATCAATAAAAGCAAGAAAATTGGTCCCGTCCTTGGGAATAACATCTCTTGAAGTATTTGAGTTGGATGCCATTTGAGAGTTTGAAAAAAATGAGTGGGTAAGTTTTTAGAAGATAAAATCTTGCTAAGAAGTGAAACTGAGAGAAATAATTGTAATTATGTCAAAATTGATCTCGGGAGCGTTAAGAGGGGTTATGTCGAGATGTCTGGGTATTTATAGTATAGATATTTACTTCACGGCAAGATAATTAGAAATGGTTCAAATTGTATCGCGAAGTCACATAGAGTTTATCGAGATATTATCTAAAGTACTCTTATCGAGAATTAGAAAGAGACATTTCAATATGTTGTACAAATACTCAGTTTTGCACTAGAACCAATCAATTTCAATTTTTATTATAATAGTATAATATAAAATAAAAAAATATATCAAAAGTATTTTAATGAAATAATTTAAGGGTTTAAATTATTCCAGTATGAGTTATCGATAAGTCTAAATATGTTAAGTAGTGAACTCTCTGTCACGAAGTGATCTCGATATAACATATCGCAAACTCATTCAAGACTTATCGAGAAGCTACTTGCGTGTCCTGATAAATATTTTCTAATATAGCTGACAACCTTGTTTTCCCAAAGCAACGGATATATGTGTTTTCTGAAAACAAATATTGAACCATGTTTTGAGTACATGGACCCTAACTGATATGTGTATTATGATAATATATATAATTACGAATCGGGTTATAAAATCGTATGGGTAGAATTGATAGTGAGACTATGTTAATCATACGAGACTGCCTAATTAAGAGTTCTGTAAGATTCGGTCGAAACACCCAAGTCCCGAAGTCGGTTTAAAGATAACCTAGCATTCGGTAGGAAATGCTCTGCAAGATGCGGATTGTTCAAACGATAAGAACCAGATGTTGGATAAGAATGGAATAAAGTAGTGTCAAGTATCTAGCTTCTAGCAATTGTGGGGGTAGCATATGGAAATAGAAAGATGTAAGATCATGAGACGTCAGACTAAGATGACCGTGTTATTACTAAACGCCAAAGGCAAGTATTCCTAAACTTTCTTCTGATATACTACAAATATCTCTTTCATATTATAAGTTAGGAATAGTTAAATGTTTTATATTTCGCTACAATTACTCTTAATTATGCACGTACATTTCATTATTGTTCCTTTGTTATTGATTGATCTCTTGAGTAAATACCTATTATTCCGGGTTATTTGCGAACCTTGAATCGGGATGTTTTGAAATCAATATGATTTGATATCAAAATAATCTACGGACTGGATGGTTACGATAGGGCCATGAATGAACTGGACCCTAAGGGTCGGGGATGGACCGGACCCCTGATATTGGGCCATAGTGTCTGGGTACCTGAATAGATCTATACAGGTATGTATAGATCTACACTATATCCTGACTGATCAACAGAGTATGAGTGTGAACGTTGATCTAGTGTCCAGTCTAATTTATTGTTGATTGCCATTAACGACATTCCTTCTTGAAAAGTTCTATGATTACAAAACCGGACCAAGATTAGATTTAAAAAGATGAATCAATAAATTATGTGTTGCTTTTGATTGATGGCTAATAAAGGCCAACGTTTTTTCGCACAACTACTTCAAATAAATCAAAGTATTTATAAATTATTTAAAGATTGTGTCCGGAGAATTCTTTTGATATTGATACCTGGAAATTAGTTATGATACTTGATGGGAATTTTGGCTCACTCTTGATTTGTGAATTCTTATTTCTTTCAGAATCAAATGAGGATAAAAGTGAATAGCTCTTGGTAGACAGCAGAATTAGAGAGATCTCAACTGCTAGAGGATGGAGATGTTAGAATGAATTAGACAAGGGAGTTAGTACAGAGGTAATAAACTTGTATTTTAGTTATTGTAGATTTTAGAAGGTTAGATTCTTGTTTCATACCATAACCTGTAAACGATCCGGAATTTAGGGGTCATTTATATATTATTTTATATATGTAAAGATTGTTTAGTGAAACCCAATCTTGACCCCGAATTTGGGATGTTACAAAAAGCACAAGTTAGAGAACTATAAACTGATGCAAGTATCCGGATCTGGATGCATGAAAGACAATCCAGATCAAACTAAAAGGCTAATTCAATAAGGAAAATTCTAAAAGTAAAAAGCAGGTATGATCCGGGACATAATATGCAACACATAATCCGGATCAAGAAGGCAGCAGATTCTGTGAAGGGAATTTGACAAGGAATATAATCCGGACCAATACAGGTAGTGAATAATCCGGATTAGACAAACAACAAATTAAAAAGTTCAGCAAGTAGATGAAATAGCATGATCCGGATCAATATGCACACTAAACAATTCGGATAAACAATATCAGATATTCAAATAAAGCAACAAAAATAAATAGAAGGCAAGGAAGATCCAGAATAGTATTAAACATAATAACCCGGACTACCAGAAGACTTACAACCGAGTTTGAAAAGCAACTTGTGGTTCATAAAGGTATCCCGGGTCGGCTGGAACCCGAGAGAGTCGCAAAATGCCCTCATCTGAGTCAAAGCCTACCCTTCCAGAATGGCGGTCTCAAATTTGGTCTTGATACCATCCATTGTAAAGTAAGGAAAGTATTGCAGGTCAAACCCCTTTAGCATGATAATCTCCCCATTCCAGTACTTCAGAGAAGTCTGATACATCACGGGCTTAGCTCTACCCAGGCCATACCCACACTCGGAGGCCCAGAACCTAATTTCATAAAATGGTTTCCGGTAAGACTTAGAGAGATAGAAGATCTGGTGGAAAAACTTCAGGGTAGGCAGGAACCCAGATTTATTACAGCAAGCTATGAACCAAGTTATAGATTTAATCCCATTCGGGGTGATCTGCATGGGAGAGATCTTATACACGTGCCTGCAAAGGTGCTTGATGAACATATCGCAGCGGGGGCTCCACCCAGATCTGAGGTACTCCAACCAAACCGGGACAAATCCATCTTCCGGGCGATGATAGATCCTCTCGTGGGGTTCCGGCCACCTCCACTCAATATCGGGGGTCACCTGGAACACAGCCTGGACAGCTTCATCCATCTCAGCTGGATCGGCCTCAGTATAAAGATCTTTCAGCTGGTAATGATCACGGCTAATGGGGAACTCAGCGAAAGCCCTCTCAAGGGCTTCTTGTTTATAGATCCCAGGGTGACCATCCCTCTGCCTCTCGTACCTAGCTCTTCCATAAAAAAAATGCTATTTTCGATATCTGGGGACTTAGTGACGAAATGGTACTTCACATTGGTCTAATAACCCTCGGGAGTAAAGGGGACAGAGTTTTCGGGGAGATTCTTGTACCAGAACTTGGTGATTATCTCGGCGAGAGGCCTTTTTACCCATCTCGATCCGGGTTTGTGTTCTCTCAGAAGAATCAGGATCACTCTCCTCACTGGAAAAACCAGGGTAGCAATTGAAAGCTCTTCTAGGAAGCCGCTTGATCCGAACCATATACCTATTAAAATCAAGGTGAGTTAGTCTAAGCTCCTACAAATTTTATATCTTTTGCTAAGCGGTCCGGATCAGGCACGTTATGTTAGTTCTATCATAACCTACCAATCCGGACCGCTAATGCAAGTCCAACCCGGGCAAACATCAACGATCCGGATCATCTTTGCTAAGTAAGCAAACACATGCCCTTAAAAAAATATACAAATCCAGACTAAACCCCCAACCCCGATCATAAAAAGCAACCAAGGGCCCAGACCCGGGTCTGTGAACCTAACCCGGATCTGAACAACCTAGATGTAAACCTACACAATCTTATACATTCAATTATCAATGATATAAACTAGCATAGATCCGGGTTATGCACCCCCTACGGGTTATGCACCCCCTACCCGGATCATAACCAAAACCCTTACCCACAAAGAATTTTCCCAAGAATAAAACAGCAAAACATACACTTTTCATATATACACACATCCATTCTTACCAAGAACACGAAGAACAACCCCAAAAAACCCAGAAAATCGATACCAAAACCAAAAATTTCAAACTAAAATTAAGCCAAAACACAGGGGAAACTGCATATCTAAACATGCATAAAACAATAAACTACTAAACACGAACATCCAACAAAAAACAACAAACACAACCTCTATTCTACATCAAATTCGCGGAATGAAGATTAAAGCATGCAAAGAGTTTGAAAAATAGAAAAACAAGCAAATAAAAAAGCAAGAAACAGGGAAGTTACAAAGAAGATAGGAGAATGGAGACGATTGAAGAGCAAATACGAAAGAAGTGATCAACACAACCTTTTGAAACTCGACGAAAATCAAAAAGGGAAAAAAGGAAGGGGTGTGACTGTTGAAATTTCTAAGTGGATAAAAGAAAAAAGAAGGGGACAGAGCTTTTTATTGAGGAGTAGGGAAAAACTACCCCTGCCACGTGGCAGCCAGGGGTTGGTCAACCCAGGAGTTACAAAATATATATACATATATCTATATACATATACAACACATTTACACCCCATAATCATTATGGGGCGAATTTCAAGGGCAATTAACTACCAATTATTCAAAATAAAGGGGGGAGTAACTGCGAAAAACGTTACAAATTCTCCATTTTTTCAGAATCCGCAGCCTCCTACCCGGATCAATGGCCCCTACCCAGATCACTTGCAATCCAGAATCATATCATCAAGAAGCAGAATTTACTCCAAGGCAACCAATTTCTCATACTTCAATCCGGATTGGTATCTTCGACACCAGACCCAGATTGGGGGCAAAAAAAAGGAGAATTTTTCTTAAGGGAACAAATTTCTCCTACTTTAATCCGGATTGATATCTTCAACACCAGACCCGGATTGAGGGGCAAGAAAGAAGCATATTTTTTCCTAAGGCAACCAATTTCTCCTACTTCAATCCAGATTGGTATCTTCAACACCAGACCCGGATTGGGGGGCAAGAAATAAGCATAACTTTTCCTAAGGCAACCAATTTCTCCTACTTCAATCCATATTGGCATCTTCAACAACCTACCCGGATTGGGGGGGCAAGAAAGAAGCAGATTTTTCGAAGAAGAAGCAACAGCTACATAACACTTCTCTACTCCCTCATCCAGAAAATCTACATAAGGGAGTGGGGGCAAATGATAGGGTATAGGAAGCCTGGCTAGGGCCCAACCCAGATCTAGGGTGAGGCAGGCTCAGCTGATGGACCAAGACCCCCCTTGTAATAACCCCAAAATTTTTGAACTTTTGGTAACCCTTATGAATAGTGTTTTGCTGATCATGCTGAATAAGAAAACTTTTCATGCCACACTATATAGGGGTTCTTCTATTGTTATTCTGAGATCTTATTAGTACTTTATATGGGATATAAGTGTATGTAAAGATCGTCAAAATCCAAATTCGAACACTTTGATTTTTTCCGAAAATCCACCAGATACTG
The DNA here is from genome assembly GCF_009905375.1 of Apium graveolens. Lineage (NCBI taxonomy): Eukaryota > Viridiplantae > Streptophyta > Magnoliopsida > Apiales > Apiaceae > Apium > Apium graveolens. Next base: position 55,048,869 of record NC_133648.1, on the reverse strand, counting down.
AAAGAATTAAGTATAAGGGAACAGGATAAAAATAATTTAAATTCAAGGATTATAAGAGAGGATCATAAAAGGAATATAATGTATTGAGAAAGGTTAAGGGAACCAAGTAATAAGATCCCGAGTATGATCCCTCAAACGATAAACGAAAACGAAAGTTAAGCGAACCGTATAACAGATCAGAGGTCATTAGCCAAGTAATTAGGAGCTAATCAAAGAGGTTAGTGAGGATGATGTCATCAAACCAATAAGAAGAGTACAAGCATGGGAAGATGACATAAGAATGATGACCTAAGCATGACCAAAAAGGAAGGAAGTGTGGTTGATTATTAACCACACAATTTTACATGGTTAAAAGGGTAATTAAACAAAACAAAAACCTAGCAACCAAGCAAAACAAATCACAAACACAAAAACACATCTTGACTTCATTTTTCCAAGAGAAGCTCTCGGCCCTTTTCCATTTTCAAGAAGAAAAAAAAACCCAAATCCAAGTTCCAAGCTTCATTAATTAGTGAGGTAATTATCTAAGGTTCCTTATGCATAAATATAGCTATCCTATAAGTTTAAGCTTCAAATTCCTTCATGATCTCTTCCTAAAATTCATGGAAGAAGAGGGTGAATAGTGTTTTTCAAGAACTTAAAATTTTGTTCTAGAGTTTTTGTTTAGATTAAGCTTTGGTAAGGACTTTCAAGGGTGATTCCAAGCTCCTTAGTTACTTTTACTCACCAAGGAAGGTATAATCTCATACCCTAGCCCTACTTTTGTATATTTAGAGTTTTTGTGTTTGGAATGGTTCATGAGAAGCTTGATTATTGTGTATTTAGAAATATGTTGGTTTTGTGATGTGTCTGGAGTTGTAAATCTTCTTGATTAGTTAAAGAACTTATGTAAGCTTTTAGTTCATGATTGGGAAGTAGTTTAAATTGGAAATATTGAGTTGTTGGGGCTGTTGTAGCATTTTGTGTATGGAGTTTGGTTGTATGGTTAAATTGTGGTTGATTGGTGGTTGATTTGGAGTAGGATAAAAATTGGTAATCGCGTCAACATAGCCGTCGTAATGTCCGATTTACATTAGACTGTTTTGTTCTAAACATCAGGACCTGAAAACTCACTGTTAGGTTTTGACCACTGCCTTGATTAGATATTTCATGTTACGAGCTTCGTTTTGATATGTGGTTCGTTTGAATCCGATGTACGGTTTAGGAGAAACGACCGTTTTAAGTAACGGCGTTTCACGAACGAACCATTACCCCTCGCCTTACTTTGAAACATTGGTTAAAGTCCTTAAATGACTAATTGGAGTATGAAACATTTATGTAAAGTGTATTAGGTAGTTGGTAAGGCACTCGCGAAAGAATCGCCTTAAAACTCTTAATGGTTAATTTATTAAAAATGATGGAGCCGAGGGTACTCGAGCGACTTAAGAGAATCGTTGAGCGCAAAACGAGCGTTAGAGTCTAATTGGTTAAAGTATAGATTCATAAGCGACTTTGGTTTAATTCCAACTTATATATGGTTTATAGGTTACCAGACTCATCCCAGGACTTTTACCATCCCCAGTCGCTCAGGCAAGTTTTCTACCCGTTATACTGTTGTTGTGATGTATATATGTATATGCATTATCTTGTGATAGATGCATGTTGGTTATTAGCAAATCTTGCGATATATTGGAGCATGCTGATATGGTTTATATACATGTCTATTTCGTAATCTTGATATATATTTGTTGATTCCTGTTAGATATATTTGATAATGTCATGGCTAATATAATTTATGTTTAGATTTCAGATCTTACTTAACAGGATAAATCAGTACTTAACTGTTGATCAGTACTTATATTGGAAGTCAGGACTTAAGGATATCAGTACTTATATTATCAGGAGATAATTATCAGAAGTTAGATATCAGAACTTAAGTGCTGAAGGATGATTAGAGAAGGACAGTAGCTGATTAAAGGAAAGAAGATCGAGATAAACATAAGAAGAGATATACATGAAGAAGGAATTCCGTGAAGAATGGAATACTTGGAAGAAAAGATATCTGATTGATATATTTTAGGAAGCAGAATTATATTCCATATCAATTAGCGATTATCTTGTAACTGTGTAGTATATAAACACAGACATAGGGTTTACACTATAAGTGTTATCATATATTCGAGAAGTTTATTCATTGTAACCCTAGCAGCTCTCGTGATATTTGTTCATCACTGAGAGGTAACAGTTCCATTCTGTAACAGAGTTTATTGTTTCAATAAAGTTTGTTTTTTGTTACTTAATATATTAAAGTTCGATTTGATTGTATTATACACTGTATTCACCCCCTCTACAGTGTGTGTGTGACCTAACAAGTGGTATCAGAGCCAATCTGTTAACACACATACAGCTAAAGATCCAAACACAATCATGTCTGACACAGAAACTCCAACTAAGCCTACCAAAACTGAAGAACCTCCAAAGCCACAAATTCAAAGTCGGTATGAGACTATCAGGGTTCCCATACTGAGACCATCTGAATATCCCATATGGAAGGTAAGGATGACAATGTTCCTGGAAGCAACAGATCCAGAATACCTTGATGGAATCAAGGAAGGGCCTCACAAACCAACCAAGCTCGCTGTTGCAGTTGCAGGTGAAGCAGCAAAGACCGTACCAAAGGAGAAGAGTGATTATACTGCTGAATATATAGCATCAATTGCTAAGGATGCCAAGGTACGACACTTACTGCATAGTGTCATTGATAATGTAATGTCAAACAGGGTAATCAACTGCAAGACTGCTAAGGAGATATGGGATGCTCTGGAAACAAGGTGTCAGGGAACTGACACAATTAAGAAGAACAGGAAGACAATACTCACTCAAGAGTATGAACACTTTGACTCAAAGACTAATGAGTCATTGAATGATTTATATGATAGATTTGTCAATCTTTTGAATGATTTGTCATTGGTTGATAAAGAGTATGATCTTGAAGATTCAAACCTTAAGTTCCTGTTAGCTCTTCCTGAATGCTGGGATTTGAAGGCAACGACAATAAGAGACAACTACAATCTTGATGAAACAACTCTTGACGAAATCTATGGAATGCTCAAGACTCATGAGCTTGAGATGGAACAAAGAAGCAAGAGGAAAGGAGGAAAGTCAAGGACAGTTGCTCTTAAGGCTGAAGAAGAATTCCCCAAAGCAGCTTCCTCAAGGAAAGACAAGGGTAAAGCTCTTGTCATAAAGTCTGAAACTGAGTCATCAAGTTCTGAAAGTGATGATGACTCAGATTCTGAAAGCTTGCCTGAGACTGATGCTGATGAGGAGATGATGAAGCTGTGTGCTCTTATGGTGAAAGGAATCACAAAGATTGCATACAGGAAGTTCAGGAAGGGAAAGAAGTTTTCCAGGAAAGGCATAAGTTCTGATAAGAAGAATTTCAGAAGATCTGAAGGCAGAGGAGGAAAGTCTGACAGATGAGATTATACCAATGTTAAATGCTATAATTGTGGTGAGAAAGGCCACATATCTCCTGATTGCAAGAAGGTAAAGGGTGACAAAGGCAAGGCTCTTGTCACAAAGCAGAAAAGCTGGACAGACACCTCAGACTCTGAAAGTGAGGAAAACTATGCATTGATGGCAAATGCTGATAAAGAAAGTGCTGAGAGCAGTTCTGAAGCTGCTGAAACAAAGGTACCTCAGACTACTTATGCTTTTCATACTGATGATATTAATGAGTTGAGAAGATATCTTAAAACCATGTTTGTTAGTTATAGAGATCAAACTTTAACACGTGAAAGATTAACTTCTGAAAATCTTGCATTTAAGAAAAGAAATGATTTCTTAGAAAAAGAGTTAGTCATGTTCCATCAAACTCAGAAGGATAGAGATGATGCTTTTTATGTTAGGGATGAAGTGCTAAAAATGAATGAATCTCTAAAAACTGAGTTAGAAAAGGAAAGAGAGATTATCAGGACTTGGACTAACTCTGGCAAAACAACTCAAAATTTGCTAAGTAGTGGAAACTGGAAAGAGGGCTTAGGTTATGGAGAAGATAAGAATGATAAAGGAACTGAAGAAATTAATCCTGTTGATAAGCAAAAGCCAAAGTTAAAACCTGTTAAGTTTGTAACTGTAAAGTCTGAAAATGAGAAATCAGAAGTTACAAAGGAATTAACTTCTGACAAACTAAAACAGGAAAAGACAGCTTAAGTGAACATAGGCTTAATGACAAAGAAGCAGCTTAAGCATAAGCTGAAAGATGTTAAGAATGCAAACAAGGTAAAATCACCTAGGAAAAATAGGAATGGAAAGGAAGGTATGAATAACAGCAATAATTATAAACCTGTTCCTGATGCTCCTAGGAAAACATGTCATAACTGTGGAAGTTCTAACCATCTAGCTTCTTTTTGCAGGAAGAATAAGAATATTAGCTCTTTACCTTCAAAATCAGGAGTTAAGAGTCAGTCTGTTAGATACAAACCATAAAATCCTTGTTTTCATTGTAGTAGTTTATGGCATTCCATTTATACTTGTAAGGAATATCATAGTTTGTACTATGATTATTATCAAATAAAACCTTCTTTGAAGAAAGTTTCCATTGTTCCTTCTAGTGTAAATTCTGATTCAAAGTCTGATAGTGTAAGTTTTGATAAGAAAAATGTTAACATAAACTCTAATGCTAAATCCGCTGCAAATGTTAACAAACTTAATAAGGCCAAAGGATCCAAGCAAGTCTGGGTCCTTAAAACTAATAATTAGTGGTCTTTGTGATTGCAGGGCAACAGGAAAAATATTCTAGTTCTGGACAGTGGATGTTCAGGACATATGAACGGAAATAAGGCCCTGCTATCAGATTTTGTTGAGAAAGCTGGCCCAAGTGTTTCTTATGGAGATGGCAACATTGGAAAAACATTGGGATATGGCAATATCAATCTTGGAAATGTCATAATTAAAGAAGTAGCTCTGGTCTCAGGACTTAAACACAACCTACTGAGTATAAGTCAAATCCGTGACAGAGGTTATCATGTTGATTTCTTTGAAGAACACTGTGAAATTGTGAGTAAATCTAAAGGCAAAGTTGTTCTGAAAGGATACAGGCGTGGTAACATTTATGAAGCTAAGCTTTCAACAAGTACTGATGGTTCTACAATCTGTCTGATGAGTAGAGCATCAATTGAAGAAAGCTGGAATTGGCATAAGAAACTCTCTCATTTAAATTTCAACAATATAAATGAACTGGTCAAGAAAAATCTTGTGAGAGGACTGCCAAAGTCAGTATTTGCTCCTGATGGTCTTTGTGATTCCTGTCAGAAGGCCAAACAAAGAAAATCTTCATTCAAGAGCAAGACTGAATCATCAATTCTTGAGCCTTATCATCTATTACATGTTGAACTATTTGGTCCAGTAAATATCATGTCTATTGTAAAGAAGAAGTATGCATTGGTCATAGTGGATGAGTTCACCAGATACACATGGGTGTATTTCTTACACACAAAAAGTGAAACTGCATCTATCTTGATTGATCATGTCAAACATCTGGATAAAATGGTCAAAGATTCTGTGAAAATTTTAAGGAGTGATAATGGCACTGAGTTCAAGAATTTGATAATGGAAGAGTTCTGCAAAAACCATGGAATAAAGCAGGAATTTTCTGCTCCTGGAACTCCACAGCAAAATAGAGTTGTTGAAAGGAAGAATAGAACTCTCATTGAAGCTGCACGTACAATGCTTGAAGAAGCAAAGCTTCCAACTTATTTCTGGGCTGAAGCTGTGCAGACTGCTTGTTTTAATCAAAATGCAACACTCATTAACAAGCATGGAAAACACCATATGAGATGGTGAAGAAAAAGAAGCCAAATCTGAAATACTTTCATGTATTTGGATGCAAGTGTTTTGTTCTCAAGACTCATCCTGAACAGCTATTAAAGTTTGATCTAAAAGCTGATGAAGGAATCTTTGTTGGATATCCACTTTCCACAAAAGCCTTCAGAGTCTATAATTTGAGGACAAAAGTGGTCATGGAATCTATCAATGTCTCTTTTGATGACAAGAAGATTACTGGTCTTGAAGATTTCATTGACCATGATCAGCTGTGATTTGAAAATGAAGACTCAAATTCTGATACTGAATATCCTGACAGTCTAAGTTCTGATACTGTGAACTTTGATGGAATAAACTCTGATGTTATTGAAACTGTGGTGGCTACGCCAAGGGAAGATGCACCTATGCAGGGGGGGCATACTCAAGATCCTACCACAGCTCAAGAAACATCAGAACATACATCTGGCTCTTCAAGTTCTGATTCTTCAAGTTCTGATAAGCCAAGTTCTGATAGTGCTGAAAATCTAAATACTGAAGACTCCAACTCAGAGAGCATAGTTTCAGGGGGAGCATCACAAAATGAAAATGAAGATAGCATGGATCATGGGGGAGCATCCAGTTCTAGAGAAAACCTTCCATCTGCAAGGAAGTGGACAAAATCACATACACCTGATTTGATAATTGGAAATCCTGATGCAGGTGTCAGAACTAGAACAGGTACTTCAAATGAATGTCTCTACAATTCTTTTCTCTCTCAGACTGAGCCAAAGAAAGTTGAAGAAGCTCTTCAAGATGCTGATTGGGTGCAAGCAATGCAGGAAGAGTTAAATGAATTTGAAAGAAACAAAGTCTGGACCCTAGTGCCAAGACCAAAGAATAGATCTGTTGTTGGTACAAAGTGGGTATTTAGAAACAAAACTGACAGTGATGGCATAATTATAAGGAATAAGGCAAGGCTGGTTGCAAAAAGATATTCTCAACAGGAGGGAATTGATTATGATGAAACATTTGCACCAGTTGCTAGGTTAGAAGCCATAAGGATATTTTTGGCTTATGCTGCTCACAAAAAGTTTACGGTCTTTCAAATGGATGTGAAAAGTGCTTTTCTCAATGGAGAATTGGAGGAGGAGGTATATGTTGAACAACCTCCAGGCTTTGTAGATACCAAACATCCAGATTATGTCTACAGGCTTGATAAAGCACTTTATGGACTTAAGCAAGCTCCTAGAGCATGGTATGAGACTTTAGCTCAGTTTCTTCTGGAAAGTGGATTCAACAGAGGAATAATAGACAAAACACTGTTCTACCTCAACCATGGAAAGGACTTACTTCTGGTCCAGATTTATGTTGATGATATCATTTTTGGGTCTACAAATGACAAACTTTGCAAGAAGTTTTCCAAACTAATGCAGTCAAGATATCAGATGAGTATGATGGGGGAACTTAGCTATTTTCTGGGCCTTCAAGTCAAGCAGAATGAAGAAGGCACTTTTATTTGTCAAACCAAGTACACCAGAAACTTGCTGAAGAAATTTGAAATGCAAGATTGTTCAAGTGCATCCACTCTCATGGCCACTGCAACAAAACTGGATAAGGATACCGGTAAATCAGTAGATATTACTGACTACAGAGGTATGATTGGCTCCCTACTCTATCTAACTGCTAGTAGACCTGATATCATGTATGCTACCTGTCTTTGTGCAAGATTTCAAGCAGATCCAAGAGAACCTCACTTAACAACTGTGAAAAGAATCTTTAAGTATCTTAAAGGAACAACTGCTATGGGATTATGGTATCCTAGAGAATCAGATTTTAAACTAATAGGTTACTCAGATGCAGATTTTGCAGGTTGCAAAATTGACAGGAAAAGCACAAGTGGAAGCTGCCAATTTCTTGGAGGCAGATTGGTTTCTTGGTTCAGCAAGAAACAAAAGTCAATTTCCACATCAACTGCAGAAGCAGAGTATATTGCTGCAGGAAGCTGTTGTGCACAGATTCTTTGGATGAAGAATCAGTTACTGGATTATGGGTTAACATATTTCAAAATCCCTATTTACTGTGATAATCAAAGTGCTATTGCTATGACAGGTAATCCAGTTCAACACTCTATGACAAAGCACATCAGCATCAGGTACCACTTCATAAGGGAACATGTGGATGAAGGTACATTGGAATTGCACTTTGTTCCAACAGATCAACAACTAGCAGATATCTTCACAAAACCACTATGTGAAGCCACTTTTACAAGATTGGTAAATGAACTTGGAATGGTTTCAGGTTCTTTTTCTAAATCTGTCTAGTTTTGTTCAGATGCATCAGACTTTATGATCAGTATTTACAGAATGTAATCTCTTTGTTTATTCTGTGATTAATTGAAATACGCGTTTAAGTACTGATTGTTGTATGATATATGTTTCTAAACTCTGATAAGTGATATGTCTGTTCAATTAACTATTCAATCCTATGAGGATAACTGTGCTAGATACTGACCTAGTAGTCTTCAATAAACAAATGATTCCATGTAAGAAGTAATTATTTCAGTGGAAATCTTATGACACTAGCAAATTCTGATAATTGAGCTTAGTTGAGTTTACTCTGTTTATCTTATTACTGAGTCATAAATTAAAATAATGCTACTCATCTGTTAAGTTCTGATACTAGTAAAACTGCTGAATGTACTAAGTGCTGATAAACCTCACTTATCAAAAGAAAAAGCAAAAAGATAAAAGAATAAAATCAGGTACTCCTTTGAGATCTAGAGTAAAAATGTGGAAGGGACGACCCAAGTGCATTGCCGGTATTAAGTAAATATACATTAGAAAAGCAAAATATTTTCTTGGTGACTTTTCACACTCTATGATAACTGGAGAAATACTCTGATAATAACATAAATTCTGATAAGCAGTCATGACTCACTTACACTGAGAAGCCACTGTAAAATAGAATTTCAAAAGATGCATAAAATTAGCATAAAACAGTTGAGGTGGACTCAAGCATGAACTCATTCATCAATAGGTTTCAGGACAATGACAGCTCTTTAGCAAAATTTTAGTTATGCCTTATTTCTAAGATGTACTGAAGTGAATCAGACTTTACTCTTTGTCTGTTATTTAGCTTAATGCACACACTAATCACTCTATCTGAATGATGAAAATTTCTGTGGAGGTCTATGTTATTTTAGATAAACAGTCATTGTGTCATTTTGCACAAACTCTGAGGACAAGCTCTGGTTGCATATTCTGATGATTAAGTTCTGAAGAGTATAACTCAGAACTTGTATGAGGACTTACTAAGATAGGCATTCCTTTTTCGAGTTAAGAAATTATGTACTGATGACTGTTAAGTTCTGATATAAGTCTAAGTTCTGATATTACAGTCTAATGTTTTACTTGACTTATCTGTGAATAAAATTTGATAACAGTCTCAGTTAATACTTGAATATGTTGAAGTGGAAGATTAATAGTCACTATGATTAGGGTTAATGGTATTCGTACTTGAACAGTCCACTGTTACTTGTTTCTTGTGCGCTTTACACCATGTTTCCTCTTTCCAATGAATGTTATTCTTTTTCAAAGTCTAGGGAGACGAGGTAGAATTAATTCTACCTGTCAGCATTAAATACTTTTACGTCTCCTGGCATTCTCTTGCCTATATAAGCAACCACTTCACATCAGCCTTCCCATCAAATTCTTTCTCACACACTTACCTTCATACTTTTTCTTTCAAAAACACAATGGTTAGATTCAACATGTTTTTAAACTACCAAAACTTCAATATGGAGCTAAGCTGTGCCGACTGGCAGCAGGAATGGCATGTCACAGCCATTCCTGAGGAGATATGGGACTCTGTCCCACAGGAGGTACTGACCCACCTCCTGTTCTTCTATATGGATTACCATCGCCATCTGGAGCGATTGGAGGAGGAAAGACTGGCAGCTCTCCGCCAGCAAGAGCGAATCATCAGACTCGCCATTTTGTTTGTCGAGAGTAGGAAGAAGAAGAAATGATTTAATCTTGTCTTCTTCCTGTTTTTCTTCATCATCAGCTTTGTCAGGCTTCTTAGCTAGGACTAAAGCTGTTGATGTTAGGTTTAGTAGCTTAGGGAAATCTTGTATAAGTACTGATGTAATTTCCATTTCATAAATGTATTCTCTTGATATATTAATGAAATTTGTTTTTGCTTCAAGATTTTGTCTCTAAGATATTTGATAATGCATTGATAAATCCTGATTGATATTCTGATGACCATATAAATTCTGTTTTAATTTAAGTTCTGATTTTTTTTATCAGCACTTACTCATCTAATTTATCTTGGTCATTTTTACGTGATTTACTTTCAGAATATTAATGATGCAGTGAAAAATAATTAACTCAGTGGGAACGGTTTCAATTTTGAATTAAAACTGTTTCACCTTGATTAATGGAATATCTGGGTAAGTGGAACGGTTTTTCCTTGAAAATAGGCAACTGGGTAAGTAATGATTCCTATTTTCTCGAGCCCAGTAACTATCCGTTATTACTGCATGTCTGATAGGTGTCCAACGGTAACATTTTTGTTCAGAGTATAAGTACAATAGAGAGAGGATTTCTTTAATCTTTTATTTTCTTCGTATTTTTTCTCTTTACTTACTTTTACTCTCTTTCTTCTCACGTTGGTTTTTCATACAGACATCTTATCAAACACCTAACAGGCACTTTTGAATCTCAATTTTTCACATGGCACCTAAGGATTTAATCATTGATGGAGCTAAGTTTGTTCCAAACAACTATGCTGCAATTCTTGATCATGCTGAAGCTCCATCTGAATTGCATTTTGTGCAAGATCTTCTTGCACACAGTGAGATTGGGTATGCATTAACTCAGCCTGAAGTCTTTCGAGTCAACAAGTTCTGACGTTTTGGCGGACTGGGCACTTTGATGATGGTGGTAAACATGGCACTCCCAGTATTATTTTTGAAGTGGGTGATTCATCTTATGCAGTCACTCCTGGTACAATATGCAAAGCTCTACATCTCCCAGAAAATTGTACTTTTTCAACTCTAGAGGAATCAGTACTTCAGGAGTTAATGGCTGATTTGGGATATGAAAAGAGTTTGGCAAAGCTTGGGCAGTTAAAAACGGATAATATCAGAAGATAATGGAGTTTCTTCTTTGACTGCATCACCAAAGCTTTTGGGAACAAATGTTCGAATTTTGATGTTATCCCAATTCTGAGTCAGCACATAGGGTATCCTATTATCCATCAAACTCATTTTGATTTTGCAACTGGAATAATTGGTTTTATCGGGGATAGGATGACAGAGGATAGAAATGTTGTCTATTTTGCTAGATTCTGTCAACTTATATATACTTTTTGTACTGATGAACCTCAATTAGTCAGTTCCTCAACCCCACCTTTTAGAGTTGCAAAACGATACTTTAATGATCTGGTAAATGCTGATACTAAGAAAACAGTGGTTAGACCATTACAGATTCCTCAGTCTGTAAAACAGATCCTAGTAAATGCTGATCCTGATACTTATAGATCTGTTTACTCTAATGTCCAACCAACCACAAACACCCAAAAACCATCATCCTCAGCACCTACCACTCATACTACTCAACCTACCCTCAGGACTTATCTCAAATCCTATCTCTCTACTTCACAGACTGTTCAACCCTCATCCTCCAAGCCAAAGAGGACAAAAACTATTCCTCAAACTCCTCAAAAGAGGAGGAGGACTGTACTGAGAGATGAATCTGATACTGAGGAACAGGTTCCTTCATCAGAACCTGTTGTAGGTGAAGCTGAGAAAGTGACTTCTCAGAAGGATTCTGGAATTGGGGGATCTAGGCTTCTCAAACGGCTTAGAAGAATGACAGTTCCTGAAACTCCCAAGGAATCCAAATCAACAAAGAGATACAAGAAACAGAGGGCAAAAAGGCCAGTTTCAGATGATGAAGAGGAAGCAGCTAAGGAAGCGGATCAGGAATCTCTGATCTCACAAGACAAGGAATTTGCTCCAGTCACTTCTTCTCCATCAACTCCATCTCAGGAAGCTGTTTCTGAAAAGGCTAACACACCTTCTGTGTCTTCTGTTGATCCAGGCACAAGTGCTGATATTGATGTTCAAAACTTGGTTGTGCCTGCAGTACTTCTCTTAGAAGCTCCAACAACAAATAATCCTTCCACAACACCTGTTACTGATGCTGTTCAAACTCCAGAGTTATCAACAACACCTTCTCTGCATCAAGATGCTGATGATCAGAATTTAGGTGAGCATCAGGATATGGCTGTTGACCAGAACTTAGAACAAGATCAGCAATTAGAGGATGCTGAAGCCTCCATTGCTACTCACAATATTGTCTTATCAGAAGATACTGATTCTTTAAGTTCTAATGCTGCAAATGCTGGAGATACTGCTCCAACTGTAGATGCTGATGAAGCAGGTCCTTCAGGACATACTCCTCAACAGACTCTTCCTAAGTCTGAACTGGTTAAGAAGTTTGTTACCGGGGAAGCACCAGTACCTTGAAGTGAAACTCCTGCAGGTCAGGAGTGGACTAAGGAATGGAACTCAGTTTCATGTATTCCAACTGAAAAGCATCTTGCTGAGCACTTGACTAAAGCTGATGAAATGTTAAATTCTGATGATTTTAAAACCCAGCTTAGAGTCACTGCATTGAGTACTAAACATCTACAAGGTCTTCATTCAACTACTCATGCAGAGTTACACAAGATTCAGGAGAACTTTATCAAATAGGAACAAGTTTGGAAAATTGATAAGAAAAAGTTCTTCCAACCTACCATGGACAGGATTGCTTATATTGAGAAGACTCAAGATCATTAACAAGCTCAGATTGATGAAATTCTGAAAAATCAAGCTTCTCAGCAATCACAACTAACTGAAATCCAATCCTCAATGGAATTGCTTATCTCTCTTCTACTACCTGCTGATGCCAAAAAGGGGGAGAAAGTGATTAAGTCCAAATGCAAGACTGACAAGACACTGACAGGAAAGGATAATGAAAAAGATGATCAAGGAAGCTCTGGAATGGGTAGAGGTCATAGTCAAGGTAGAGGATTCACATCAAGACAAGCTAGTCACAGGACAAGTTCTGATACTGGGAAGAGAATAAGTTCTGCTACTGGTAAAAGGCTAAGTTCTGATGAACTTTTAGATCTTGATGAGGAAATGTCAAGACAGTTATTTCTTCAGGAAAATCCAGGAATGGACTTGGAAAGTTTAAAGGAAGAAGAAGCCAGACTTAAATCAGAGAAAGTCACATCTAAATCTGAAGCTTCTGGTAAAAAGTCACTTCCAAAACTCAAAGGCATTGTGATCAAAGAAAAGACACATACTGAAGCAACATTGGCTAGATCACAACCACAGATAGATCCAAGATCCAAGGGTAAAGAAAAGGTTGGTGAACATATCAAGGTTTATGTACCTCCTGAGGATGAAGAAATTACTGATGAAAAGGATGATCTTGCTCTGACTTCAAGAAAAGTTCTTAAAACAACCTCTGACATGGCTCAAGTTGTTCAGAGTCAAGAAATTGTAAGTTATGATATTCAGAAGAAGCAAGTAACCTCTGACATAGCTCAAGTTAACTTGATATCAGAAGATAGATCAAAGACACTCCTACCAGGATTCACTAAAGCAAAACAGACTCAACCTTTGAAGACTACTGCAAGTGGTTTTGAAGCAAGAGTAGTTACTGGAAAGGAAGCAAGAGATAAAACTGGATTGGGAAGTGCTGATGAAAGAAGAGTACACAACACTACCAATGATCCAACTTCCTTGAGTGAACCAGGTATTGGAGCAACTCCTGAGAGATTGAATCAACTGGAATCTGTACAGATGGTTTACCATACCTACTTGAAAGAATACATCATGTTGTATGTCATGATAGATGGTAGGGTTTATCATATAAGACAAAATGCCATTCCATTGAAGTATTTTGAAGAATTGGAGCATGTACTTTTCTTACTTCAAGTGAATGACAGAATAACAGAAACTGCTGCAAACTACTTAAAAGAATAGATTCAGAGACAGAAAAGGCTTTATTCTGTTAAGTCTGACAGCACATATATTCCAAAGTACAGAGATCACAATGGTGATATTATTGATATGAAGCCTAATACTGCACAGATCAGAACATATCTTGGTATTAAGGGACTTGAATTCAATCTGGAGTCTGACAAAGCTTATGTCATAAGACTAGATCAGGAGTTGAGAAAAGCAAAGATCAATGATCTCAGAGCTGCAATCTTTCAAACTGGTGAAGATACTGCAGAGCTTAAAGATGCCAAAAGGAGAATGATTGATGAACTCAGATATGCTGAAAAATGTTTGTTGAAGAACTATCTCAGAACAACTCCTAACATCAGAGAGATCAGATGATGAAGCCAAGTCAAAGATCTACAACTGCTTAAGTTCTGATATTTGTACAGACTGAAGTTGTTATCAGAAGTTGAATATTGGTAAAGCTTTAAAGACTGTAAATTGTAGTTATCTAGTCTAATTCTCATGCATTTGTACTTAATATTTTTGACATCATCAAATATCTGTTAAACTTGTATATTATGCTAATTTACAAGTTGGGGGAGATTGTTAGATATATTTGATAATGTCATGGCTAATATAATTTATGTTTAGATTTCAGATCTTACTTAACAGGACAAATCAGTACTTAACTGTTGATCAGTACTTATATTGGAAGTCAGGACTTAAGGATATCAGTACTTATATTATCAGGAGATAATTATCAGAAGTTAGATATCAGAACTTAAGTGCTGAAGGATGATTAGAGAAGGACAGTAGCTGATTAAAGGAAAGAAGATCGAGATAAACATAAGAAGAGATATGCATGAAGAAGAAATTCCGTGAAGAATGGAATACTTGGAAGAAAAGATATTTGATTGATATATTTTAGGAAGCAGAATTATATTCCATATCAATTAGCGATTATCTTGTAACTGTGTAGTATATAAACACAGACATAGGGTTTACACTATAAGTGTTATCATATATTCGAGAAGTTTATTCATTGTAACCCTAGCAGCTCTCGTGATATTTGTTCATCACTGAGAGGTAACAGTTCCATACTGTAACAGAGTTTATTGTTTCAATAAAATTTGTTTTCTGTTACTTAATATATTAAAGTTCGATTTGATTATATTATACACTGTATTCACCCCCTCTATAGTGTGTGTATGACCTAACAATTCCAATTCTTATAATTGCATAATACCTATGCTAGATATAAGCAGTAGTTGCGTATACCCTTAGTATAGGGGACCCAAAGGTGAACATTTTCCTAAACCGGGAGTCGATGTTCCCGAGTATAATATATATATATATATATATTTATATATATATATTGATATAGTTTTCAAAACTATTAATCGAATAAGGTTTAATCGATAACTTTATTTTATTTATTTAATGAATATTATCTTGAATATTCATTCGAGGATTTATGACTCCGTTATTTTATTTAATGAATATTATTTTTGAATATTCATTTGAGGACTTACGACTCCGCTTATTTACTAAATATTATTCTTTATTTTATTAAAGAATAACGTTTCGATAATCAAACTTATTTTCGATTATTCAAATAAAGATAGTACTTTCGTATAAGTATATCTTTGGCTATTTAATATTTATTTCAAGTATGAGTTTTAAAACTTCTACTTCAAATTGTTTATATAGAGATTATCCTTATGGGAATATTATTTAAATAATAATATTCAGATATTTTCTAATATATTGGGACTGATTTATTTTATTAAATCAGCATTACTCCAAACATTCTTAAAAATGTTTTCGAGTCTTCAAAATGATTTTAAAAGTTAGAGCGGATCCCAAAACTCATTTTTATATTTAAGATCCTCCTTTCAAAGGGGATTTAAATACTCGCTCAAAACCTGAACCTGAGGGATCCGGTTCTGTGGTGTATTCTATATTCACAACGAGATTGTTGTTTTGACAAATGAATTGATTACTTACCCAACATTCGGGAAGTAAGTCCATCTATTGAGTCGGCATAAGCAACATGGGCTCAGTGGGGGTCCATGAAAGTGTAAGTGGCTCAGTGGGAGTCCATCAAATGCGTAAGTGGCTGAGTGGCAGTCCAGCAGAAGGTCCTATTGCGGCCAGGATGATGACCAGTGGGCAATTCGTCCATCTACTAGTAGAAAAGGTTACTTATTGGTATCTTTGCCTGATCAACAAGATATCAGGTTTATGCCAAGGTTTTCTCCTTTCCAAATTCATTGGATATTGCAACTCTGTTTATTATTTTCATAATAGGGGTTTTAAAGGAGTGTATGAAATGTATATATATATAGGTGTATATATATATCAGAATTTAATGAAGTATCTCGTAACTTCATTATTTATAATTATATTTCAAGGATTGAATCTATTCAAGTCTTATCTTGTAGTCTCATCTATGTAATGAACTTTTGAAACGGATTATACCTTGAACGGTGGTAGTTCAAGTAGTATTCGGAAAAGATATAAGTATATTGGAGTATCTCGTAACTTCACCTTTTCAACTTATATCTGGCTAATGATTATCTTATACATGACAAAGATTTTCAGAAAAACGTTGAGACAAGGTTAGATATATGAGATCATCTTGCAACGATATTTTTATACAGTTATAAACTGGAACTCTGTGTATATAATACATGGCAGAGGATTTCAAAGATTTTGAAAAGTATATATACTTATATACTGATTATTTTGTGACTTGGTCGCGTTAAGATATGAACTTGGTTCATTTCTTCTTGACCAAGACTTTCATGAGTATTATGAGAATGCTCATATATTGTTAATTATTATACATATTATTTCGGTGGGCTTCTTGCTCACCCTTGCTTTCTTCTTTCATCACACAACAACAGATAGAAAAGATGAACAGGACCAAGCTTCTAATTCGCAAGCGGTTAGGAAACGTTCCGCAGTTTTCTGGAAGCGTTGATGCCGCCGTAGCTGAGGTAGGAGCTACCAATAGGCTAGGTTTTCAACTATTGATGAACCAGACTTATGTATAATATGAATCGTAATAATGGCAAGGAATATGTAAATTATTCAGAAGCCCTGTTGTGGTAAATTGACTTGTGTTATTTTTGATATTCATCTCGGAGACTATAACTTGTGGTGTGTGTGTGTATATTGTGGGGTCACAGTATGCAGTAGTTGGTTGACTTTTAAGATTAAGTATTGATAAGGAAAATGGAACTCGTGACAACCCGAATCTCCATCCCCGGATTTTGGGGTGTTACAGAAATGGTATCAGAGCCAAGCGTTATAAACCTCAGAGATGATGTGGCGTTAAGATAATAAGTTCACTAAGATAATAAGAACTCTTGCCAAGTTCATAGTCGGACTAACTAGCATAGTACTGACAATTAAAACCCTTATGGGAACCCTTATAAATATCATGGTAGTAACATAGTTCGTTCTCGTATAGGGTAGCGGGGCACCGAACCCTGAGGTTCAGGAGCATCAGCCTAAGGATGTTTTATTACATGTTGGAGATCAAATTGTGAATCCAATAGAGTACCCTAACGAGGGACCGGATGAGATTCATATTGAGAATGTTACGGTTGAGGATGTTATCCCAGAAGGGATTGTTGCTGAGGAGGATCTCGTGGAGGATCCTGACGAGAATGAAGAGAGGATCGCTGAGGAATTGATGACCGTAGTCAGGACGACTACCAGAGCTAGAATGGCCGCGAGGGTGGCACTAGAGGATGAAGAGTTACCAAGAGCACAAAGGATGATGAGGGTAGAAGGAGTGGGGCCTTCCACGACACCAATTATACCAGTGTCAGACCCTCTTCCAGAGGTTCCTATAGACATGCATGAGGTTCCACCAATTTCTGTTCCCTCCCCTGTACAGAGCCCAACACCTACTGAGGAAATGCCACCTTTATCTCCTGCACCATGGTCACCTGATACCGTTCTTGGTTATCCATTTGGATCTCCTGGATCTGCACCACCTGCACCCCATGGACTGCTAGATGCTACCACTCAGGCTTCTCTTATCGCCGATTATTATATGACTTTGGGTGGCCTGTCTGAGGCCCGTAATGTTAGGAGTGATCTGTTGGATCGACTTACTGCACCAAGGATTGAGAGCGGGGTACTTCTGGCAGGATTAGCTTATAGCATGGAAAGGATTGAGGCTACCACCCGAATTGCAGCTAGAGGCCATCTTGAGGGTCAGATTGATCCAGCTCTACTTGCAACTATATTAGACCTCATCACCGCTTTAATGGAGCAGGTTAGGGATGTCGTGCATGCCAGCATTTCTTGATCCATATTAGTGTGCAGAGTCTGAGCAATCTGACAAGGATTTCATGCATCACCGCTTTTGGAGGATTAGCCTAAGTTATGAATGATTAGTTTTAATGACTAGATGATTATCTATGGTAGTACTTTTGGGATAGAAGCGATCAGCTTAAATGATGTAATTCTCTTTAATGTGTTTAGTTGTTGTACCCTCGAACAAATGGTTAAGTATATATTCATTAATTTCAGTTCTAATCAGTTTGTTTGTGATAAGTTCATATTGTTAATTGCACCGGGAACACTTAAGAAAGTGTCATGAAGTTTATAGAACTTGAGAATTCATAATTTGCAATCATGCAAGGACTAAACGAGGGAAGGATTTAAGCAAAGTAAGTAAGACAAATATCCAGAGATTTTCAAAAAATTTCCAAGCATTATGCCCCCATGAGGAATAAGATTAGGGGCAAACCTTGAATGTGATATCAGGGAGGTCGTAATTAAGATATAAGGAAACAGAAAGTCAAGTAAGGAAAGGAGACCCGAGATGGTACTCCTATACGGAAATTCATGGACCTGCCTAAACAAAACTTATACTTTTATCACTAACCGCCACCCTGAGGAAGCAATGCGGTGGGAAATTCTTTCAGGACCTTTAAGTCACTAAGCTCTCAGAGTTCCAAGGAACAAGCTGAGCTAGACGAGGCAAGAGCCTGGCTAAAGGAAATAGAGGAATCATTTGAGATTCTAAATGATTGACGAATCACAAAAAACTGTTTTTGTCACTTACCCTCCTAAGAGAGAGACCACCCGCTGGTGAAAGGCCAAGGAAGGCACAGAGCAAGAGATTATAATAAACTGATTTATGTTCAGTCAATTGTTTTCAGGAAAGTACTTCCCAAGGTTATAAAGATAGTGTAAAAGCTTTAGAGCCAGAACAAAGGCATATGAGTATGATGAATTATGAATCTAAGTTGGAAAAGTTGTCAAGATTCATTCTGAGAACACGAATCCAGAATGACGGGATGTTTGAAATCAATGCTTATGTTGTGTTGGTTCATGAAATAATGATAAGAGAAAGGAAAATAAAAAGAAACTGAAGTGGAAAGGAATATAAAGGCAATAGAGTTTGAGGAATGATAAGGGAGTTGGGTATGAGGAAACCCTAAAGACTCAAAGCAATAGAAATAGAAAAGTATGTAATCGTCAGGATGAGGGTGATTCACCATGAGTTAAAATTGATGGTTGAAGGCATAAGAGATACATATATTTTATCCCTTGTAAGTTGGGATGATTCGAGGAAACCTTGAGATAGTTCGAAGGATAAATAATGAGACGCAGATAGATTGAGGAGACAAGAAAGTAGGAAATTAGGAAAATTGGATGAAGGAAGTGACCTTCAAGAATGTGAAGTGTAAGACCGGTGGCTTGATACCCAGAAAGGGAGACGCCAGGTATGAGAGATATCCCAACATTGAGATGACTGTTGAGATAAACAACAAAAGTAAATGAGGATTTATTAAGAAGATTTTCACGTTGAACACGACCAATATCTTCCAGAACATCCATGTTATCATTACCAAATCAGGAAAGAAAAGCGGATAACCATTGTTATCTTTTGGAGGCCATATGGATTGACCTCAATTTGAATAAGGATGCTATTATGAAATTAGTTATAGACTATCGAGGTGGGAATGATTAAATAGATAAGCTATGAAGGATATATGACTTGATTGATCCATGGAAGGATGCCTGTACCTTTTTAAAGGTGGAATTAATGATAGAACCTCGATAACTTGAGATGAATCCTAGGGGAATGCATAAAGCATGGCATTTCTCCCTTTATAGGGACATCATTAGTTTTGACAGTATGAATTGGAAAGGATTAAGGTAACAACAATCTTTAAAGATCAGTAGAGAAATTTTCAGAAGTATATAGACAATGATTCTGGTATTAGTAAATGGTATCTTGATAAGCCCTGTGCCTAGGGTGTACCTGATGAAGGATTTAAGGATAACCTTAGAGGTTTTACAAGGAGAAAGGTAATATTCAAAGTTCTCAAGAATAGAAATTTTGATAAAGGAAATGTGACGTAATTATAATAATGCCAGGTGGGGCACATGTTGAACCATAAGAAAGTATAGATTGACCCAATAAGGGTCGAGATTGGTGAAATCAATAAGGACCCAAAATAAGAGACGTCCTAAGTATGATCAAGAGTCAATCGTGACAATGTTAACATCTAAAAGACCGAGGCAATAACTTATGGAAAAGTGATGATATATTTTTTTTACCAAGGTGTAATGAAGAGCATTTTCACACAAGCAGTGATTGGAAATAAGGTAGACAATTTAGTTGAAGGTCATTTAAAAGACATTGATTGTAAGGAAACTTTACTATCAGGAAAGGCCAAAGAGGTGGCCGACACTTTAAATGTAAGAGGATAATTATAGGCGCTCGTGCCAGAGGAATACAGTGATGATGGTTGAAGCCATGAAGGTTATATTATGGTTTGAAAGATTGACATTCCTTCTGATGATTGTGCCATACTCAACCGTGATAGTAGTTTGGTAAAGATTTAATTTATGAAATCGCCATGAGCGGGCTATCTATCTTATAAGGTTATATCTTGAGATAAGCCAAGACCATGTTACGAAAGGACTAAATGAACCTTTGAGCTTCATGTCTCCTAATAAAGACATATGGTTAATAATGGTGTTAACCTGCTATCGTTGCTTTTATTGAAACTCTTCTGCAATTTTATCTGCTTCATGTCATATGTACACCAAGTTCAGGAGTGTTCTTCATGAATCATGGAATGGTGATTATGTTGCCTCCTTAGAAGAATCCGATACGACATGTATGGACTCCGTATGGTTAGCTATTAAGATTTCATAGAAAATGAATGACTACAGTAGGTCAGTGGTGGACCATAGTAATGCAACAATGATTCTGTGAGTAATGAGCTGATTACAACCGTAAGAGTTGTATTGGAATGGATGTTGAGATTGAGTACCCCTAATGGGGTCGTGTTGATATATAAGTTATCATTGATAGACTACCTAGTGGAGTATTTACATATTATATATTTATTCCCTCTTATGAATAGAGAGTCGTATTACTATACGAGGAAGGTTGCGGTGCAAGCATAGAATTCTAGTAACGATGATGTAAAGAATGAGATCCAAGATTCAATTTTCGATGTCGAGGGAGTTTCAAAGGTGATTGTGTATAAGCTCGAGCAAGAGCATGGGTCCGTAGAATGATGGACAGAATATCAAAAATATTTAGGCATGTGAAATACGATGCTATAATACCTGATGTTGATATATATACGTATATGTTTTGTTCTCCTATGTTAAACCTCTATAGTTCAGAGGTAGATTCCAAGCCAAATATTTTGTGGCAGTATATTTTATATATATACAATTCTCTTCAATTCGTTCTTTTCTCTCCTTTTCATTTCATATAAGCTAAGAAGAACAACCCTTCCAGAAGGGGAGGTATTGCCGAATGACTATCTATTTGTGTGATAGAAGCCTAGTAGGATACCACATGTTGTTTAATTGCTTGTCAAGTACTAAAGGCTGGCCACCTTCTGTACTAACTATGCAATAGAACAAGTGTTCATGATCATAGTGATCTCTCAATAAATTCCTTTACTTCTATATGATGGATCAAGCTTTCGAAGATAGAAGCAGCTAAAAAGGGAGTAGTATCAGTACGGTGGTATTCTGATTCTAACACGTTCGTGATACTAAGGTTGACGTGGTTATTAAAAGGTTATAGAACGCTAACAAGCAAAAGTGTAACCAGTATAATATTATGTACGGAAGATAGTAACGACTACGAACTGGAAAAGAATGGGTATTGAGAAGAAAAAGCTATAATGCTAGAAGCTATGATGAGAGTCAGTTCAATAAACTTGAAAGAATTTGGAATGATCACTTAACGCGTATTAAGTTTTCTCACGATAATCGATCATATGTCAGTATCGAGGTATCGCCTTATGAGATCCTTGAGGAAAGACAATGTCGATCTCCCTTATGTTAGGATAAAGATTGCAGAGCGCAAGATGCTCGGACCAGCAGTGGTCCAAAGGACCAAGGATATAATAGATCTAATCAGAGGACGGCTGGTAGTAGCCCGAGATGGACATAAGAAGTATGTTGATTCGACACAAAAGGACAAAGGATAGGAAGTAGGGGACCTAGTGTTGTTATAGGTATTCCCAGGGAAAGGATGTATGAGGTTTCAAAAGAAAGGAAAGCTAAGCCCTCGAATTGTTGGACCCTTTGAGGTATTAAGACGTATTGGGAAGTTAGCATATGAGCTAGCCCTACCCCCGAACCTGTAGCAAATTCATAACGTGTTCCACGTATCAATGTTAAGGAAGTGTAATTCGGATGCCAGACAAATAGGGGCATATGAGCGCATAGACATGCAATCAGACGTAACCTATATGGAGCAACCGGGAAAGGTTATAGATTGAAAAGGAACAAGTGCTTGGGAGAAGGGCTATCAAACTAGTCAGAGCTTGATGGTAGAACCACAATGTGGGAAGATTAACTTGAGAGTTAGAAAGTGCAATGCTAAGAAAGTATCCCTATTCATTTTATTCCTGATTCCGGGACGGAATCCTTTTAAGGAGGGGAGACTATAATAACCCCAAATTTTTTGAACTTTTAGTAACCCTTATGAATAGTGTTTTGCTGATTATGCTGAATAAGAAAACTTTCCATGCCACACTATGTAGGGGTTATTCTATTGTTATTCTGAGATCTTATTAGTACTTTATCTGGGATATAAGTGTATGTAAAGATCGTCAGAATCCAAATTCGAACACTTTGATTTTTCCCGAAAATCCACCAGATACCGAAAGAATTGAGTATAAGGGAATAGGATAAAAAGAATTTAAATTCAAGGATTATAAGAGAGGATCATAAAAGGAATATAATGTATTGAGAAAGGTTAAGGGAACCCAAGTAATAAGATCCCGGGTATGATCCCTCAAACGATAAACAAAAACGAAAGTTAAGCGAACCGTATAACAGATCAGCGGTTATTAGCCAAGTAATTAGGAGCTAATCAAAGAGGTTAGTGAGGATGATGTCATCAAACCAATAAGAAGAGGACAAGCATGGGAAGATGACATAAGATTGATGACCTAAGCATGACCAAAAAGGAAGGAAGTGTGGTTGATTATTAACCACACAATTTTACATGGTTAAAAGGGTAATTAAACAAAACAAAAACCTAGCAACCAAGCAAAACAAATCACAAACACAAAAACACATCTTGACTTCATTTTTCCAAGAGAAGCTCTCGGCCCTTTTCCATTTTCAAGAAAAAAAAAACCCAAATCCAAGTTCCAAGCTTCATTAATTAGTGAGGTAATTATCTAAGGTTCCTTATACATAGATATAGCTATTCTATAAGTTTAAGCTTCAAATTCCTTCACAATCTCTTCCTAAAATTCATGGAAGAAGAGGGTGAATAGTGTTTTTCAAGAACTTAAAATTTTGTTCTTGAGTTTTTGTTTAGATTAAGCTTTGGTAAGGACTTTCAAGGGTGATTCCAAGCTCCTTAGTTACTTTTACTCACCAAGGAAGGTATAATCTCATACCCTAGCCCTACTTTTGTATATTTACAGTTTTTGTGTTTGGAATGGTTCATGAGAAGCTTGATTATTGTGTATTTAGAGATGTGTTGGTTTTGTGATGTGTTTGGAGTTGTAAATCTTGTTGATTAGTTAAAGAACTTATGTAAACTTTTAGTTCATGATTGGGAAGTAGTGTAAATTGGAAATATTGAGTTTTTGGGGCTGTTGTAGGATTTATGTATGGAGTTTGGTTGTATGGTTGAATTGTGGTTGATTGGTGGTTGATTTGGAGTAGGATAAAAATTGGTAATCGCGTAAATATAGCCGTCGTAATGTCCGATTTACTTTAGACTGTTTTGTTCTTAACATCAGGACCCGAGAACTCACTGTTAGGTTTTGACCACTGCCATGATTAGATATTTCATGTTACGAGCTTCGTTTTGATATGTGGTTCATTTGAATCCGATGTACGGTTTAGGAGAAACGACCGTTTTAAGTAATGGTGTTTCGCGAACGAACCATTACCCCTCGCCTTACTTTGAAACATTGGTTAAAGACCTTAAATGACTAATTGGAGTATGAAACATTTATGTAAAGTGTATTAGGCAGTTGGTAAGGCACTCGCAAAAGAATCGCCTTAAAATTCTTAATGGTTAATTTATTAAAAATGATGGAGCCGAGGGTACTCGAGCGACTTAAGAGAATCGTTGAGTGCAAAGCGAGCGTTAGAGCCTAATTGGTTAAAGTATAGATTCATAAGCGACTTTGGTTTAATTCCAACTTATATGTGGTTTATAGGTTACCAGACTCATCCCAGGACTTTTACCACCCCCAGTCGCTTAGGTAAGTTTTCTACCCGTTATACTGTTGTTGTGATGTATATATGTATATGCATTATCTTGTGATAGATGCATGTTGGTTAATTAGCAAATCTTGCGATATATTAGAGCATGCTGATATGGTTTATATGCATGTCTGTTTCGTAATCTTGATATATATATGTTGATTCCAATGCTTATAGTTGCATAATACCTATGCTAGAGATAATCAGTAGTTGCGTATACCCTTAGTATAGGGGACCCAAAGGTGAACATTTTTCTAAACCGGGAGTCGATGTTTCCGAGTATAATATATATATATATTTATATATATATATATTGATATAGTTTTCAAAACTATTAATCGAATAAGGTTTATTCGATAACTTTATTTTATTTATTTAATGAATATTATCTTGAATATTTATTCGAGGATTTATGACTCCGTTATTTTATTTAATGAATATTATTTTTGAATATTCATTTGAGGACTTATGACTCCACTTATTTACTAAATATTATTCTTTATTTTATTAAAGAATAATGTTTCGATAATCAAACTTATTTTTGATTATTCAAATAAAGACAGTACTTTCGTATAAATATATCTTTGGTTATTTAATATTCATTTCAAGTATGAGTTTTAAAACTTCTACTTCAAATTATTTATATAGAGATTATCCTTATGGGAATATTATTTAAATAATAATATTCAGATATTTTCTAATATATTGGGACTGATTTATTTTATTAAATCAGCATTACTCCAAACATTCTTAAAAATGTTTTCGAGTCTTCAAAATGATTTTAAAAGTTAGAGCGGATCCCAAAACTCATTTTTATATTTAAGATCCTCCTTTCAAAGAGGATTTAAATACTCGCTCAAAACCTGAGGGATCCGGCTCTGTGGTGTATTTTATATTCACAACGAGGTTGTTGTTTTGACATATGAATTGATTACTTATCCAACGTTCGGGAAGTAAGTCCATCTATTGAGTCGGCATAAGCAACATGGGCTCAGTGGGCGTCCATAAAAGTGTAAGTGGCTCAGTGGGAGTCCATTAAATGCGTAAGTGGCTGAGTGGAGTCCAGCATAAGGTCCTATTGCGGCCAGGGTGATGACCAGTGGGGAATTCATCCATCTACTAGTAGAAAAGGTTACTTATTGGTATCTTTGCCTGATCAGCAAGATATCATGTTTATGCCAAGGTTTTCTCCTTTCCAAATTCATTGGATATTGCAACTCTGTTTATTATTTTCATAATAAAGGTTTTAAAGGAGTGTATGAAATGTATATATATATATAGGTGTATATATATATATATATCAGAACTTATTGAAATATCTCGTAACTTCATTATTTATAATTATATTTCAAGCATTGAATCTATTCAAGTCTTATCTTGTAGTCTCATCTATGTGATGAACTTTTGAAACGGATTATACCTTGAACGGTGGTAGTTCAAGTAGTATTCGGAAAAGATATAAGTATATTGGAATATCTCGTAACTTCACCTTTTCAACTTATATCTGGCTAATGATTATCTTATACATGACAAAGATTTTCAGAAAAATGTTGAGACTGTTAGTGTATACTGAAAATATTTATTTGAAGTATGTACATTTATTTCTGGCCAGTTTATTTGAGAATCATTTGAATGTTTACATGTTGTCTAATATTTTATATTGTGAACAATCTAGTATCAAATGGGATACAGAATATTAGATTGTTAAATACGGTTATATAATATAATAAGGTTCACAGCACAGATGGTGTTGGACAATCCACTGGTATGGCTGTAGTATTATTTAGATTAGTTTATATTGACTAATAAATAATACTAGTATACTTTGTGTATATTGAACATGATCAAATTTAGAATTGTTCCCTTAATACTGATTAAGAATGAGAACTAAGATTCTATGTTATTATTAATGCTTAGGTTCTTAATCCGGAAATAGTAATTGACACGTGTATATTATTTACATGCTTTGATTTATATATGAAATAATTCTTTTGAATTATATCATTATATTTTGGGTGATGGAATTATATACATGGTGGATATTATTTATTGAAGGAATCCATGTCCTGATAATATTCGGGTTAATGATGTCCCCTTGAAAACTCAAAAAGATTTAATTATGTGAAACCCTGCAGGTGGAATTTATTCTGGCATAATTAAATAAAGGTTGAGTGGATGATCAAGGATAAAAGATATTAATTAAATAAATTATCAGTAATTTATTTAATTAATGGACATATGATAGTTTAAACATGGGGAATTTAATAAGCAAATAATATTGGAACCAAATTAATTAAATTACGGTATTAAAAAAGGTAGTGCAAATATTAATTCTTTAGTGAATTGAATTAATATTTAATTACATTGGGCTAGGCTCAAGATGTAATTAGAAGGCCCAACCTAATTATCCATGGTCCCTATTGTAGCCTATATATATTCTTATTCTCTTCTTGCTTGGCAATTGTGTGAAAACATATTGTAGCCACCAAGGAGCAAGAAGAGAGGATAACTTGAGAAGACGAAGGTCACACTTCGCTCAAGGGAATTTGGGAATACAATAGAAGAGCGTGGAATCAACCATTAACAAGGTAATCCTCTTTTCGTAATCTTTATCGTAAAACGTAGTAACACCCTAAGTCCGTGGTTCCCAACAGAGACAAGGTTAGATAGATGAGATCACCTTGAAACGATATTTTTATACAGTTATAAACTGGAACTCTGTGTATATAATGCATGGCAGAGGATTTCAAAGATTTTGAAAAGTATATATACTTATATACTGAATATTTTGCGACTTGGTCGCGTTAAGATATCAACTTGGTTCATTTCTTCTTGACCAAGACTTTCATGAGTACTATGAGAATGCTCATATATTGTTAATTATTATACATATTATTTCGGTGGACTTCTTGCTCACCCTTACTTTCTTCTTTCATCACACAACAACAGATAGAAAAGATGAACAGGACCAAGCTTCCAATTCGCAAGCGGTTAGGAAACGTTCCGCAGTTTTCTGGAAGCGTTGATGCCGCCGTAGCTGAGGTAGGAGCTACCAATAGGCTAGGTTTTCAACTATTGATGAACCAGACTTATGTATAATATGAATTGTAATAATGGAAAGGAATATGTAAATTATTCAGAAACCCTGTTGAGGTAAAATGACTTGTGTTATTTTTGATATTCATCTCTGAGACTATAACTTGTGGTGTGTGTGTGTATATTATGGGGTCACAGTACGCAGTAGTTGGTTGACTGTTAAGATTAAGTATTGATAAGGGAAATGGAACTCACGACAACCCGAATCCCCGTCCCCGGATTTGGGGGTGTTACACCCCTCACCTAAAGCAGTCAAGTGGAGAGACCCGCGCTCAGGGTCAACCCAGGACTAGGATCATCTCCCAGCCAGGATCCATCCCAGGATCAGGATCACCCCCAACCATGATCACCTCCAAGCAAGGATCTAACCCAGCTAGGGCAGACCCGAGAGGGGTCCCAACAAGCACATGCACACCCCACAACCCGCCAAGGAGGGATACATGGGTACGTGACGATGATAGCTATTTATAACTAACATCTCAGACAAGCATGACCGTGTCAGCCTACCGTTGGGGCATCCTAAAGGTGGTCCTTTCTCAGACACGTGTATGTAATCTACCCAAGCCAAGCGTCCTCCACCTCCAGTAAAGAACCGCCCTAATCTAAAGGTACCAACCCCTAAACCCTACCTTTGGGCTATAATTACCCCAAAGGGGAAGGGTTTAGGGGTTAGACACATTTTTACATACACACCCTCTTACACATAGGAATATACACACACAGCCACCTCTTGTCCTATTTGATCTTCATCTCTCCCAAGCAAGCTCTTACTCTCACACCGGAGGTCTCGCGGGGCTTAAACCCCCCTCCAGTGTTGTTTTGCAGACGCCCCACAGCACCTACACCTCATCCCCGTAAGAAGGTCCAGGAACGGCATCGGAGGGAGCCGCCCCGCTCACCGGAGTTATCAAATATGAATTGACATTAAGTAGTTTTTCTTATAATTAGAAAAATTCCAAGTTAAATTTATTTTGGAAAAAATATATATATACAAAGATTTATGAAATATTTATAAATCATATTTCAGTTAATTCTTAATTGAATCAAATTAATTTTGATTTATTAAAAATTAATTTCCTGCAACATGTTAACTGAGTTTTTGCCTTAAGATGAAGAATTTAATATTCCAATTTCACGTACTAATCTTGTAAATATTGCTTCATCTAAAGGTTTAGTGAAAATGTCAGCTAATTTTTTTCTATTGGAACAAAAATGAGCTCAATGGTACCATCTGCAGCATGTTTTCTAATGAAATGGTATCTTACATCAATGTGCTTTGTTCTAGAAAGGTTAACAAGGTTAGCAACAATGGATATTGCACTAGTGTTATCACACATAATAGAAATTTTATATAACACTAATCCAGTAGTTGGTTTCTAATCCAAAACACTTGAGCATAACAAATTCCAGCAACTATGTATTCAGCCTTATCTAGGGAATTTGACACAGACTGTTGTTTCTTACTATACCAGGATACAAGTCTTTGACCAAGGAATAGAAAGCTTATACTAGTACTCTTTATGTACACCCTGCATCCTGTAAAATCTGCAGATGTGTAACCAACATCTACAAACCATGTTCCTTTAGGATACAAAAATCTCAAGTTTGTAGTACCCTTCAAATATCTTAAAAACCTCTTAACAATCATTAGGTGCGATTCTTTAGGATTAGCTTGAAATCTTGCACACAAATAGGTAGCAAATATGATGTATGATCTATTTGGAGTCAAATAAAGTAGAGATCCAATCATTCCCCTATAGCTTGTGTTGTCTACACTTTTCCTTTCTTATCTTCATCTAACGTCGTAGCTGTAGATTTAGGAATAGATGCAGGTGAGCAATTCACCATTCTAAATTTATTCAGAAGATCTTTGACATACTTAGATTGACTGATAAAATTTCATCATTTCTTTGGCTTACTTGTAGGCCAAGGAAATAACTTAATTTTGTCATTATGCTCATCTCATATTCACTCTGCATGAGTCTTGAGAAAATTTGATAGAGCTTTTCATTAGTAGATCCAAAAATGATATCATCCACATAAATTTGAACTAGGATAATATCATCACCATGTTGCTTGAAATAAAATTTTTTATCAGTTATCCTTCTATTAAATCCATTCTTGATCAAGAATTCTGATAAAGTGTCATATCATGCTCTAGGTGCCTGCTTCAAACTATAGAGAGCCTTCAGAAGTCTGTAGACAAAGTTTAGAAATTCCGGATCTTCAAAGCCAGGAGGTTGTTGCACATAGACTTCCTCTTTCAATTCACCATTGAGGAATACACTTTTCACATCTATTTGATACACTTTGAAATTTTAGTGTACAACAAATGCAAGGAAAATTCTTATTGCTTCATGTCTTGCAACTGGAGCAAAAGTTTCATCATAGTCAATTCCTTCTTCTTGTGAGTAGCCTTTAGCAATAATCATATCCTTGTTTCTGGTGACAACACCATTTTCATCCATCTTATTCTTGTAGACCCACTTTGTTCCAATAATGCTTCTATCACTTGATGCAGGAATCAACTGACATAATTTACATCTCTCAAATTAATTCAACTCTTCTTGCATTGTAATTTTCTAGTTAGGATTTAGCAAGGCTTCCTCAATTTTCATAGGCCGATTTAGATAGAAAACAAGCATACAGGAAATCATTTGTAGTAGCATTTCTAGTTCTCACACCCGCATTGGGATCATCAATAATAGTGTCTCTAGTATGACTCTTATCCCAATCCTGGTGTCGCGATTTTGATTACTTGAAGTGTCCTCATTTTCTTCATCCATGTCATGACTTGCATAACTATCACCTCTTTCTCCCACTAAGTTTGTGCTATTAAATTAATGTGAGTTTCTGTTTTAAGGTGGATCTTTATTTACAGAATTGACTAGTTCACTATCTTCTTCTTCATTATATGTATTATTTCCATCATCATCTTCAGAATCACCATAAAGGTTGAGATTTTCAAAATTCAAAGCTTCAACTTCACTTTCATCAATGCAGACCAATTCAGGGTACTTATCATCATCAAATGTCACATATGTGCTCTCCATTATTTTTCTTTTCTCTAGCACATAAACCCTGTAACCAGTCCTTTCCAATGAGTAACAAAGAAGATAGCTTTAAATACTTTAAAATTAAATTTTCCAATATATTCAGAGTTCCCCTTTAACAAAAAGTATTTGCTTCCAAACACATGAAGATGTTTAACTGTAGGCTTTTTTCCAGAAATGATCGAGTAGGATGAGTAGCCAATGCTCTTATTTACCAAGTATCTGTTCTGAATATAACATGATGTATTAACAGCTTCCTCCAAAAAGCTTGTTGGCAACTTGGCATCCTACATCGTTGTCCTTGCATCTTCAACTAGAGTTCTATTTTTCCTTTCAACCACATCATTTTGGTGAGGTGTTCTTGGAGATGAGAACTCTTGAGTGGTGCTTTTTTCTTTACAGAAATTATTCAGTATGACATTTCTGAATTCAATTTCATTGTCACTTCTCAATCGTTTCACAGAGTTGTGATCTTCAGCTTGATTCTCAATATTTCTTATATGTTCAATAATAATGTGCATAGTCTCATCTTTAGAATGCATAAATTTTACCCAGGTGTATCTTGAGTTGTCATCCACCATTACTAGTGCATATCTTTTCTTGGAAATGGACATGACATTTACAGGTTCAAACAAATCCACGTGGATAAGTTGTAGATGAGCATTGATAGAGTTTACAGTCTTGATTTTGTGACTTGATCTTTTCTTATTTCCTTTTTGACAAGCATCACATATCCCATCCTGAACAAAATCTAATACATGCATGTCTCTCATTAACTCTCTTCTTACTAGAGTGTTAATTATCTTGAAATTTAGGGGAGAGAGCTTTTTGTGCCACATCCAGCTTTGTTCATTTGATGCTTTGGTATAGAAGTAACACACATTGTCCTTGTTTATTGAGTTCATGTCTGCAACAAAGATTCTTCCTTTTATTACTCCTTTGAGAGAAATTTCACCAGTCTTTCTACTTATGATTGAGAAATCTTCTCTGTCAAAATTTACTTTATAACCTTTATATGTGAATTGGCTGATACTTAGAATATTAACCTTAAGTCCTCCAACTAGTGTTACATCTTGAATGATAATATTACCACAAATCAAAGTGCTATATCCCAGTGTGAATCCATTATTGTTGTCTGCAAAGGTCACCAAAGGGCCATCCATCTTCTCAAACTATGATAGGAGGGTTTTATCACCTGTCATGTATCTGGAACAACCACTATCAATGACCCATATTACTTTATTCTTCTCGCCCTACATACAATGAGTTTTAAGTATTTTTAGCTACCCAAGATGTGTTGGGAATATTCTTCTTCTTTGCAGAATTAGCAGAAGGAGAACTTGAGTTGTAAAAAGAAACAATTTTCTTAGGTTGATTATCATTCTCAATTTTTACCTCTGATCTAAAGTTGATATCCTTTAGATCTTTTTTTTAGTTTATGGCAGCTAGTCATGACCTTCATGTTGCAGGGAATGCAATCAAACTTGTCAGAAAAAAGAATAGGGATCATCAGTTTGTGCTTCCTTGTACTTGCATGCCACATGTTTGGTTTCACTAACAGTCTTTTTACAAAGATGAGTTAGATGATTTGTTGACCCACACTTTTGACATTATTTTCTAGGGGTATCTGCAACATATGCATAATTGTTGCTTTTATATACTCCAATCTTTTCCTTCCTGTTTTCTTCTTCATTGTGCCTTCACTCCTTACTTTATTTTTAGGTGTTTTAAGGACATGACTAGTCTCAAGCTTCTTTTCACTTTTAGTGTTGATAGTTCATTTGACATTTTCTTTGCTTTCATCCTCATTTGCAATTTCTTACTTGATGATGAGCTCTTCTTTACTAAATTCCATCTTAGAGGGTTAGAATATTGGTGCATCCACTTTTTGTAGCATATCAGGAATTCCCTTGTTCAATCTTTCTTTGCCTTTATCATTTTGATTTTTCTTAACTGGTGGATTAGCCTCATAGTCTAGTCTAGTTGCCACATTGGCACAAGATTTTTTCTTCTCGTAATAGAGGCCAACTAATTCAGATGCATTCTTAAATGCCTTAATTTAAGTTCATTCTTCTCCATATTTTCTTTGAAAATAACCTCTATCTCCTCTGCACATTTCAACTTTTGTTTTAGATATTCATTTTCTTGCATAACAGAATCTAGGCTCACAAGCTGCAATTTTATCTCTAATTTCTCTTTTTTCAGTTCCTCATTCACTTTAGACAATCTATTCATTTCTTTAGTGATAGCCACCATACTTGTGTATGTATATGTGGAACATTTTCGTACTCATCTTTTCAACAATTACTTTATATTGAGATGCATTAAAATCTATGGTGGTTACGATGGGTACCTCAGTTTTGCATGTAGTTGACTCTTCTTCCTCTTAGGCATTAAGAGCATAATTTCCATATTCTTCATTTATATTTATCATCTGTGTCATTCCAACTTTTTTCTTCTGCAATATAAGCTTTTCCCTGTTGTTTTTTCAGAAGAGCCTCATACTTCCCTTCAAGCTCCAAGTATGGATTATATTTATTCACCTTCTTTAGATTCCTGCATTCGGTGGCAAAGTGGCCAGGTTCATCATAATTATAGCATCTGTTTTTAGACTTGTCCACGGATCCTGATTGGTAACCATTTTTTCCAGTTGTGTTTTTCATTTGAGATTTTCCTTTCCAGTCATTGTTGTAGGAGGATTGACCTTTACCCTTAAAGTACCTGGGTTAAAATTTTCTTTTCAAGTTGGCCAGGGATTGATCCATCTCATCCAACTCATCAAGAGTATAGAACTCTTTCTCTCCTACTTCCAAGATAAACTTCTTTTTGAGCTTCCTTGCATTTCTGCTCAATAGGTTGTATAACTTGAATTTGAGATTCAACTTCATCTTCAATTATCTTTTAGTCATTGGCTATCAAGGAATTTGACACATCAACTATATGTCATTGGTTTGGCTTCAGTGAATTTCTCTGCAACATCTCAAGTTCATAGTTTTTTTATAATTTCATACAAAACCTTCAATGTCATTCTGCCTAGATCTTTTCCTTCCCTTATTACAAAAATTTTCTGTACTAAGTGATCAGGAATAGTGAGTAAAAACTTCAAGTTTATCTCACCAGTTTCATAGTACTCTAGAGGTCAATCTACTCCAATCCTAAGTCCTCAAACTTTAATCATATTCAACTCGAAATCGACGAAACTCGAAATTATAAGTAATGAGCTATATAGTCCAACAAGAAACTAATCTATCCAACTAGTAGATCCAAAAAACATATACTATTAGGTATGAAATGCACATAAAGTAGGCTTTCTTGAACTTAACAGCTAAAGTATTTTTGTAGTGATAATTAATTAACTGTAAAAGACACAGAGAAACAATTATCAAAACTTACTTGATCTTTAT
Organism: Apium graveolens; assembly: GCF_009905375.1. Taxonomy (NCBI): domain Eukaryota; kingdom Viridiplantae; phylum Streptophyta; class Magnoliopsida; order Apiales; family Apiaceae; genus Apium; species Apium graveolens. The sequence goes on along the minus strand of NC_133648.1, from coordinate 55,014,775 downwards.
TCAAAATTAATTGGGTAGTACTACAAATCTAAGTTCTTGAATATTAAAGAACTTAGCTTCTACTTGAGAATATAAGAATATCTAGACAGTTTAGTTATTTTTGGAACAAAGGACTAGTGACATGCTTTATAGAGCAGCATGCATAGTTTACAAAGATTGCACTAAAATATACTAATACATTTTCTAAAACTCCCTTATCTATTTTTATTTCAAGTATTGCATATCTGCATACAATCTTTCAGGTCTACTACACTCCTTTGTCCAGTTTATCTTGGCCCTTGATCTTGCACTCCTCAAGCTGTATTTGTAGACTTTTCAATTTAATGATAAAATAGTTTGTTGACTGGTAATTTGAAATCTTTATGATAGCTTTATTCTGTAAATAAAACTGTTGTCAAGATCTTCTAAGTATAAAGAGTCTTGTCGAGATCTCCGCATCTCCACACATTTTGACTTGTCGGCATCTATACATGTATTTGACTTGTCGATCTCTCCACATCTCTACATAAATTTGACTTGTCGATATCTCCATGTTAGATATATTTGTGATGTCATGTCTAATAATGATTTGGTTTAGTTTTCAGATCTTGACTAACATGACAAATCAGGACTTAACTGGAAATCAGTATTTATACTGAAGTTAGAACTTAAGATATCAGAACTTAAGTTATCAGAACTTAAGATATCAGAAGATATTCATCAGGAGATAATATCAGGACTTAAGAAGACTTTCAGATAAGGAAGGCGGCTGATTAAAGGGAAATAAGATCAAGACTAAAACAAGAAGAGATATGCATGGAGAAGAATTCTATAAAGAATAGAAGACTTGGAGGAAAAGATAACTAATTGATATATTTTAGGATACATAATTATATTCGATATCAATCAGAGATTATCTTGTAACTGTGTGGTATATAAACACAACATAGGGTTTACACTAGATGTGTTATCATAATCGAGAATATTATTCATTGTAACCCTAGCAACTCTCGTGATATTTGTTCATCACTGAGAGAGAACGGTTCCATTGTAATATTGTTTTATTAATAAGATTATTCTTTGTTACATACTTGTGTTCTTAATTCGATTTGATTGTATTATACACTGTATTCAACCCCCTTCTACAGTGTGTGTGACCTAACACTCCACATCTCTAAATGTATTTGACTTGTCGATATCTCCACTTTTTTACATACATTTGACTTATCGAAAGAAAAATAGACTTCTCTATAGAAAAATAACTTCTTCACAGGCCAAATGACTTCTCTATAGAAAAATGACTTCTCTACAGGCCAAATGACTTCTCTGTAGAAAAATGACTTCTCTAAAGGCTTTGACAGTTCTCGATATGACTTCTTTATAAGTTTGAATAATATTCGATATACTTCTTGATATTCCTTGATCTGTGACTTCTCGAGTTCTCAACATTTGACTTAGAACATTTTTCAATCTACAGCATTATTCTTCTCCAAGCTATATATCTTTATTCTGAGGCATGATTCGGCTTGATCTTCTTCCAGAAATTTATTTCTTAGCTTGTTTGTTGTTCACTGAAAAATATCTCAGTCTAGTCTTCTAATCATTTTACAAACTTAGCGAATACATATACAGATTACAACTTATTACAAGTCAACTAATTCTTAGGATTGTCAAATTGACTTAGTCTTGTTATATTAAGACATGCCTTGCACAACATATACACATATATTAAAATATAATATTTTATAGGATACGATATACAAAATAGACAATTTTGATACATTCTCATTTGATACACAAGATACAGATAATCACATAGAAGATAATTATTCAAAACCAATAACTTATGCCACGACCACTACAACCCGGTGATAAATGTCCTAAATTTTTAAAACTATCCGGTGACTCAGTCCTAAGTTCTTATTCGATATTTTCATAAACCATGACATAAATTAGAGATCCAAAATATTGTCTTGACACTACACATATACAACTATAATATACATTAACATGTAATACTTCCAAATATATCATCACTTAGCCCATGTTTTAATAATCAAATATAAACAAATAACATACAATTTTGAAAACACTAGCAACATCGATCAAAAACTTACCACAAAACCTGACCATATCTGAATTTAGCCTTTTTGTCTTGGAAAATACAAAAGACAAAAGTTTTATAGAACAAAAAGACCTTTCCGAAAAGTCCAGAATCAATGAATTTCAACTTACGATGAATTTTTTATGAAATTAACAAGATTGCTGATTTTTTGGTACAAAAATCCTATGAATTTTAATAATAAAAATGAGGAAGACGGATATGACATATTTATAAATTTACAAAACCCTTATTTCTTAACCTACAAGTTATCCATATTAAAATCTAATCCTAATTTCATGCCCATTAATCGAATTTAATTTTTAAATCTACTCTTAATCCAGTTTTAATCCTTTTATTCTACACTAGAACCTCGATAAATAAATATTCAATAAATAAATAATCTGGACGAATGAATATTTTTTATGTTCCAACATAATAGAGATAATATTTTTGACCTCGATAAATGGATAATCTCAATTAATGAATACAATATTTCGATCCCGAGACTATTTATTTATCGAGATTTAGTTATTTTTTTATTAATAATATTCAAAAAATTGTGGGATATTCCAATTATAGACCACTAAAGAAGAGGAGGTATACTCTTGGGAGACAAAAATTCATTTACTGAGAGGTAGAGAAACTCTCAGAGAGGTGTATTGAATCAAGATTTCAAAAGATTTTTTTGGATTTTTGAAATCAAGAGGTATTTTGGATTTTAAAAAATCCTTTAAAATCTGGTGGTATTCAATAGAGATTAGAAAAAGTCTTTTAAAATCTGATGGTATTCAAAAGTCCGTGATTTTGTTTTATTTGAAAAAGTTGTGGATTTTGATATATTTTCTAGTTCATTTTTAATCTTTTGAAATATCTTTAAAATACATGAGATTTTGAAGAATTTCCAGAAAACTTCATAAAATCAGCAAGACTCTGCAAGATTTTTCTATCAACTCCATCAAAATCCACGGACAATTAAAATCAACGAAAATATTTTAAAATTCATGGATTATTATCAATACTTTAAAATTTGAAATGAATACGCCCCTGTTAGAAGCAGGATTATTAGTTAGAGAAATTCATTTATGAAAGTGTTAACTAGCTGATGTTATATAAAGCTAATGAATGTTGGAGGATGTGTGTAGACATTTCCCATTTACCAACCTTAATGATGCTTATCCAAGAGACTACTTCAGTCTCCCAAGAATTCTTTTATTGGAAGGTGCAACCACATGGCAGAAAATTCTAAGATCAATATATTCTTTATCAATTACTATCTCGGTCTCATTAAGTTCTACACGAGTGAAATGGATACGGAGGTTAAGAAAGAATTTAAGTTAATGGAAAAAGTAAGAAAAATGGGTAAAGTGATAGAATCAATTAATATTTAATGTATAAAGTGGTTGTAGTGCAAAAAAGTACTCCTTCCGTCCCATTAATTTCTGTATAGTTTTTTTTAATATTCGACACGTATTTTAAGGTGAATATAAAATATTTTTTCATAATTTATTTTTAAAATTTATATTTTCTGAATTAAACTTTAAACATCAAATTTTTATTTAGAAGGAACAAATAATTAAAATAATTAATGGAACTATGTTTTAAAGGAGCGTTAAAATAAGTGTCGAGTCCATGTCCCCCAGTGTATACATCGTAGAGTGACATAGGGGTAGTGAGTGTAGTTAATTTTTATATTATAAAACTTTACTACTTTTGGTAACTTTTTAAATGTATAGAATTGAAATAAACATCTAAAAAATAAAAATATATAAAAATGAATGGAACATGAAGAATATTATTTTAATGTTTTTTATTTCATTTGTACGGCTTTCGGTCTAAATAATAAGGGTTTATCTAGTGTGTACCAATGGGCACATGCCAAACACTAAAATCTATAAATTTGAAGCATTTTGATTGGTGTAGTTGGTGTGAATACGGGGGGTCCACCACTATTAAGAAGGTAGAAGCCAATCAAAACAAGCCAAAATTATAAAAGTTTGTGCTTAATGTGTGCCCATAAAAAAAACTGAAATAATAAATAGCCATCCATCAAGATTAGTAAATTAGATCTTTTTGAACCTTAAAGCCTGCAGAGGTTTACTAAATTGATTTATTAGTCTGGAACCTTATAAGATTACCCATCTTAAACACCTCTTACATACCTTTAAAGTGTTAAGTCACGAGAAGATGATATTAAACTCCACCGGAGCAGCCCGCAAGGGTTGACTCAGTTGGTTAAAGAGGGAATAACAATCCTCTTGGTCACAGGTTCGAATCCCAAGGGAGGAGAATTTATGATTATGCCTCCTGAGCCAGAGCCTATCGCTTAAATGCGGTTTACCTTGGTTCACGTGGTTTGTAGGCTATTGCGTGAGCCCGTGGGGTTTACTCAGTGCGCATCCGAAGGGTAGCGGTTGCAGGTTCCCTATTATAAAAATAATATAAAATAAACTCCACTGGAGCAACCTAGTGCTAGTTTGGTGTTAGATTTCATTATAACAAAAACGTACATTTCTAATAAATAAATTTGATCAGAAATAAATTTATTCGGCTGGAAATAAGGGTCAAAACCGACCACAACCGATCAATTAGAGTGATTGGTTAAAATTTAATTATAAATTACTCTTTTATCGGTTATAAATGTCATAACCACACATCATCCGACCGGTTACAGTGATCAGTTATTGTCACTTCTTGGCCCCACCTAGGATGTGGCCGCCACATAGTCATCTTATAACCTACAATAATTGGTCGAAAAAGAATGATAATTAATATTAAACGATGTGTTTTTGGATGAACCTTTTCTGATCAGTTATAAACGACCACTATTAAATGAATATGATCGTTTTTATAGGTATATTTTTATTATAAAACTGGTCAGTAATAGGAAGCTGGTCACTTTTCAGGGCACATTCTATAGAAAAAAATAGGCATGCCACACTACTAGTACCACATGCGACTATACCGAAATTAACACTCTAATATGACCTGCAACTCTACAAAAATCACAATCTAAAACTTAAAAATATAAATAAAAAACTATAAACCTGAAAAAAAACTAGAAAAATCAACCATGCCAAATTATTAAAATAAAAAGTAACACAACATTCCTTTCAAAGCGACAAAGTTCACTTACATTTCGGCATTAAATTAGTTAAGTTTCAGTACCAGTCAAATCGTTAAGTTTCAGCTTTAAAATTATAAAACACTAAAGCATGTTTGATTTCCAGATCCAGCAAATTACGTTTCAACATCATCATGATCATATTTTTGGCGCCTTGTGCTATCTACGTTCGGAAATATTAACTATTACAGTAACATAGAGGCAGTTATATATAATATTTAACAAGCCAAGGCCAAGATAACAATTAACAAAACAAAACATGTACGTAAAAAGCATGCATATCAGTGACTGTAAGAACAAAGAAAGTCTAGAAATTGTACCAATAACCATAGCTTTAACAGAGTGATAAAGAAACAGAAAAACTGAGGCCCTCAACAGGTATAATCAAACAAAATAACTAAACAACTGAGTCGTCAGGCCTTGCTCCAAGCCTTGACTGTTCTTGAAGAGATAATTTCTCCCACCTACTGTGTTGGGATGCTTGAAATGCCTCCTCCAGGATAAACAGCTCTGAGCTTGGTGTTCACAGTAACAACAAACTCAACTTCGAGTAGCACCTCACTCGCCGGAAAAACCAGTAATTTGTTTGTGTTTAGGAGAGATGAGAAAGTAGAGAGGAGAAGAGAATATAAGGTGTGGTGTATATAATTAAGAAACTTAGGCCTCTATTTTATACTAGAGGCTAAGTGTAACTGACCACCCTGTATTAATATTAGAATTAAAACTGCCCATTTAATAAATAAATCAAAATTGTTGATTTTGAATATAAATAAAATATAATAGCTTATATATATATTTAATCCACACATTAAATCAGTTTTAACATTTTTAATTTTGAATATATTTTATCAGTTACAAGTCCAGGTTCAATGAATCTGACTCAGCCCACTTACAAAGTGACTCAGCCCAATTCTGGTACCGAACCCAGTAATTGAGCCCAACAGAAACAATAACCCATCCCAACTGATAAATTAATTCTAATTAAAATTAAATCACAAATAAATAAAATCCTCGCCTAGGTCAACTCGTGTACGCGAGACATCGAGACATTGTCCCAAACTGCCCTTCGACCCGGTCCGGTCCGGTGCGTGGCATTGTGTGGCGGTACGGGGCGGCGGCGACGAGCGCGCACGCATTTGTGTGTGCGCGTGAAGCACACAAGAACACCATGCACCATCACACACCTTAGTAGTTGTACACTACCATGTGTGTGATATAATATAAAGCCAACACCCCCTTTATTTATTTTCTATGTGGGACAAATATTACATTCTCACTTCAAGCTCTTTGAAGCCACTAACTTCAACTCTAACTTTCTATAGATTTCATTAAGAAAAATTCTTAAACCTGTTCATGAAAGTTTAAGTTCCGAGATCAAGGAATAACTTCCAATCATTATATTTTGGAATTAACAACAAGAACATAATAAAAATTATGATCTAAAACTCCATTTTTTAACAATCCCCCACAAATTCATAAAGAAATGCGATCATGTTTTTCATCATGACTTGTTTTTCAGAGTCGGTACCCTTCTGGGTTTGAACCTACTAAATACTCTACTTCAATGGCTACCAGATTCATATGAAACGTTTCACCTTGAATATTAATCCATTTAGTGTAATCATGTTCCATAGATGATGACAAGTCAACGACTATGGTACCAATCTACGGATTTGAGACATCAGTGGTCTTGTCTCGATCCTGATCGTCGAATACCTCAAGGAATAACCATTTCCTCTAATTACGACCACTCAATTACATTCTCTTAGATGGGTATCTTCAAAGATATACTACTTCTATCTCCTCAAATGACTTGATCCCATTCAGAGTTTTAACACTCTTGTTTTTCTAGCAGTGTCAGTACCTTCTAGGTTTATAGGGGATAGACTCAGATACAAGTATCATCTATGTAGAAAAGGTACTACCAATTCATCCTTACAGCTTGTTATTACTACATTGAATACACTTCAAGGGATATCCTCTCATGTGTATTGGGTTCCAACTGTTGATGAATTATGATGGGTTGATAGTCCATCCCCAACCTTGACTTGAGGACCACTACAGGTTCCAGTCCTTTAGTCAAAAGATCAGCTTTATTATTCTGAGTTCCTATGAACTCTATAGCTATAATCCTATCATACACAAAACCCCTTATAGACTTGAGTCTAACTTGGATGTGTCTCCTTGTTTTAGCATAATACTTTTTACTTCTAATCTTGTCAATAGTTGTTCGACTATCACAATGAATAGCAATAGCACGAAGCGGTCTGCTTACTACTGGTATCGCAGATATAAGTCTGTGTAACCATTCAGCCTTCGTCCCCGTGGCATCAAGTGCACACAACTCAGCCTCAAATGTAGACTGAGTCACTATAGTCTGTCTGCTTGACTTCCAGGATTTTGCTCCACCTGCCAAGGTGAACACATATCCAGCTACTATATTGAAACCAAACTTCTTAGCTATCCAACTTGCATCACTGTACCCTTCAAGTACACCAGGAAATCTTCTATAGTGTAAACTAAGATATATTATGCCTTTTAAATATCTAAGTACTCTATCAAGAGCATCCCAATGAGTTCTGTTTGGACAGTTTGTATATATATCCAACTTAGACACAAAATATGAAATATCTGGTCTAGTACAGTTAGTAAGATAATGCAAGCTCCCAATAATCTGAGAATACCTTAATTGAGACACATGCACTCCTGAAGTATTCTTGACAAAGGCAACTTTAGGATCATAGGGTGTACTAGAAATTCTACACTGTGAATAACCATATTTCTCAAGTATAGATTTCCTTATATAATGAAATTGAGTTAAGATTATTCCTTCAGCCAACTGAATCAGTTTAATTCCAAGAATCACACTAGCCTCACCCATATCTTTCATTTCAAAGTGCCTTTTCAAGAAAGCTTTTATCTCATGAATAATCTCAATATTGGTTCCAAACAACAAGATGTCATCCACATATAGGCACAAGATAACACACTCACTACCTTTAACTTTGGTATAGACACACTTGTCACTTTCATTAATCATATAACTGAATGGCAATATAGTTTCATCAAACTTTTTATGCCAATCCCCGGGAGCTTGTTTCAAGCCATATATGGACTTGATCAACTTACATACTTTCCTTTCATTTACAATTGCAACAAATCCCTCTGGTCGGTCTATATAAATCTCTTCCTCAAGTTCACCTTGAAGAAAAGTTGTCTTTATATCCATCTGATGGATGATAAGACCATGAACGGAAGCCAATGCTACAAGCATTTGGATTATTACCATCCTTGCAACTGGAGAGTATGTATCAAAGTAATCAATTCCTTCCTTTTGCTTAAAACCCTTAGCTACCAGTCTAGCTTTATACTTGTCTATTGAGCTGTCAGGGTTCAACTTCCTTTTAAAGACCCACTTAAACCCAATAGTAGAACACCTTGGGGGGAGATCAACCAACTCCCATATTCCATTAGAAATAATATAGTTAGTCACTCTTCAGAGCGCCCTTCCAATGCCTAGACTCCGAAGAATCCATAGCTTGTCGGAAAGTTAAAGGTTCGTCCTCGATATTTTAAGTGATAAAATCACCTCCAAAATCTTTAACTACCTTTGCACTCTTACTTCTCCTCGGTTCCTCTACTTCCTTAGGAGTAGAGCTACTACTAGGTCCCCCCCCCCCACATTTTTCATCTTTTCCGCATGATCAGTAATATAACTCGATGTGTGAGTAGGATCTTCTTCAGAAGTCTTTTCAAGTATTCAAGTCTTCATAGGGTAGATATCCTCAAAGAATGTTACATCACAAAATTCAACTATCATGTTTGCCACTATACCATCTATGTCATATTTTAATACTAAAAATCTCATAGCTGTAGTGGTTTCAAGATAGCCCGGAAAGATACAATCAAAAGTTTTCGGACCTAGTTTCTTTCTCTTGTGTTCAAGAACAAGCACCTTAACAAGGCACCCCCTACACATGAAGATACTTAAGACTAGTCATTCTGCATTTCCATAACTCCAAGGGTGTGTTATCCATGTGTTTCAGAGGGACTCTATTTAAAATATGCACGCCGTATTTAGAACCTCTCCCCAAATGTATTTAGGCAACCCAGAGTTAATAAGCATACTATTAATCATATCTTTAAATGTTCTGTTCTTTCGCTCAACAACCATGTTATTCCCAAACAATCTAACAAAGAATTATAGAAGGGGGGTTGAATGTAATTCTGGCCACTTTTTCAATATTAAGAAATGTTCTACTATAATATATAACAGTGTTTGATTTAGCTTAAGTGTGGAATGAAAGTATTGAAGAAGTCAAACACAAAGTAATCAAATACAAGTATTTAAAAACTTTCTAATGGATTGAACTTTTCCATCAGAGATATATATTAAAATGAAACCTCTGTGATTCAAATTTGCACAAAGCTTCTTACAAGTTAAACTATCAAGAACAGAAAAATTCTTTTCAGATATGGCCTTATCTATTTCTCTTGTAATTGCTTACTAACTTGGATATAATTTTACTTGCTACACTTGGTTTATATATCACCAAGTTACATGATAAAAAGAAAAACAAATAAGACAAAATGTTTCTAGTCTAATTTCATGCTCCTTCATTTCTCAATCCAACATCTTTGAATATCTTAAGTTTAGCATGGAAATGGAAATGCTTCTTTGTTCTCTAAAACCTGTAAATAGGCTGCCACATTCCATTTGCATACAATCAACGCATGTGACTGTCAAGTTACTATCAACTGCTCTTTCAAATTTATTCATCTGTTGGAACTAAGTTAGATCATCTGTTGAAACTCAGTGGGATCATCCGTTGAGACTTTGTTAGATCATCCATTGAGAGTCTAGTTGATCATCCGTTGAGACTTTAGTTGATCATCCGTTGAAGCCTTGTGGAACATCCGTTGAGACTATTTTCATATTAGTTGACTCCATTTCATTTATACAAGATTACAAGGCATCTAATATTTATAATTAGCTAACCTATCTTGCATATCAATCTAGTAGTCAACAAGACTTAAAATATTCTACAACATCTAGTTCTCTAAGGCATTATAATATGAAAAAATGTGCTACTAAACTTATTAATACATAAGCTACCCTTTCAACGGATGGTAAAGTGATCATCTGTAATATCCCATATTTTCAGATATTATTATTATGATTATTTGAAGTTGTTTATGTGATTTTATGTGAATTTTAGTGAATTATATGATAATTGGAGTTGATGTTTTGTATGTTTATATGTGATATTATTGGAGTATTTTAAATTGTTATATGTCCAGAATAAAATATAGGTAATTGTGATATTTTTCTGGTAATTTTGGACTGTTATATGATTTTTAACGATTTATGGATTTATTAATTATTTTCTGAGTAATTACAAAACTATTTTATAAAGCTGCGAATCGTCCAACTTCAACCGTTTCTGCATTTTTACAATCCGAAACTCTTCCGAAAACTCCTTTCTAACCTAATCCGGTAATTCCAGACATTTTCTGTGTTTTAACTTTTTCGATCCAGATTACGGTTTGACCCGTACGCATCCCAGTGTACAATTTTCGATAAGATAAACGTTTTGATAGACCAACAAAACCCGTAATCCCGAGTGACGGGATATTTTACATTATTTTCTCATAGGATGTTTTATAAGAAGCTCGGTTTTGATAATTATCCAAATATGATATTAAATTGTATCATTTTATAGTTACTTAGCGGCTAAGTAATCTATTTTCAGATCTGATATTGTTAGATATATTTGAGATATCATGTCTAATATGATTTGTGTTTAGTTTTCAGATCTTACTTAACAGGACAAATCAGTACTTAACTGGAAATCAGTACTTATACTGAAGTCAGGACTTAAGATATCAGAACTTAAGCTGTCAAAACTTAAGTTATCAGGAGATATTTATCAGGAGATAATATCAGGACTTAAGGAGACGTTCAGATAAGGAAGGCGGCTGATTGAAAGGAAAGAAGATCGAGACAAACATAAGAAGAGATATGCATGGAGAAGAATTCTATGAGGAATAGAATACTTTGAAGAAAATATAACTGATTGATATATATTAGGAAGCAGAATTATATTCGATATCAATTAGAAGATTATCTTGTAACTGTGTAGTATATAAACACAGGCATAGGGTTTACACTACATGTGTTATCATAATCGAGTTTATTAATTATTGTAACCCTAGTAGCTCTCGTGATAATTTGTTCATCACTGAGAGAGGACAGTATTTTGTAACAGAGTTTATTGTGTTGAATAGAATCTGTTTTCTGTTACTTGAGTTCTTATATTCGATTTGATTGTAGTAAACACTGTATTCAACCCCCTTCTACAGTGTGTGTGTGACCTAACAAGTGGTATCAGAGCTATCTATTAACATACATACAGTAAAGATCCAAAAACAATCATGTCTTAAGAAGCACAAACTCCAACCAAGCCCATTAAAGCTGAAGAAACTCCAAAGACTCAAATCTACCATCGATATGAGACTATTAGGGTTCCCATACTGAAACCTTCTGAGTATTCCATATGGAAGGTGATGATGTCTATGTTTCTGGAAGCCACATATCCAGAATACCTTGACAGAATTAATGAAGGTCCACATAAGCCAACCAAGCTCTCTGTTGTAGTTGCAAATCAGCCAGCACAGACTGTACCAAAGGAGAAAAGTGAATATACAACTGAAGATATCTCATCTATTACAAAGGATGCAAAGGTAAGACATTTGATGCATAGTGCCATTGATAATGTCATGTCAAACAGGGTAATTAACTGCAAGACTGCAAAGGAGATATGGGATGCTTTGGAGACAAGATGCTAGGGAACTGATTCAATTAAGAAGAACAGAAGGACTATACTCACTCAAGAGTATGAGCATTTTGACTCAAAACCTGATGAGTCATTAACTGGTTTATATGATAGATTTGTCAAACTCTTGAATGATCTGTCACTGGTGGATAAGGAATATGATCTTGAAGATACTAATATCAAATTCCTTTTAGCTCTTCTTGAAAGTTGGGATTTGAAGGCCACAACTATAAGACACAACTATGCTCTTGATGAAACTACTCTTGATGAAATTTATGGTATGCTCAAGACTTATGAACTGAGATGGATCAAAGAAGCAAGAGGCAAGGGAGAAAGTCAAGGACAGTTGCTCTTAAGGCTGAGGAGGAATCCCCTAAAGTGGTTGTCTCAAAGAAAGGCAAAGGAAAGGCTCTCATCACAAGGTCTGATACTGAGTCATCAAGTTCTGATAGTGATGAGGATTCAGAAACTGAAAGTTTATATGAGATGGACCCTGATGAAGAGATGATGAAGCTGTGTGCTCTTATGGTGAACGGAATCACAAAGATTGCATACAGGTAATTCAGAAGGGGAAAGAAGTTTTCCAGGAAAGGTGAAAATTCTGATAAGAAAGGGTTCAGAAAATCTGAAGGCAAAGGAGGAAAGTCTGACAGAGGAGATTACTCAAATGTCAAATGCCACAAATGTGGTGAGAAAGACCACATATCTCCTGATTGTAAGAAAGTGAAGAATGACAAAGGCAAGGTTCTTGTCACAAAGTAGAAAAGCTGGACAAACACTTCAGATTTTGAAAGTGGGGTGAACTATGCCTTGATGGCAAATGCTGATAGCAGCTCTGAAGCTGCTAAGTTAAAGGTACCTCAAACAACTTATGCTTTTCATACTGATGATATTACTGAGTTGAGAAGATATCTTAAAACCATGTTCATTAGTTATAGAGATCAAACTTTAACATGTGAAAGATTAACTTCTGAAAATCTTGCTTATAAAAAGAGGAATGATTATTTAGAAAAAGAATTAGTTATATTCCATCAAACTCAGAAAGATAGAGATGATACTTTCTATGTTAGAGATGAAGTGCTTAAAATGAATGAATCTCTAAAAACTGAGTTAGAAAAGGAAAGAGAGATTATCAGGACTTGGACTAACTCTGGCAGAACAACTCAGAATTTGTTAAGTAGTGGAAACTGGAAAGAGGGCTTAGGTTATGGAGATGATAAGAATGATAAAAGAACTGTAGAAATTGAGCCTATAGTTGTTAAACAAAAGCCAAAGGTAAATCCTGTTAAGTTTGTAGCTGTAAAGTCTGATATTGATAAATCAGAAGCTAAAGAGAAATTAACTTCTGATAAACCAAAACAGGATAAGCCAACTGAAGGTTATATATAATTAATGACAAATAAGCAACTTAAGCATAAGCTGAAAGATGTTAAGAATGTAAACGTAAAGCCACCTAGGAAAAATAGGAATGGTAAGGAAGGTGTGAATAAAAACAATGATTATAAGCCTGTTCCTAATGCTCCTAGAAAGAAATGTTATAACTGTGGAAATTCTAACCATATGGCTTCTTTTTATAGGAAGAATAAGAACATAAACTCCTTATCTTCAAAATCAGGAGTTAAGAGTCAGTCTGTTAGATATAAACCAAAAAATCCCTGTTTTCATTGTGGTAGTTTATGGCATTCCATTTATACTTGTAAGGAATATCATAGTTTATACTATAATTATTATCAAATAAAACCTTCTTTAACGAAAGTTAGAATTATTCCTTCTAGTGTAAGTTCTGATGCAAAGTCTGATATTGCAAATTCTGATAAGAAAACTATTAACATAAATTCTGATGCTAAATCCGCTGCAAATGTTAACAAACTTAATAAGGCCAAAGGATCCAAGCAAGTATGGGTCCTTAAAACTAATCATTAGTGGTCTTTGTAATTACAGGGCAACAGGAAAAACATCCTAGTTCTGGATAGTGAATGTTCAAGACATATGACTGGAAATAAAGCCCTGCTATCAGACTTTGTGGAGAAAGCTGGCCCAAGTGTTTCTTATGGAGATGGCAATATAGGAAAAACTCTGGGATATGGCAATATCAATCTTGGGAATGTCATCATTGAAAAAGTAGCTCTAGTCTCAGGACTTAAACACAATTTGCTGAGTGTTAGTCAAATCTGTGATAGAGGTTATTATGTGGATTTCTTTGAAGAACACTGTGAAGTTGTAAGAAAATCTACAGGCAAAGTTGTTCTGAAAGGATACATGCATGGTAACATTTATGAAGCCAAGCTTTCAACAAGTACTGATGGTTCTGCAATTTGTCTGTTAAGTAGAGCATCAATTGAAGAAAGCTGGGATTGGCACAAGAAACTCTCTCATTTAAATTTCAACAATATAAATGAACTAGTCAAGAAAGATCTTGTGAGAGGACTGCCAAAATCAGTATTTGCTCCTGATGGCCTTTGTGATTCATGTCAAAAGGCAAAACAAAGAAAATCTTCATTCAAGAGCAAGACTGAATCTTCAATTCTTGAGCCTTATCACCTACTACATGTTGATCTATTTGGTCCAGTGAATGTCATGTCTATTGTAAAGAAGAAATATGCTATGGTCATAGTGGATGAGTTCACCAGATACACATGGGTGTATTTCTTGCACACAAAAAGTGAAACTGCATCTATCTTGATTGATCATGTCAAACAACTGGATAAATTGGTCAAAGACTCTGTGAAAATCATAAGAAGTGATAATGGCACCGATGTCAAGAATTTGATTATGGAAGAGTTCTGCAAAGACCATGAAATTAAGCAGGAATTTTCTGCTCCTGGAACTCCACAGCAAAATGGAGTTGTTGAAAGAAAGAATAGAACTCTTATTGAAGCTGCACGAACTATGCTTGATAAAGCCAAGTTACCAACCTATTTTTGGGCTGAAGCTGTGCAGACTACTTGTTTTACTCAGAATGCAACACTTATCAACAAGCATGGAAAGACACCATATGAGATGGTGAAGAAAAAGAAGCCAAATGTGAAGTATTTTCATGTATTAGGATGCAAGTGTTTTGTTCTTAAGACTCATCCTGAACAGCTATCCAAATTTGATCTAAAAGCTGATGAAGGAATTTTTGTTGGATATCCAATTTCCACAAAAGCCTTCAAAGTCTACAATTTAAAAAAAAAGAGTTGTCATGGAATCTATCAATGTCTCTTTTGATGATAAGAAGATTACTGGACTTGAAGATTTCAATGATCATGATCAGCTGAGATTTGAGAATGAAGTTTCAAATTCTGATTATGTAAATCCTGATAGTCTAAATCCTGACAGTCTAAATCCTGATATTGCAAACTCTGATGGATTAAACTCTGATGTTATTGAAACTGTGGTGACTATGCCAAAGGAAAATGCACCTGTGCAGGGGGAGCATATAGAAGATCCAACCACATCTCAAGAAGCATCATAATCTAGAACAGGCTCTTCAAGTTATGATTCAAGTTCAGATGAGCCAAGTTCTGATAATTCTGGAAACTCAAGTTTTGATAATTCTGGAAACTCAAATTCTGAAGGATCCAACTCAGAGAGCATAATTTCAGGGGGAGCATTAGAAAATGTTGATGAAGACAGCATGGATCATGGGGGAGCATCCAGTTCTAGAGATAACCTTCCATCTGCAAGGAAGTGGACTAAGGCACATACACCTGACTTGATTATTGGAAATCCTGAATCAGGTATAAGAACTAGAACATCAACATCAAATGAATGTCTCTATCACTCTTTTCTTTCTCATACTGAACCAAAGAAAGTGGAAGAAGCTCTTCAAGATGCTGATTGGGTGCAAGCAATGCAGGAAGAGTTACATGAATTTGAAAGAAATAAAGTCTGGACCCTAGTGCCAAGACCAAAGAAAAGATCTGTTGTTGGTACAAAGTGGGTGTTCAGAAACAAAACTGATAGCGATGGCATAATTACAAGGACTAAAGCAAGGCTGGTTGCAAAAGGATATTCTCAATAGGAGGGAATTGATTATGATGAAACATTTGCACCAGTTGCTAGATTGGAAGCCATAAGGATATTTTTGGCTTATGCTGCTCACAAAAAGCTTACAATCTTTCAAATGGATGTAAAAGGTGTTTTTCTTAATGGAGATTTAGAAGAAGAAGTATATATTGAACAACCTCCAGGTTTTGTAGATTCAAAATTTCCTCATCATGTCTACAGACTTGATAACGCACTTTATGGCCTTAAGCAAGCTCCAAGAGCATGGTATGAGACATTAGCTCAGTTTCTTTTGGAAAGTGGATTTAACAGAGGGACTATTGACAAAATATTGTTTTATCTCAAACATGGAAAGGACTTATTTTTAGTGCAGATATATGTTGATGATATCATTTTTGGTTCTACAAATGACAGACTTTGTAAAAGGTTTGCGAAGTTAATGCAGTCAAGATATCAAATGAGTATGATGGGAGAACTTAGCTATTTTCTGGGCCTTGAAGAAGGAACTTTTATTTGTCAATCTAAGTACACCAGAAATTTGTTGAAGAAATTTGGAATGCAAGATTGTTCAAGTGCATCCACTCCTCTAGCCACTGCAACAAAATTGGATAAGAATACTGGTACATCAGTAAATATTACTGATTACAGAGGTATGATCGGCTCACTACTCTATCTAACTACAAGTAGACCTGATATCATGTATTCTACCTATCTTTGTGCAAGATTTCAAGCAGATCCAAGAGAACCTCACTTAACAGCTGTGAAAAGAATTTTCAAGTACCTTAAGGGTACAGCTGATCTAGGATTGTGGTATTCTAGGGAATCAGACTTTAAGCTAATAGGTTACTCAGAGGCAGATTTTGCAGGATGCAAAATTGACAGGAAAAGCACAAGTAGAAGCTTCCAATTTCTTGGAGGCAGATTAATTTCTTGGTTTAGCAAGAAACAAAAGTCAATTTCCACATCAACTGTAGAAGCAGAATACATTGTTGCAGGAAGCTGTTGTGCACAGATTCTTTGGATGAAGAATCAGTTACTGGATTATGGGTTAACATATTATAAAATCCCTATTTATTGTGATAATCAAAGTGCTATTGCTATGACAGGTAATCCAGTTCAACATTCAATGACAAAGGACATCAGCATTAGGTACCACTTCATAAGGGAACATGTGGATGAAGGTACAGTGGAATTGCATTTTGTTCTAACAGATCAACAACTAGCAGATATCTTCACAAAACCACTATGTGAAGCTACCTTTACAAGATTGGTAAATGAACTTGGAATGGTTTCAGGTTCTTTATCTAAATTTGCTTAGTTTATGTTCTGATACATCAGACTTTATGATCAGTATTTACAGATATTACTATCTTTGTGTATTATGTGCTTAAATTGAAATTTTCTAAGTGCTGATTGTTGTCTGATGTGAATTTCTAAACTCTGATAGTGATATGAATGTTTCTTTGACTATTCAATCCAATGAGGATAACTGTGCTAGATGTTAACCTAGTAGTCTTTAATATACTA
The DNA here is from genome assembly GCF_009905375.1 of Apium graveolens. NCBI lineage: Eukaryota > Viridiplantae > Streptophyta > Magnoliopsida > Apiales > Apiaceae > Apium > Apium graveolens. The sequence continues at coordinate 54,997,218 of NC_133648.1, read as the reverse complement.
ATAATCACATGTTTGAAGTAATTGTTTATGTGGAAATCTTTTAACACAAGCAAATTCTGATATTGAGCTTGGTTAAAGTTTACTTTGTGTATCTTATTACTAAGTTAAAAACTATAATAGTGCTTCTTATATGTTAAGTTCTGATGTTAGTAAATCTGATGAATGTACTGAGTGCTGATAAGCCTCACTTATCAAAATATATGTGGAAGGGAAGACCCAAGTGCATTGCTGGTATTAAGTAATATGCATTAAAAAAGCAAAATAAAATTTTCTTGGTGACTTTTCACATTCTCTGATTACTGGAGAAATACTCTGATAATAGCATAAATTCTGATAAGCAGTTGTGACTCACTTACACTGAGAAGCCACTGTAAAAAGGAATTTCAAAAGATGCATAAAATGAGCACAAAACAGTTGAGGTGGACTCATGCATGAACTCATTCTATAGTAGACTTCAGAGTAATGACAAATTTTAAGTAAAGTTCTTAGTTATGCATGTTGGATATATTTGATAATGCCATGTCTAATATGATTTGTGTTTAATTTTCAGTTCTTACTTAAACAGGACAAATCAGTACTTAACTGGAAATCAGTACTTATACTGAAGTCAGAACTTAAGTAGTCAGAACTTAAGTTATCAGGAGATATTTATCAAAAGATAATATCAGGACTTAAGAAGACTTTCAGATAAGGAAGGCGGCTGATTGAAAGGAAAGAAGATCAAGACAAATGCAAGAAGAGATGTGCATGAAGAAGGAATTCTATGAAGAATAGAATACTTGGAAGAAAAGATATCTGATTGATATATTTTAGGAAGCATAATTATATTCCATATCAATTAGCGATTATCTTGTAAATGTGTAGTATATAAACACAGACATAGGGTTTACACTATATGTGTTATCATTATCGAGAATAATATTCATTGTAACCCTAGCAGCTCTCGTGATATTTGTTCATCACTGAGAGAGGATAGTTCCATATTGTAACAAAATTTATTATTTTGAATAAAGTTTGTTTTATGTTACTTAAGTTCTTTAATTCGATTTGATTGTGATAAACACTGTATTCAACCCCCTTCTACAGTGTGTGTGACCTAACAAGTGGTATCAGAGCAGATCTGTTAACACACAAACAGTTTAAGATCCAAAAACAATCATGTCTGAAGAAGAAACTCCAACCAAGCCCACCAAAACTGAAGAACCTCCAAAGACTCAAATCCATACTCGATATGAGAGTATTAGAGTTCCCATACTGAAACCATCTGAATATTCCATATGGAAGGTGAGGATGTCTATATTTTTGGAAGCTACTGATCCAGAATACCTTGATAGATACAATGAAGGACCACACAAGCCAACCAAACTCGCTGTTATAGTTGCAGGTCAACCAGAAAAGTATGTACCAAATGAGAAGAGTGATTACACTACTGAAGATATCTCTTCAATTGCTAAGGATGCTAAGGTACGACATTTGCTGCATAGTGCTATTGATAATGTAATGTCAAACAGGGTAATCAACTGCAAGACTGCAAATGAGATATGGGATGTTTTGGAAACAAGATTCCAGGGAACCGAATCAGTTAAGAAGAACAGGAAGACAATACTCACTGAAGAGTATGAACACTTTGACTCAAAGTCTGATGAGTCATTAACTGGTTTATATGACAGATTTTTCAAACTCTTGAATGATTTGTCACTAGTCGACAAGGAATATGATCTTGAGGATTCAAATCTTAAATTCCTGTTAGCACTTCCTGAAAGATGGGATTTGAAGGCCACCACTATAAGAGACAACTATAATCTTGAAGAAATAACTTTTGATGAAATTTATGGGATGCTCAAGACTCATGAACTTGAGATGGAACAAAGAAGCAAGAGGAAAGGAGGAAAGTCAAGGATAGCTGCTCTTAAGGCTGAGGAGGCATCTCCCAAAACAGCTACCTCAAGGAAAGGAAAGGGAAAAGCTCTCATCACAAAGTCTGATACTGAGCCATCAAATTCTGATAGTGATGATGACTCAGAAACTGAAATCTTGCCTGAGATGGATGCTGATGAAGAGATGATGAAGCTGTGTGCTCTTATGGTGAAAGGAATCATAAGGATTGCATATAGAAAATTCAGGAAGGGAAAGAAGTTTTCCAGGAAAGGTGCAAGTTCTGATAAGAAGAGTTTCAGAAAATCTGAAGGCAAAGGAGGGAAGTCTGACAGAGGAGATTACACAAATGTCAAATGCTATAACTGTTAGATATATTTGATAATGTCATGGCTAATATGATTTATGTTTAGATTTCAGATCTTACTTAAACAGGATAAAATCAGTACTTACTGGAAGTCAGGACTTAAGGATATCGGTACTTATATTAGCAGGAGATAATCATCAGAAGATGGATATCAGAACTTAAGTGCTGAAGGACGTTCAGATAAGGACAGTGGCTGATTAAAGGAAAGAAGATCGAGATAAACATAAGAAGAGATATGCATGAAGAAGGAGTTCCGTGAAGAATGGAATACTTGGAAGAAAAGATATCTGATTGATATATTTTAGGAAGCAGAATTATATTCCATATCAATTAGCGATTATCTTGTAACTGTGTAGTATATAAACACAGACATAGGGTTTACACTATAAGTATTTTAATATTCGAGAAGATTATTCATTGTAACCCTAGCAGCTCTCGTGATATTTGTTCATCACTGAGAGGTAACAGTTCCATACTGTAACATAGTTTATTGTTTCAATAAAGTTTGTTTTCTGTTACTTGAAATATTAAAAGTTCTATTTGATTGTATTTTACGCTGTATTCACCCCCTCTACAATGTGTGTGACCTAACAAGTGGTATCAGAGCTTATCTGTTAACACACATACAGTTAAAGATCTAAACACAATCATGTCTGACACAGAAACTCCAACTAAGCCTACCAAAACTGAGGAACCTCCAAAGACACAAATTCAAAGTCGGTATGAAACCATCAGAGTTCCCATACTGAGACCATCTGAATATGCCATATGGAAGGTGAGGATGACCATGTTTCTGGAAGCTACAGATCCAGAATATCTTGATAGAATCAAGGAAGGGCCTCACAAACCAACCAAGCTCGCAGTTGCAGTTGCAGGTGAAGCAGCAAAGATCGTACCAAAGGAGAAAAGTGATTATACTGCTGAAGATATCGCATCAATTGCTAAGGATGCTAAGGTACAACACTTACTGCATAGTGCCATTGATAATGTAATGTCAAATAGGGTAATTAACTGCAAGACTGCTAAGGAGATATGGGATGCTCTGGAAACAAGGTGTCAGGGAACTGATACAATTAAGAAGAACAGGAAGACAATACTCACTCAAGAGTATGAACACTTTGACTCAAAGGCTAATGAGTCATTGACTGATTTATATGATAGATTTGTCAAACTCTTGAATGATCTGTCACTGGTTAATAAGGAGTATGATCTTGAAGATTCAAACCTTAAATTCCTGTTAGCTCTTCCTGAATGTTGGGATTTGAAGGCAACAACAATAAGAGACAACTACAGTCTTGATGAAATAACTCTTGATGAAATTTATGGAATGCTCAAGACTCATGAACATGAGATGGACCAAAGAAGCAAGAGGAAAGGAGGAAAGTCAAGGACAGTTGCTCTTAAGGCTGAAGAAGAATACCCCAAGGCAGCTACCTCAAGAAAAGACAAGGGTAAAGCTCTTTTCACAAAGTCTGATACTGAGTCATCAACTTCTGAAAGTGATGATGACTCAGATTCTGAAAGGTTGCCTGAGACTGATGCTGATGAGGAGATGATGAAGCTGTGTGCTCTTATGGTGAAAGGGATCACAAAGATTGCATACAGGAAGTTCAGGAAGGGAAAGAAGTTTTCCAGGAAAGGCACAAGTTCTGATAAGAAGAATTTCAGAAGATCTAAAGGCAGAGGAGGAAAGTCTGATAGAGGAGATTATATCAATGTCAAATGCTATAACTGTGGTGAGAAAGGCCACATATCTCCTGATTGCAAGAAAGTAAAGGGTGACAAAGGCAAGGCTCTTGTCACAAAGCAGAAAAGCTGGACAGACACCTCAGACTTTGAAAGTGAGGAGAACTATGCGTTGATGGCAAATGCTGATAAAGAAAGTGCTGAGAGCAGTTCTGAAGCTGCTGAAACAAAGGTACCTCAGACTACTTATGCTTTTCATACTGATGATATTAATGAGTTGAGAAGATATCTTAAAACCATGTTTGTTAGTTATAGAGATCAAACTTTAACATGTGAAAGATTAACTTCTAAAAATCTTGCTTTTAAGAAAAGAAATGATTTCTTAGAAAAAGAGTTAGTTATGTTCCATCAAACTCAGAAGGATAGAGATGATGCTTTTATGTTAGGCATGAAGTGCTAAAAATGAATGAATCTCTAAAAATTGAGTTAGAAAAGGAAAGAGAGATAATCAGGACTTGGACTAACTCTGGCAGAACAACTCAAAATTTGCTAAGTAGTGAAAATTGGAAAGAGGGCTTAGGTTATGGAGAGGATAAGAATGATAAAGGAACTGTAGAAATTAAGCCTGTTATTAAGCAAAAGCCAAAGGTAAAACCTGTTAAGTTTGTAACTGTAAAGTCTGATAATGATAAATCAGAAGTTAGAGAGGGATTAACTTCTGACAAACTAAAACAGGAAAAGACAGCTGAAGTAAACATAGGCTTAATGACTAAAAAGCAGCTTAAGTATAAGCTGAAAGATGTTAAGAATACAAACAAGGTAAAATCACCTAGGAAAAATAGGAATGGAAAGGAAGGTGTAAATAAAAGCAATGATTATAAATCTGTTCCTGATGCTCCTAGGAAAACATGTCATAACTGTGGAAGTTCTAACCATCTGGCCTCTTTTTGCAGGAAGAATAAGAACATAAACTCCTTACCTTCAAAATCAGGAGTTAAGAGTCAGTCTGTTAGATATAAACCAAAAAATCCTTGTTTTCATTGTGGTAGTTTATGGCATTCCATTTATACTTGTAAGGAATATCATAGTTTATATTATGATTATTATCAATTAAAACCTTCTTTGAAGAAAGTTTCCATTGTTCCTTCTAATGTAAATTCTGATTCAAAGTCTGATAGTGTAAGTTCTGTTAAGAAAAATGTTAACATAAACTCTGATGATAAATCCGCTGTAAATGTTAACAAACTTGATAAGGCCAAAGGATCCAAGCAAGTCTGGATCCTTAAAACTAATCATTAGTGGTCTTTGTGATTGCAGGGCAACAGGAAAAATATTCTAGTTCTGGACAGTGGATGTTCAGGACATATGACTGGAAATAAAGCCCTGCTATCAGACTTTGTGGAGAAAGCTGGCCCAAGTGTTTCTTATGGAGATGGCAACATTGGAAAAACATTGGGATATGGCAATATCAATCTTGGGAATGTCATCATTAAAGAAGTAGCTCTGGTCTCAGGACTTAAACATAATCTGCTGAGTATAAGTCAAATCTGTGACAGAGGTTATCATGTTGATTTCTTTGAAGAACACTGTGAAGTTGTGAGTAAATCCAAAGGCAAAGTTGTTCTAAAAGGATACAGGCGTGGTAACATTTATGAAGCTAAGCTTTCAACAAGTAATGATGGTTCTGCAATCTGTCTGATGAGTAGAGCATCAATTGAAGAAAGCTGGAATTGGCACAAGAAACTCTCTCATTTAAATTTCAACAATATAACTGAACTAGTCAAGAAAGATCTTGTGAGAGGACTGCCAAAGTCAGTATTTGCTCCTGATGGCCTTTGCGATTCTTGTCAGAAGGCCAAACAAAGAAAATCTTCATTCAAGAGCAAGACTGAATCATCAATTCTTGAGCCTTATCATCTACTACATGTTGATCTATTTGGTCCAGTAAATGTCATGTCTATTGCAAAGAAGAAATATGCGTTGGTCATAGTGGATGAGTTCACCAGATACACATGGGTGTATTTCTTGCACACAAAAAGTGAAACTGCATCTATCTTGATTGATCATGTCAAACATCTGGATAAATTGGTCAAAGATTCTGTGAAAACCATAAGGAGTGATAATGGCACTGAGTTCAAGAATTTGATAATGGAAGAGTTCTGCAAAAACCATGGAATTAAGCAGGAATTTTCTGCTCCTGGAACTCCACAGCAAAATGGAGTTGTTGAAAGGAAGAATAGAACTCTCATTGAAGCTACACGTACAATGCTTGAAGAAGCAAAGCTTCCAACCTATTTCTGGGCTGAAGCTGTACAGACTGCTTGTTTTACTCAAAATGCATCACTCATTAACAAGCAAGGAAAAACACCATATGCGATGGTGAAGAAAAAGAAGCCAAATCTGAAGTACTTTCATGTATTTGGATGCAAGTGTTTTGTTCTCAAGACTCATCCTGAACAGCTATCTAAATTTGATCTAAAAGCTGATGAAGGAATCTTTGTTGGATATCCACTTTCCACAAAAGCCTTCAGAGTCTATAATTTGAGAACAAGAGTGGTCATGGAATCTATCAATGTCTCTTTTTATGACAAGAATATTACTGGTCTTGAAGATTTTATTGAGCATGATCAGCTGAGATTTGAAAATGAAGACTCAAGTACTGATACTGAAAATCCTGACAATCTAAGTCCTTATACTGTAAACTCTGATGGATTAAACTCTAATGTTATTGAAACTGTGGTGACTACACCAAAGGAAGATGCACCTATGCATGGGGAGCATACTCAAGAACATACCACATCTCAAGAAGCATCAGAACACACATCTGGCTCTTCAAGTTCTGATTCGTCAAGTTCTGATAAGCCAAGTTCTGATAGTGCTGAAAATCTAAATTCTGAAGAATCCAACTCAGAGAGCATAGTTTCAGGAGGAGCATCAGAAAATGAAAATGAAGACAGCATGGATCATGGGGGAGCATCCAGTTCTAGAGAAAACCTTCCATCTGCAAGGAAGTGGACTAAATCACATACACCTGATTTGATAATTGGAAATCCTGATGCAGGTGTCAGAACTAGAACATGTACTTCAAACGAATGTCTTTACAATTCTTTTCTCTCTCAGACTGAGCCAAAGAAAGTGGAAGAAGCTCTTCAAGATGTTGATTGGGTGCAAGCAATGCAGGAAGAGTTAAATGAATTTGAAAGAAACAAAGTCTGGACCCTAGTGCCAAGACCAAAGAATAGGTCTGTTGTTGGTACAAAGTGGGTGTTCAGAAACAAAACTGACAGTGATGGCATAATTACAAGGAATAAGGCAAGGCTGGTTGCAAAAGGATATTCTCAACAAGAGGGAATTGATTATGATGAAACATTTGCACCAGTTGCTAGGTTAGAAGCCATAAGGATATTTTTGGCTTATGCTGCTCACAAAAAGTTTACTGTCTTTCAAATGGATGTGAAAAGTGCTTTTCTCAATGGAGAATTAGAGGAGGAAGTATATGTTGAACAACCTCCAGGCTTTGTAGATTCCAAATATCCAGATTATGTCTACAGGCTTGATAAAGCACTTTATGGACTTAAGCAAGCTCCTAGAGCATGGTATGAGACTTTAGCTCAGTTTCTTCTGGAAAGTGGATTCAAGAGAGGAACAATAGACAAAACACTATTCTACCTCAACCATGGAAAGGACTTACTTCTGGTCCAGATTTATGTTGATGATATCATTTTTTGGTCTACAAATGACAAACTTTGCAAGAAGTTTGCCAAACTGATGCAGTCAAGGTATCAGATGAGTATGATGAGGGAACTTAGCTATTTTCTGGACCTTCAAGTCAAGCAAAATGAAGAAGGCACTTTTATTTGTCAAACTAAGTACACCAGAAACTTGCTGAAGAAATTTGGAATGCAAGATTGTTCAAGTGCATCCACTCCCATGGCCACTGCAACAAAACTGGATAAGGATACTGGTAAATCAGTAGATATTACTAATTATAGAGGTATGATTGGCTCTCTACTCTATCTAACTGCTAGTAGACCTGATATCATGTATGCTACATGTCTTTGTACAAGATTTCAAGCAGATCCAAGAGAACCTCACTTAACAGCTGTGAAAAGAATTTTTAAATATCTTAAGGGAACAGCTGATCTAGGATTATGGTATCCCAGAGAATCAGATTTTAAACTAATAGGTTACTCAGATGCAGATTTTGCAGGTTGCAAAATTGACAGGAAAATCACAAGTGGAAGCTGCCAATTTCTTGGAGGCAGATTGGTTTCTTGGTTTAGCAAGAAACAAAAGTCAATATCCACATCAACTGCAGAAGCAGAATATATTGCTGCAGGAAGTTGTTGTGCACAGATTCTTTGGATGAAGAATCAGTTACTGGATTATGGGTTAACATATTTCAAAATCCCTATTTACTGTGATAATCAAAGTGCTATTGCTATGACAGGTAATCCAGTTCAACACTCTATGACAAAGCACATCAGCATCAGGTACCACTTCATCAGGGAACATGTAGATGAAGGTACAGTGGAGTTGCACTTTGTTCCAACAGATCAACAACTAGCAGATATCTTCACAAAACCATTGTGTGAAGCTACCTTTACAAGATTGGTAAATGAACTTGGAATGGTTTCAGGTTCTTTCTCTAAATCTACTTAGTTTTGTTTTGTTGCATCAGACTTTATGATCAGTATAATCTCTTTGTGTATTCTATGTTTAATTGAAAAATGTGTTTAAGTACTGACTATTGTCTGATATATGTTTCTAAACTCTGATAAGTGATATGTCTGTTTAAGTAATTATTCAATCCTATGAGGATAACTGTGCTAGATGCTGACCTAGTAGTCTTCAACAAACAAGGGATACCATGTAAGAAGTAATTATTTATGTGGAAATCTATTGACATAAGCAAATCCTGATAATTGAGCTTAGTTGAGTTTATTTTTTCTATCTTATTACTAAGTCACAAACTAGAATAATGCTACTCATCTGTTAAGTTCTGATGCTAGTAAATCTGTTGAATGTACTAAGTGCTGATAAACCTCACTTATCAAAAGAAAAAGCAAAAGAATTAAGGATTAAAAATCAGGTACTCCTTTGAGATCTAAAGTAAAAATGTGGAAGGGAAGACCCAAGTGCATTGGTGGTATTAAGTAATATGCATCAGAAAAGCAACTAAAATATTTTCTTGGTGACTTTTCACACTCTATAATTACTGGAGAAATACTCTGATAATAGCATAAATTCTGATAAGCAGTCATGAATCACTTACACTGAGAAGCCACTGTAAAATGGAATTTAAAAAGATGCATTAAATTGGCACAAAATAGTTGAGGTGGACTCAAACATGAACTCATTCAACAGTAGGTTTCAGAATAATGACAGCTCTTTAGCAAAGTTTTAGTTATGCCTTATTTCTAAGATGTACTGAAGTGAATCAGACTTTACTCTTTGTCTGATATTTAGCTTAATGCACACACTAATCACTCCATATGAATGATGAAAATCACTGTGGTGATCTATGTTGTTTTAGATGAACAGTCATTGTGTCACATTACACACATTCTGAGGACAAGTTCTGATTACATATTCTGATGATTAAGTTCTGAAGAATATAAATCAGAATTTGTGAGAGGACTTACTAAGATAGGCATTTCTTTTTCGAGTTAAGAAATTATGTTCTGATGACTGTTAAGTTCTGATATAAGTCTAAGTTCTGATATTAACGTATGATTCTTTACTTGACTTATTTGTGGATAAAATTTGGAAATAGTCTCAGTTTAAACATGAATATGTTGAAGTGGAAGATTAATAGTCACTATGGTTAGGGATAGTGGTACTCGTACTTGAACAATCAACTTTTACTTGCTTCTTGTGCGCATTAAATCATGTTTTCTCTTTCCAATGAATGTTTTTCTTTTTCCAAGTCTGGGGAGACGAGGTAGAATTAATTTTACCTGTCAGCATTAAATTTCTTTGCGTCTCCTAACATTCTCCTGCCTATATAAGCAACCACTTCACTTCAGCCTTCCCATCAAATCTTTTCTCACAAACTCACCTTCATATTTTTTCTATCAAAAACACCATGGTCAGATACAATATGTTTTTGAACTACGAAACTTTCAACATGGAGCTGAGCTGTGCTGATTGGCAGCAGGAATGGCACGTCACTGCCATTCCTGATGAGATATGGGATTCTGTTTCCCAGGAGGTACTCACCCACCTCCTGTTCTTCTATATGGATTACCATCGCCATCTGGAGTGATTGGAGGAGGAAAGGCTGGAAGCTCTCCGCCAGCAAGAGTGAATCATTCGACTCGCTATTCTGTTTGTTGAGAGTAGGAAGAAGAAATGATTTATTTTCTTCTTCCTGTTTTTCTTCATCATCAGCCTTGCCCTGCTTCTTGAGCTAGGACAAAGGCTGTTGACGTTAGGTTTAGCAGCTTAGGGAAATCTTGTACAAGTTCTGATGTAATTTAAATTTCATGAATGTATTCTCTTGATATATTAATGAAATTTGTTTTTGTTTCAAGATCTTGTCTTTGAGATATTTTAATGCATTGTTAAATCCTGATACATATTCATATTCTGATGACTATATAAATTCTGTTTTAATCTAAGTTCTGATTTTCCTTTATCAGTACTTACACATCTGATTTATCTTGGTCATTTTCACTCGATTTATTTTCAGAATATTGATGTTGTAGTGAACAATAATTAAATAAGTGGGAACGGTTTCAATTCTGAATTAAAACTGTTTCACCTTGATTAATGGAATAAATGGGTAAGTGGAACGGTTTCTCCTTGAAAAACTACAAGTGGATAAGTAATGATTACTGTTTTCTCGCGCCCAATAACTATCCGTCATTACTGCATGTTTGACAGGTGTCCAACGGTAACATTTTTTTCAGAGTATAAGTAAGACAGAGAGAGGATTTTTTAATCTTTTATTTCCTTTCATACTTTTTTTCTCTACTTGCTTTTACTCTCTTTCTTCTTCTCACGTTGGTTTTTCATACAGACATTTTATCAAATACCTAACAGGCACTCTTAAATCTCAATTTTTCTCATGGCACCAAAGGATTTAATCATTGATGGAGCTTCCAAACAACTATGCTGCAATTCTTGATCATGCTGAAGCTCCATCTGAATTGCATTTTGTGCAAGATCTTCTTGCACACAGTGAGACTGGGTATGCATTGACCCAACCTTCAGTCTTTTCGAGCCAACAAGTTCTGACATTTTAGCGGACTGGGCACTTTCATAATGGTGGTACACATGGCACTCCCAGTATTGTTTTCGAAGTGGGTGATTCTTTATATGCAGTCACTCTAGGTACAATACGCAAGGCTCTACATCTCCCAGAAGGATGTACCTTTTCAATTCCAGAGGAATCAGCTCTTCAGGAGTTAATGGCCAGTTTGGGATATGAACAGAGTTTGGCAAAGCTTGGGCAGTTGAAACGGGCTCATATCAGGAGGGAATGGAGCTTCTTCTTCGACTGCATCACTAAAGCTTTTGGGAACAAGTGTTCGAATTTTGATGCCATCCCCATAATGAGTCAGCACATCGGGTATGCTATTATAAACCAAACTCATTTTGATTTTGCAACTGCAATAATTGGTTTTATTAGAGATAGAATGACAGAGGATAGGAATGTTGTTTACTTTTCTAGATTCTGTCAACTTATATATACTTTTTGTACTGATGAACCTCAATTAGTCAGTTCCTCAACTCCACCTTTTAAGGTTGCAAAACGCTACTTTAATGACCTGATAAATGCTGACACTAAGAAATCAGTGGTTAGACCTTTACAGATTCCTCAGTCTGTAAAACAGATCTTAGTAAATGCTGATTATGATACTTATAGCTCTGTTTATTCTGATGTCCAACCAACATCAACCTCTCAAACACCACAACAACCATCAGCACCTACCACTCATTCTACTCAACCAACCCTCAGGCAATATATCAAATCCTATCTCTCCACTTCACAGACAGTTCAACCCTCATCCTCAGCACCTACTGTGAAGCCTTCATCTTCCAAACCTAAGAGGACAAAGACTGTTCCTCCAACACCTCAAAAGAGAAGGAGGATTGCTTTGAGAGATGAATCTGATACTGAGGAACAGGTTCCTTCTTCAGATGCTGTTGTTAAAGAAGCTGAGAAAGTGACTTCTCAGAAGGATTCTGGAATTGGGGGATCTAGGCTTCTCAAGAGGCTTAGAAGAATGACTGTTCCTGACACTCCCAAGGAATCCATATCTACAAAGAGATACAAGAAACAGAGGGCAAAAAGGCCAGTTTCAGATGATGAAGAAGCAGCAGCTAAGGAAGGGGATCAGGAATCTCTGATCTCACAAGAAAAGGAATTTGCTAAAGTCACTTCTTCTTGATCAACTCCATCTCCGGAAGCTGTTTCTGAAAAGGTCAACACACCATCTGTATCTCCTGTTGATCCAGGCACAAGTGCTGATATTGATGTTCAGGCCTTGGTTGTGCCTGAAGTAATTCTCTTAGAAGCTCCAACAACAACTAATCCATCAACAACACCTGTTACTGATGCTGTACAAACTCCAGAGTTATCTACTACACCTTCTCTGCATCTAGATGCTGATGATCAGAATATAGGTGAGCATCAGGATATGGCTGTTGATCAGAACTTAGAACCAGATCATCAGTTAGAGGATGCTGAAGCCTCAATTGCTACTCACACTGTTGTTTTATCAGAAAATACTGATTCTTTAAGTTCTGATGCTGCAAATGCTGGAGATACTGGTGATGCTGCTCCAAATGTAGATGCTGATGAAGCAGGTCCTTCAGGACATGCTCCTCAACAAACTATTCTTAAGTCAGAACTTGCTAAGAAGTTTGTTACCAGAGAGGCACCAATGCCTTGGAGTGAAACTCCTGCAGGATAGGAGTGGACTAAGGAATGGAACTCAGTCACCTGTGTTCCAACTGCAAAGCATCTTGCTGAGCAATTGACAAAAGCTGATGAGATGTTAAATACTGATGATTTTAAAACACAGCTTAGAGTCACTGCATTGAGTACTAAACATTTACAAGGTCTTCATTCACATACTCATGCAGAGTTACATCTCTTAAGGGAAGAACTAATGAAGCAAGAACAAGTTCACAAGATTGATAAGAAAAAGTTCTTCCAACCTACCTTTGATAGGATTACTTATATTGAGAAGACTCAAGACACACAACAAGCTCAGATTGATGATATTCTGAAAAATCAAGCTTCTCAGCAATCTCAACTTACTGAAATCCAAGCCTCAGTGGAATTGCTTGTCTCTCTTCTACTACCTGCTGAAGCCAAAAAGGGGAGAAAGTATTTAAGTTCAAATGCAAGACTGACAAGACACTGAAAGAGAAGGATGATGAAAAGGATGATCAAGGAAACTCTGGAATGGGTAGAGGTCATGGTCAAGGTAGAGGTTTCACATCAAGAAAAGCTGAAATCACAAGTTACAGGACAAGTTCTGATACTGGGAAAAGAATTAGTTCTGCTACTGGTAAAAGGATAAGTTTTGATGAACTTTTAGATCTTGATGAAGAAATGTCAAGACAGTTATTTCTTCGGGAAAATCCAGGAATGGACTTGGAGAGTTTAATGGAAGAAGAAGCCAGACTTAAATCAGAAAAAGCCATATCTAAATCTGAAGCTTCTGGTAAAAAGACACTTCCAAAACTCAAAGGCATTGTGATAAAAGAAAGGACAAATACTGAAGCAACATTGGCTAAATCACAACCGCCGATAGATCCAAGATCCAAGGGTAAAGAAAAGGTTGGTGAACCTATCAAGGGTAAAGAAAAGGTTGGTGAACCTATCAACCGATTTCAAGAAAAGTTCTTAAAACAACCTCTGACATGGCTCAAGTTGTTCAGAGTCAAGACACAGTAAGTTCTGATATTCCAAAGAAGCAAGTAACCTCTGACATAGCTCAAGTTAACTTGATATCAGAAGATAGACCAAAGACACTCCTACCAGGATTCACTAAAGCAAAACAGACTCAACCTTTGAAGACTGCTGCAAGTGGTTTTGAAGCAAGAGTAGTTACTGGAAAGGAAGCAAGAGATAAAACTGGATTGGGAAGTGCTGATGAAAGAAGAATACAGAACACTACCAATGATCCAACTTCCTTGAGTGAACCAGGTATTGGAGCAACTCCTGAGAGATTGAATCAACTGGAGTCTGTACAAATGGTTTACCATACCTACTTGAAAGAACACATCTTGTTGTACTTCATGACAGATGGTAGGGTTTATCATATAAGGCAAAATGCCATTCTATTGAAGTATTTTGAAGAATTGGAGCATGTACTATTCTTACTTCAAGTGAATGACAGATTGACAGGAAGTGCTGTAAACTATTTGAAGGATCAGATTCAGAGACAGAAAAGACTTTATTATGTTAAGTCTGACAGCACATATGTTCTAAAGTACAGAGATCATAAGGATGATATAGTTGAAATGAAGCCTAACACTGCTAAGATTATAACTACCTTTCTAGGTTACAGGGCTGTGGAATTCAATCTTGAGTCTGATAAAGCTTATTTGATTAGACTGGATCAGGATATAAGAAAAGCAAAGATTAATGATCTCAGGGATGCAATCTTTCAAATTGGTGAAGATAATGCAGAGCTTAAAGATGCTAAAAGGAGGATGATTGATGAACTTAGATATGCTGAGAGATGTTTGTTGAAGAACTATCTCAGAACAACTCCTGACATCAGAGAGATCAGAAGATGAAGCCAAGTCAAGATCTACAACTGATTAAATTATGATATTTGTACAGACTGAAGCTGTTATCAGAAGTTAAATATTGGTAAAGCTTTAAGGACTGTAAGTTGTAGTTATCTAGTCTAATTCTCATGCATTTGTACTCAATGTTTTTGACATCATCAAATATCTGTTAAACTTGTATATTATGCTAATTTACAAGTTGGGGGAGATTGTTAGATATATTTGATAATGTCATGGCTAATATGATTTATGTTTAGATTTCAGATCTTACTTAAACAGGATAAATCAGTACTTACTGGAAGTCAGGACTTAAGGATATCGGTACTTATATTATCAGGAGATAATCATCAGAAGATGGATATCAGAACTTAAGTGCTAAAGGACGTTCAGATAAGGACAGTAGATGATTAAAGGAAAGAAGATCGAGATAAACATAAGAAGAGATATGCATGAAGAAGGAGTTCCGTGAAGAATAGAATACTTGGAAGAAAAGATACTTACTTTTAGTAAGACCCCCTTTTTGGTAAGAAAAATTAGATATTTGATTGATATATTTTAGGAAGCAGAATTATATTCCATATCAATTAGCGATTATCTTGTAACTGTGTAGTATATAAACACAGACATAGGGTTTACACTATAAGTGTTTTAATATTCGAGAAGATTATTCATTGTAACCCTAGCAGCTCTCGTGATATTTGTTCATCACTGAGAGGTAACAGTTCCATACTGTAACAGAGTTTATTGTTTCAATAAAGTTTGTTTTCTGTTACTTGAAATATTAAAAGATCGATTTGATTGTATTTTACACTGTATTCACCCCCTCTTCAGTCTGTATACATATCAGAATTTGAGCAGTTGTAGATCTTGACTTGGCTTCACTTTCTGATCTCTTTGATGTCAGGAGTTGTTCTGAGATAATTCTTTAACAAACATCTCTCAGCATATCTTAGTTCATCAATCATCCTCCTTTTAGCATCTTTGAGTTCTGCAGTATCTTCACCAGTTTAGAAGATAGCATATCTGAGTTCATTAATTTTTGCTTTTCTCAACTCCTGATCTAGTCTTATGACATAGGCTTTGTCAGACTCTAGATTGAATTCAAGTCCCTTAATACCAAGATATGTTCTGATCGATGCAGTATTAGGCTTCATATCAACAATATCACCCTTGTGATCTCTGTACTTGGGACAGTATGTGCTATCAGACTTTACAGAATAAAGCCTTTTCTGTCTCTGAATTTGAGTCTTCAAATAGTTTGCAGCACTTTCTGTTATTCTATCATTCACTTGAAGTAAGAATAAAACATGTTCTACTTCCTCAAAATACTTCAGTGGTATAGCATTTTCCCTTATATGGTAAACCCTTCCATCTGTCATGAAATATAAAAAGATATGTTCTTTCAAGAAGGTATGATAGACCATCTGTACAAATTCTAGTTGATTCAATCTTTCAGGAGTTGCTCCAACACCTGGTTCACTTAAGGAAGTTGGATCATTGGTTGTGTCTTTCACTCTTCTTTCATCAGCACTACCCAATCCAGATTTATCTCTTGCTTCCTTTCCAGTAACCACTCTTGCTTCAAAACCAATTGCTGTAGTCTTCAAAGGTTGAGTCTGTTTGGCTTTAGTGAATCCTGGTAGGAGTAACTTTGAGGATTTAACATGAGCAACGTCAGAGGTTTCCTTTGACTTATCTTCTGATATCAAGTCAACTAGAGCTATGTCAGAGGTTGCTTGCTTCATTGTTATAACAGAACTAACTATATCTTGACTCTGAACAACTTGAGCCATGTCAGAGATTGTTTTTGAAATCTTCCTTGCAGTCAGAGTAAGATCAGCATCTTCAACATAAATTTCTTCATCCATAGGAGGCACATAAACCTTTACAGCATCTTTTGGAATAACTTAAGTTTGTAAAAGTTTGTAATAATGTTATTTACTCAGTTCTAAGTTTAAATAGTTGGGATTTGAACGGTTTGTAATATAAATGTGTGTTTGGTTTGTGTGCATACTTTAACCTGTTGCGGTCCGTGGTAGTTGATAAGTAGGGTTACTGCATATTATTACTATTATTATCTTTATTATTGTTATAAGCAGGTTATAAATAAGGTGTGTGTGTGGACCCCAAACTTCTGAACCGGGTTTGGAGGGCGCCACAGTACATCAGAACTTAATCATCAGAACTTCCATCAGAACTTGTCCTCAGAATTTATGCAACTGACACTTAAACTGTTCACCTAAAACAACATTTATCATCACAGTAATTTTCATCATTCATATGGAGTGTATGTGTGTGCATAAAGCTAAATATCAGACAAAGAGTAAAGTCTGATTCACTTCACTACATCTTAGAAAGAAGGCATTGTTAGGTCACACACACTGTAGAAGGGGGGTGAATACAGTGTTTATCACAATCAAATCAAATTAAAGAACTTAAGTAACAGAAAACAAACTTTATTCAATATAATAAACTTTGTTACAATATGGAACTGTCCTCTCTCAGTGATGAACAAATATCACGAGAGCTGCTAGGGTTACAATGAATATTATTCTCGATAATGATAACACATATAGTGTAAACCCTATGTCTGTGTTTATATACTACACAGTTACACGATAATTGCTAATTGATATGGAATATAATTCTGCTTTCTAAAATATATCAATCAGATATCTTTTCTTCCAAGTATTCTATTCTTCATAGAATTCCTTTTTTATGCACATCTCTTCTTGCGTTTGTCTTGATCTTCTTTCCTTTCAATCAGCCGCCTTCCTTATCTAAAAGTCTTCTTAAGTCCTGATATTATCTTCTGATAAATATCTCCTGATAACTTAAGTTCTGACTACTTAAGTTCTGACTTCAGTATAAGTACTGATTTCCAGTTAAGTACTGATTTGTCTTGTTTAAGTAAGAACTGAAAACTAAACACAAATCATATTAGACATGACATTATCAAATATATCCAACAATCTCCCCCAACCTGTAAATTAGCATAATATACAAGTTTAACAGATATTTGATGATGTCAAAAATATTAAGTACAAATGCATGAGAATTTGACTAGATAACTACAACTTACAGTCCTTAAAGCTTTACCAACTTCAACTTCTAATTACAGCTTCAGTCTGTATACATATCAGAATTTGAGCAGTTGTAGATCTTGACTTGGCTTCAATTACTGATCTCTTTAATATCAGGAGTTGTTCTGAGATAGTTCTTTAACAAACATCTCTCAGCATATTTAAGTTCATCAATCATCCTCCTTTTAGCATTCTTCAATTCAACTGTATCTTCACCAATTTGAAAGATAGCAGCCCTGAGATCATTTATTCTAGCTTTCCTTATATCCTGATCTAGTCTGATCAAATATGCCTTATCAGACTCAAGATTGAATTCCACAGCCTTATAACCCAGAAAGGTAGTTATAATCTTAGCAGAGTTAGGCTTCGTCTCAAAAACATCACCCTTATGATCTCTGTACTTGGGACAGTATGTGCTGTCAGACTTTACAGAATAAAGCTTCTTCTGTCTCTGAATTTGAGTCTTCAAATAATTTGTAGCACTCTCTGTTAATCTGTTCTTCACTTGAAGTAAGAATAAAACATGTTCTAGTTCTTCAAAATACTTCAGTGGTATAACATTCTCCCTTATATGGTAAACCCTTCCATCTGTCATGAAATATAACAAGATGTGTTCTTTCAAGAAGGTATGGTAAACCATCTGTACAGATTCAAGCTGATTCAATCTTTCAGGAGTTGCTCCAACACCTGGTTCACTTAAGGAAGTTGGATCATTGGTTGTGTTCTGCACTCTTCTTTCATCAGCACTACCCAATCTAGATTTATCTCTTGCTTCCTTTCCTGTAACAACTCTTGCTTCAAAACCACTTGATGCAGTCTTCAAAGGTTGAGTCTGTTCAGCTTTAGTGAATCCTGGTAGGAGTAACTTTGAGGATTTAACATGAGCAATGTCCGAGGTTTCCTTTAACTTATCTTCTGATATCAAGCTAACTTGAGCTAAGTCAGAGGTTGCTTGCTTCAGTGTCATATCAGAACTTACTATATCTTGACTCTGAACAACTTGAGCCATGTCAGAGGTTGTTTGAGAAATCTTCTTTGAAACCAGAGTAAGATTAGCATCTTCAACAGATATATCTTCATCCATAGGAGGCACATAAACCTTTACAAGTTCACCAACTTTTTCTTTGCCCTTGGACCTTGGATCTATCTGCATTTGTGATTTGGCCTTGGTTGCCTCAGGATTTACCCTTTCTTTTATCACAATGCCTTTAGCCTTAGGAATTTTCTTTTCAACAATAGAAGCTTCAGATTTGGAGTTGACTTTTTCTGACTTAAGTCTAACTTCTTCTTCCTTTAGACTCTCAAAGTCCATTCCTGGATTTTCTTTCAGAAATAACTATCTTGAAATTTCTTCATCAAGATCCAAAAGTTCATCAAAACTTATCCTTTTACCAGTATCAGAAGTTATTCTTCTCCCAGTATCAGAACTTGTTCTATGACTTGTAGTTCCATCTCTACTTGATGATAGACCTCCACCTTGACCACGACCTCCACCCATTCCAGAGTTTCCCGGGTCATTACCATCATCCTTTTTCTTGTCCAGCTTGACAAGTGTATATTTCTGCATTAAAGATTCTTGAATCTTGTCCACTTTAGCCTGACTTACAGACTGTTGACCTTGAAGGTGCCTTGTAGTAAGTGCAGTAACTCTTAGCCGTGTCTTGAAATCTTCATTGACTAACAACTCATCAGCTTTTGCCAAATGATCAGCAAGAATATTTTCTGAAGGAACAAAGGTAACTGTGTTCCAGTCCTTAGTCCACTCCTGTCCTCTAGGAGTTTCATTCCAAGGTGCTGGTGCTTCCCCTGTAACAAACTTTTTGACTATTTCAGCCTTTAAAGGAGCTTGCAGAGGTGCATGTCCAGAAGGACCAGCTGCATCATCATCTAAATTTGTAGCAGCATTACCAATAGCATCAACATTTGCAGCATTAGAACTTTCAGAGTCATCAGCTTCAGCATCTTCTGATACAAGAACAGTATGAGAAGCTATGGATGCTTCAACATCATCCTCTAAGTGCTGATCTGCTTCCAAGTTCTGATCAACAGCCATATTCTGATGCTCACCTATAGTCTGATCTTCAATGTTTAGATGCAGAGAAGGTGTTGTAGGCAATTCTAGAGTAATATTAATATCAGGAATTGGTGTTGTTGATGGATTGATTGGAGCGGGTGGAGCTTCTAAGTAGAGAACCTCAGGCACAATTAGGTTGTGAATATCAATCTCAGCACTTGTGCCGGGGTCTGCAGTAGATACTGGTTCAGTTATAGGAGACACAGGTGGTTTAGATACTTTATCTTGAGCAGTTTCCTGAGTTGGTGACAATGGAGGTGTAGATGCAGTAGCTTCAGCAAATTCTGGCTCTTTTGAGATCAGAGATTCCTGATCTCTTTCCTGAGCTGCTGCTTCCTCATCCTCTGAAACTGGCTTAGCCCTGTTCCTGTGTGCTCTCTGTTTCTTGTGTCTCTTTGAAGGTGGAGATACCTTGGGAGTTTCATCAAAATACATCCTTCTAAGCCTTTTGAGAAGCTTAGAACCCCCAATTCCAATATCCTTCTGAGAAGAGACATTCTCAGCTTCTTTGACAACAGGTTCTGACACAGGAACCTGTTCCTCACTGTCTGACTCATCTCTCAGAACTATCCTCCTTCTCTTTTGTTGTGTCTGAGGTACAGTCTTTGTCCTCTTGGGCTTTGAAGATGAAGGCCTCACAGTATGTGCTGATGATGAAGGTTGAGATATCAGTGAAGGTTTAAAATATGTTCTGATGGAGGGTTGAGTTTGTTGAGGTGTATGTGTGTTGTGTTCCGATGGTTGTTGTGATGTATGGGATGTGCTGGTGGGTTGAACATCAGGGTAAACAGATCTGTAGGTGTGAGGATCAGTATTTACCAGGATCGGTTTTACAGACTGAGGTATCTGTAAGGGTCTAACCACCTTCTTCTTAAGGTCAGCATTTACCAAGTCATTAAAAGCCCGTTTTGCAAGCTTAAAGGGTGGAATTAAATCAGTGGTAGGTTGGGGTTCATCAGCACAGCAGAAGGTATATATAAGCTGACAGAATCGAGAAAAGTACACTACATTCCTATCTTCTGTCATCCTATCCCCTATAAAACCTAGCACAACACTTGCAAAATCAAAGTGAGTTTGGTGAATAATAGCATACCCGATGTGCTGACTCATAATTGGAATGGCATCAAAGTTGGAACACTTATTGGCGAATGCCTTAGTGATGCAGTCGAAGAAAAAGCTCCATTCCTTCCTGATATGTGCCCTTTTCAACTGTCCAAGCTTGGCCAAACTCTTCTCATAACCCAAATTGGCCATGAGCTGCTGTAGAACAGGGTCCTCCGCTGTTAAAAAAATGCAGCCTTCTGGTAAGTGGAGAGCTTTACGAACTGCTCCAGGAATTACCACATTCTTAACATCATTCACTTCAAAAATAATTCTTGGAGTACCAGTAGCACCACCATTATCAAAATGCCCAGTTCGCCAGAACGTCAGAACTTGTTGGCTTGAAATGACTTGAGGTTGGATCAACGCATACCCAATCTCACTATGTGCTAGAAGATCTTGCACAAAGTGCAAATCAGATGGAGCTTCAGCCTTGTTCAAGATTGCAGCATAGTTGTTGGGTACAAACTTGGCTCCATCTATAATCAAATCTTTAGGTGCCATGAGAAAAATTGAGAAATTAGGTTGCCTGTAAGGTGTTTGATAAAATGTCTGTATGAAAAAGCGTCAGTAGTTGAGAGAGAATAAAAGTAAAGAGAGAGAGAGAGATAAAATATGAAAGTAAATAAAAGAGTTTATAATCTTTTCTCTCTTTTACTTATACACGGTAGAAAAAGTAACCGTTGGTACCCCTGTCAGACATGCAGCAGTAAAAGATAATTAATGGGCACGGGAATTCAGTGATCATTACTTATCATATGTAGTTTTTCAAGGAAAAACGGTTTCACTTACCAAGTAATCCCATTAATCAAGGTAGTTCAGTTTTATTTTAAAATTTAAAACTGTTCCCACTTAATAAATTATTTTCACTGCGAGACCAATATTCTGTAAAAATATGACCAATGAGAGAATGACCATAAAGAAACCAAGTAAACAAATACTGCCACGTCAGAATCAGAACTTGATTTGTATTAGAGCTAAAAAGGTCATCAGAATATGGTTAGTATCAGAATTTAAAAATTCATCAGAATATCAAACGACTCAGAGACAAAATCTTGCATAAATATAAAATTTCATTAATATATTGAGCAAATACATTTCATGAAATTTAAATTACATGCTGAAAAGTACAAAATTGTCCTAAGCTACAAATCCTAACATCAATAGCTTTTGTCCTAAGCTAAGAAGCCAGACAAAGCTGGCGGTGAAGAGAAACAGGGAGGAGAAATTATTTCTTCTTCCTACTCTCAACAAAAAGAACAGCAAGTCGAATAATACGCTCCTACTGTCGGAGAGCTGCCAGCCGTTCCTCTTCCAGTCGCTCAAGATGGCGATGGTAGTCCATATAGAAGAACAAGAGGTCTGTGAGGACCTCTTGGGGAACCGAGTACCAAATTTCATGAGGAATGGCAGTAACATGCCATTTCTGCTGCCATTCTGTACACCTCAAATTGACAGTGAAGGTGTCATTGTTCAGAACTAAGTTGTAATGAACCATGGTTGTGATGAGTGAAAAAGAAATGAGTAGGAGGGTTTGAGAGAAAATGAGAGATGTGATGGCTGGAAAGAGGTGTTGGTTTATATAGCCAATAGAATGTCAAGAGACGCAAGGAAAATTGAATGGTTATAGGTAGAAATAATTCTACCTCGTCTCCCTAGACTGATGAGAATAAAAACAACCATTGGAAGTGTAACGACCGGGAAATTTATGTTGTATTATATCATATTTATAATAAAATATGTGTATTAATATGTCATTTATGTGTGATTATCTACGTGTATTCCGTATCATTTCTGTATTTTTAAGGTATTTTTCAGATGTTTTATATCGTATTCATAGGTTTCATTTCAAACATTTTGCGACCCAAACAATGATTTTAAAGCCAGTATTTCAAATAAAATAATGGGCCTTGTTTTTCATTAAACGGCTTTTACAATCACATTATCCTGAACATCTAGATATTTTATAAATTTTCTCGTTTTACGAAAAATGACTTTTTCGGGCCCCATTGGGTGTTAAAAACCCCACAAAAATCATATTTTTATTTTTATAAAATTATAGGACTTTTAATTATACCATTTCCTTGTATTTTTGAATTATTCACAATTTTTGGGAATTTTTGGCATATATATTGTAAATATAAAATATTTATAAATTAAATTTTAATACCCAAAAATTATGAAAATTAGGGCCAAATATTTTTATTAGGAGTGTAATTAGCCCCTTAATTTTATTTAGGGGTATTATTTTACATAGTATAAATAGCTGATTTTTCAGTAATTAATTATTAAATAATTATAAAAAAATCAGAAAATAAGCCGAAAATCCAGAAAAGAGGGATTAGGGTTCTTGAAGTTCCTGGAATCAAAGCCAAGTTTGATCGTGATTTTGTTCACCAAATCGAGCATGTCAGTACTCGTTGCAAAGCTTATTACTTCTATTTTATGATTCTGCTGTCGATTATATCTGTAGATTAACTGATTTTGATTTTGTGATTTTCGGGTTTAATCTCGAATTGGGTACTTTTGATTTATGCTACTGAGATGATTTTGAGTACTATGGGTGTATAGATCGTCGAATTTAGGATCGAATGACCCCGGTTTCAACAGTTTCTGGGTTGGTTTTGGTATCGCCGGAAACCGCCGCTACCGGCGGCGTTTCTTCGTATTTCCGGACTTGAATCGTTGCAAGGGAGAGAGAGGGTTGGTCCTGTGGTGTTGTCGATGAAAAACGAAGAAAAAGCAGCCCAGAATCGTGTGATTTGCTGTCTGTTCGAAGCTCGCCGGGAAACGCCGTCGACGCCGGTTTCTGGGTAGTCGGGGCGGTGTTCTTCGCGACCCGGGTTCGACCCGGTTTGCAACCCGGTTTCGACCCGGGCTTGATCCTGAAATCCTAACCCTGAACCCTGATTTTGTGTTTCCGGTTTTTTTTATATTTATATATTTATTTTATTTTATTTTATTTTTCTAAAATCAGAAATTAGTTTTAGTAATTCTAATAATTAATTAAAAACCAGTTTTGAATTTTGAAAAATAGTATTATTAATTTCTAAATTATTTTATTAAATTATAAATTCGAATTTAATTATTTAATTAATTATTTAATTATTTATCTAATTATTTATTAGTTATCTAATTAATTAATAATTAGGTAATTAATTAATAAATAAGGATTAAAAATAATTAAATAATAAGATTGATAATCTGATAATTAGTTAATATTACGTGTAACTCGTATCTATACGAGTAGTGATTCGATAATTAAAATTATTATTCGAGCGATAATTATTCGAAGAATACCGTAATAATTATTTGTATCGAATAATTAAATACAGTTAATTAATTGATTAATTAATCGTATAGGTATAGTAATAATAGCGATTCGATAGTTATTCGAGAATTGCGAATAACTCGTAATTATACGAGTAATTGAACGATAAGTTCGATTATTGCTATTATTATTATTATTATTATTATTATTATTATTATTCAGACGATAGTGAATTATTCATATAATATCATAATAATTATTCGTAATGAATAATTAAATACAGATAATTAATTTAAAGCGTATACGTGTAATAATAATAGTAATGTTTCGATAATTATGCGAGAAATGCGAATAACTCATAGAAATACGAGTTGTGGATCGTTGCGTTGAAATATGATTCGAATAATGACTCATTTATTCAATAATTAACGTACCAGTTAATGATATCGATTATTTATTTATAAATAATCGATCTAATCGAATAAATAGCGATAAGTTGTAAATATTTGTAATAAATTGTGATTAATCCTAATAATTAGGGATTAATTATTTTAAATTATTAAATAATTATTTATTAACTATTTATTAGTTATTTATTTATTAAATATTTAAAAAGTGAATAATTATTTCAATAATTAATCACATAATTTTCAATAAATCATAACTTCTTCATTTTAACTCCAAAAATTATAAAAAAAATTATTTTTGACTTCGATTTTTCTTAAATAATTACTTAAAAATTATTTTGGATTTAAAAATTTGCAATAATTATTTATATTGAATAATAAATTGAATTATCAGTGTTTAAGTGGTATTAATTCAACCGTTAGTCCGATTTGAGCGAAACGAAAGCCGTCTTACTTAGAAAAATGAATTCTTTTTATTAAAAATAATATGAAGACCTAATTTTTTCTCGAAATTAGTTGACTTTATTAATTACTTGATTATCAGTCGAAATGCGTGCCGAGACGAGTCCGAAAAATTCCGGAAAAATGGGAAATGAAGCAGAAAGTGATCAATGGAGCAATCAGCGAGTCGATTTTGATTCTAAAAATTATTTTAACTAGAGAAATGATTATGTGCTTATGTGCTTATATGCATTATGTGGTTAATCGTATCTTACTTGCTTATATGTAATATAAGAGTCAGTCATAAGCGCAAAGGTAGATAATAGGAACGAAATGAAGTCAATTCAAGATGCAAATTGAAGTACAAGATGACTTAAACAGTCTATTTTGCTAACAGAAGCTAAGCCAGCAAGGCAGGTCAAGTAGGGGATAGACGGAAGTGATTTAATTGCAGTAAGTCACGTAGAAGGCAAGTTTATCCCCTATTCTATTTTCCAGAATAGTGATATTCTCTTCAGATTCTTATTACATTTGCATTATTTTAATTCCTTAATTCATATCTCAATTCGATTCTTGAATTATTCTTTTCATTTGAATTTATTCTTCATATTCCAATTGTTACTCACAATTATTGATATATTCTGGTAATTATAATATATCAAAGCATACCGATTTGTTCTGGTTGCTATTCTAGGTACTGGATAATACTACTTTTGGGATTAAGTCTACTTAATCCTAAGGACCGGGACATAACCGGATCCTTGAGATGGGCCGTAGTGCCTGGGTGCCCGACGGGATCTATATAGTGAGATATAGACTTGCACTGTATCCTGGCTGATCAGCAGGGTATAGCTGCGAACTTGAGTCCAGTTTAGTTCGTTTGCATTCGCTAGTAATGGCCTTCTTTCTATTGTTATGAGGTTATATCTTTGCAGATATACATGGGTTACGGATTCAATTATAATGCATTAACACTATTTATATTTTGTGGACTTGTTGAGCAATTTTTGGCTCACCCCTTTTTGTTGTTATTCACCTTATTATTTTCAGTTAAGAAGGAATATGAAACCCATCAGGACACGAGTGGTAAAGAAGTGGGTCAAGCCTCGGGATGCTCTCATACCCAAGGTGTTGATCCCAATTCAGGAAGAAAGCTTTGAGTTGCCCGAGCAGGTGGATTGTTGATAGATAGTATGTGTGTTTGAATAAAAGCTGAACTTAGTTTAAAAATAAATTAGACGATGGTTTGTAATAAAGAGAGTTTGTGAGATTTTAAATGTTGGTTTGTAATAAAAGTAGTTAGTGGTTCTTGTTTTCATACTTCAGCCTAAAAAAGTCCTGGTTACTGTGAAAGGGGTTTAATTTCATTTCTTCATTATTTATTAATAAGTTTGTACAGGTTTGGTGATTAGCTCGTAACCCCCAGACTTATACCCCGGGTTTGGAGGGCGTTACAGTTTGGCATCAGAGCTGTAGGTTTGGTCTCTGAAAACAAGAATATTAGGATTAAGATAGGATAGGGAGATCACATAAGATATGGATAGTCAGATTAGGAAGAATAGTGTTAGGATTTAGGTTAGATTAGAATAGGAAAGTATAAAATCTTAGGATTGTTTAGTGACCTTTTCTTTTCTTTGGTATATTATCAGATGGCATCTTCTGGTTTTTCTGCATCTTCCGAGAGGACAGTCACTGGGTGTTAGGGCGAAATCACGCACTAATATTCACGCAAGTATACGCGTTCGCAAGTAATATAGAATACTTTCTAGTTCATTCCCTCAGAGACTCAGACTAATTTATTGTCTAATTTAACTCACTCACCAATGTATGACTACTTCTCAATGTTAAGATAATAACACTTAAAATTGTTTATTAAATATTAACTATAATTAACTACTTAATTAACCACTTAACTAACACTTCAATTTATCAATAATAAAACACTCATGAGATCACAACTTCATTATTACTTCCTTCTATAGCCATTGTTATTACCTTTAGCATGTGACAGTGATGATATTAATCGAATAACACAAAACTGATAAAAGCCAACTTTCATTGTACTAATACCATTCTACCAAACATCCACAATTAAGATAGAAGTTGAATAGTCATCAATTATGTTGAGTTCCTATATGTCTACAGAAATTGACAACACAACGATTTAAGCACAAGTTATTCCTTTTTGATTACATAGGGCAAATAAAACTGTTAGAGTTACCCACTAATCATGCACAACGTACATGAACCTATGCTAGCATGGCAAGTTCTAAATCTCAAGATCCACCGTCGCTTCACAAGAGATTAACACCCTATCTTATATGTTCGCGACGCACATAAGACGAATACGCACAACCAATACTAGATATCATGCAATCATCACATACTAAAGTATTAAACAATTAACTAAAGAATTCCATAATAAATCCGTTACAACCCCATGATCACGATTAGCCCATAATAGAACTTATCGCCATCATGGGTTCATATAAAATCATGATAAACAAACACAAGAAAATAATAACTAAACTGATTATATTAAAACAGAGTACGTCACAAGAGTAAATAAGTCAAAGCAAAAAAACTAGCATCCAACGTTACAACGAAACAAGAATCACAAGAATATATGCTTCCTCTTCGTTGCTGTGTGCTATATCGGTCTTCTTCTTTATCTCCTTCGCTTCTTACAAAACACAATCTAAAACATAATCTCCTCTTAATACTCTGTGAAAAACGTCTCAAATCTACCTATATAATAGTCCCATAAAACTCAGATTACATAGAAGTTGGAAGCCAAACAGAAGTAAAAGTCTAAAATAATATATCTTTTTCCCCGACCCTGCGCGGCCGCTCAGCATTTCTGCGCGGGCGCGCAAGGCTGCTGCGCGGCCGCTCAGCATTGCTGCGCGGGCGCGCAAGACCCTACTGGAAAAATTCCAGGTTTGCTCCGTTTCTTCGCCGTAATCTGCCCGTTCTTTTCCTCTCTCAATGGTGAACACATGCCAAGGCTTATTCTTGATGATTCCTCCTCCGAAATGCAACTAATACCCTGAAATGCATAAACACTAGAAAAACGCATCAAATACACAAAATACTTGATTTCAAGACACCAATTTAAGCCATTTTAAGACGTTCTAAGTGGTATAAAATGCCACTTATCACACCCCCAAACTTAAATTGATGCTTGTCCTCAAGCGTCACAGACTCAAAATAAAAAAATATGCATGAATGCAATCTATATGAAAATGCAACGATCCCCCTTACTACAATTAACCAACCAAATTGTCACGTCTCAACGAATGCAGTTAGACACTAAAGATCAATAAACTCATGCAAACAAACATACAGCCAGAAACGTGGTGTGTGCAAATGCTTAACAGATATGCTTCGGAACTAGACCAATTATTATGACTAGACTATCCTCAAGGCAATCCTACGATTATACAAAGAATAAAAATTCTAGGCACAAAGTGATATACAACACTACAAGAACTCTGGAGCTTACTACGGAATCGTGCTTTTTATTTACAACTCAAATGCTTATTTGACCGTGCAATGAGTGAGGTCCACAAAAGACTTATACAATGGTATCCATGTAACGAGCGTTAGGTTAGCGGATCCCAGACTCTAAAAGCCTTAGGTCACTAGGCACAAAGTCTCCTAAGAACTTAATAACTTGAATACCAAAGAGCCCACTCTTGATCAATTATGCAAAAAAATTTTTTTTTTTTTTCTCTCTGAGCAAGTGCGTTTCGCTCCATCTTGCTCAACCCTAGAGTACTCGCATAACATGCGAGCCGGCTACTAGCCATTTGACGCCTAGCCACAACTAGCAACAAATTCCATTTTTACTCCATTTTTTTTTCTTTTTCATGCCCTTACCACTAAGAACCTATTATCAAATTCTAAGCATAATAAATAGATTATCCTCGAAAATAATCAGATCATAACAACAATCTAGCCCTTAAGCATTCTCTAAGACTTAGTGAAAATACAAGTGCTTCTGCATGCATATCAACCTACACAACTTAATATCACTTTAATGCTATCACTACACTCGCATCAATATCACAATTCAGTCGATAAATCATTGCAAAAGGGATCATGGTATATGCATGAGCTATATGATATGACAAACAAATAAAGCTATATATAAAAAAAACTATATGGCAAAAATTATGCAACTATATGAACTAACTATCATGAATATGCAGCTATATGACACACACAAAATATTCCTTAACTACCACCCCCAAACTTAAAATCTTCACTGTCCCCAGTGAAGGTAGTAGAAAGGAACACAGGGTATACCTACTCGGAGTCATCATCATCATCACCCTCAGTGGGTGGAGTATCAGGCGGCGGGTATGCAGAGTCCTCACCAAAAACTGGCCACTGGATATCAGCTCCAAGGCCTCGAAAAGCAGTCCCTAACGCAAGAGTGAGCTCCTGAGCAAACCTGCTCTGCGTCTCATACATGGCATCCATCCACCGTGAAAGCCTCCTATACTGGGCATCACCCATCCCAGCACCCTCCTGAGCTCTCGAAGAACTAGCCTCACCACGCCCTGGCCTGGCCATAGTAGCACCTCGTGCTGGACGCCCTCCTGGAAGACGATAACCCAGCCCATGCTCCTCAGGCTCACCACCGGTCCACTCCTGCATCCCATTCAGAGTGCCAGAATCTATCAGAGCTGCTGGCAACTGCAACTGCTCATGAGCCGGCCAGTTCACTCCTACTGCTCGGCATAGCTTTGTAATCGTGGATGCATAAGGGATGTTCATATGCTTTGCTCCCCTCAAAAACTTCAGAATTCCTTGGTAGATAAACTCACCAAGGTCCACATAGTATTCCTCATTCAGAATTCCCCACAACAACTGTGCTCTCTCAACTGTGACCTCATGTGCATGTGAAGAAGGCAAAATATTAGCACATATAAATGCATTCCATGCACGGGTATACCTGTTCATGGCGATCGCCGGAAAGTGACGATACTCATTATTGGCTGGACTGCGGTTCCAAACTCTGCCCGTTCGACAGAGAGTCGCACAAATCAAATCCAAGTCAAAATCCTCAGCAGTCTTTTCATTCCAGTTCTCCTCCTCGGGCTTTCTCTCTCGCTGTCCAATCACACGGCGAATCGCCGCAGGATGATAATCAACCGTCAGCCCACGAACTACAGAAAACCCATTCTTTTCAGCCTTCGCGTTCGCGTAGAACTCGCGAACAACACTCATCGGTACTGCTTCGGGTGACTCACAAAAAGCTATCCACCCCTTCTCTGCAATCATGGGCAACAACTCACCATCCCTCCCTGATGGTAAAAACCCCCTCTCCTTCAGAATCGGCTTCCCCAACAGCCTAGTGTACTCCTCCTCCGCAGCTCTGTCAGTTAACCGAGGCCTTGCAGCAGTACCCCTTGATGAATCAGCAGTAGGAACTGTGTTGCTGCTGTCAATAGTGCGTGCTCTCTTGGGTGCCATTGATTTGTGAATAAAAGTGTGTAAGAACTGATTTTTGATGTTTATGAGAGGGTTTGAGTGTAGGAAGTTGTGAGAGATATGTAGGATAGGTGTATGTATATATAGGGTGTGGAGTAGGTTAAATTAGATTAGGAGTGGGGTTGAGGGATAAAATCATGGGGTAATGGGAAAAGAATTCGTGGGTTTATGGGCTGTAATGGGTTTTTGTGTTTTTTTTTTCTGAACTGATAAAAATTTTCTGGAACTCGACCCCTGCGCGGCCGCTCAGCATTTCTGCGCGGGCGCGCAGAGGGTCTCTGGAAAAAAAAATTTTCAGCCCCTGTTTTCTGATTTTTTTGTGTTTTTGGATAGGTTATTAACTTCTAAGGGTTCCTGTAACAACAATTCATGGGTTGCCTCCCACGCAGCGCTTCTTTTTCGTCATTAGCTTGACGTTCCGTACCTTTCTCAAATAGTCAACAAAATGGCACTAACCACCTCTCGGTTTGCCATATCCCCATAGTAGTGCTTCATCCGCTGACCGTTAACCTTGAATGCTTGGTCCGAATCATTCTCAAAAATTTCCACCGCTCCATGTGGAAACACAGTTTTGACAATAAAATGTCCAGACCACCTTGATTTCAACTTTCCAGGAAAAAGTCGGAGCCGAGAGTTGAATAACAGAGCTTGTTGCCCTGGCACAAATAACTTAGGATGTAGCTTCCTATCGTGCCACCTCTTCACCTTTTCCTTATACATTTTGTTATTCTCGTACGCTTGAAGTCGAAATTCATCAAGTTCATTAAGCTGAAGCATTCTTTTCTTACCAGCTGCATCTAAATCCAGGTTCAATTTCTTCAATGCCCAGTAGGCCTTATGCTCAAGCTCCGCCGGTAGATGACATCCCTTACCGTACACCAACTGAAACGGTGACATCCCAAGTGGAGTTTTGTATGCTGTTCTGTAAGCCCAAACAGCTTCATCGAGCTTTAAAGACCAATCCTTCCTTGACGGACAAACAACCTTCTCTAGAATGCGCTTTATCTCTCTGTTAGACACTTCCGCTTGACCATTTGTTTGCGGATGATAGGCAGTAGCTACTCGATGATTCACATTATAACGCTGCATCATAGAAGTGAACTTACGGTTGCAAAAATGCGATCCTTCATCACTTATGATTACCTGAGGTGTTCCAAACCTTGTGAAAATTTGCTTATGAAGAAAATTTAGCACTACCTTTGCATCATTTATCGGTAAAGCTTTACCTTCGACCCATTTTGAGACATAATCGACTGCCAGCAAGATGTACTGATTATTGCAAGACGAGATAAAAGGCCCCATGAAATCGATTCCCCATACATCAAAGACCTCGACTTCAAGCATCACATTTAATGGCATCTCATCCTTCCTTGACAAATTTCCCACTCTTTGGCAACGATCACACCTTAAAACAAACTGATGAGCATCCTTGAACAAGGTAGGCCAAAAAAAACCTGCTTGCAGAATATGAGCTGCCGTCTTCTCACCTCCATAGTGTCCACCATAAACCGTGGAATGGCAGTCTCGTAATATCCCCTCCGTCTCACAGAACGGGATACATCTCCTGATGATCTGGTCAGCTCCCTGTCTAAACAAATATGGTTCATCCCACATATACCACTTCACCTCATGCAGAAACTTCTTCTTTTGCGCGGATATCAAATTAGGAGGCATTATATTACTGACAAGATAGTTTACAATATCTGCAAACCATGGTTCTTCCTTCTGAATTGCAAACAACTGTTCATCCGGAAAAGATTCATTGATTAACGTCCTATCTTGTGAAGTAGAATCGGGATTCTCCAACCTAGAGAGATGGTCAGCTACTTGATTCTCAGTACCTTTTCTATCTTTGATCTCTAACTCAAATTCTTGAAGTAAAAGCACCCAACGAATGAGTCTCGGCTTCGAATCCTTCTTAGAAACCAGATAGCGAATAGCTGCATGATCAGTGAATACTGTCACTTTCGTACCAAGCAGATAAGATCGAAATTTCTCAAAGCCAAAGACTATAGCCAAAAGCTCCTTCTCAGTAGTGGTGTAGTTCAATTGGGCCCCATTTAAAGTCTTACTCGCATAGTAGACCACATGGAAGAGATTTTTCTTGTGCTGTCCCAGAACTGCACCTACCGCATAATCACTCGCATCACACATCATCTCAAACGGTTCTGTCCAATCTGGTGCTGTAATAACTGGTGTCGTGATCAAACTCTCCTTGAGAGTCTCGAATGCTGCCAAACATTCATCATCAAATTTGAAAGGCACATCTTTCTCAAGTAGATTGCACAACGGCTTAGATATCTTTGAAAAGTCTTTGATGAATCGCCGATAAAAACCCGCATGACCGAGAAAACTACGGATTCCTTTCACCGAATAAGGTGGGGGAAGATTTTAAATGACTCCCACCTTGGCCTTGTCCACCTCCAGACCTTTGCTAGAGACCTTATGCCCAAGGATAATGCCTTCACGCACCATAAAATGACATTTCTCCCAATTAAGCACCAAATTAGTTTCCACGCATCTTTTGAGTACGGCGCGCAGATTATTCAAACATTCATCATATGAGTGTCCAAAGACGGAGAAGTCATCCATGAACACTTCGACGTTATTTCCAATCATGTTAGAGAATATAGCCATCATATATCTCTGAAAGGTGGCCGGGGCGCCACATAACCCAAACGAAACTCTACGAAAAGCAAATGTGCCAAATGGACACGTGAAGGTAGTCTTTTCCTGATCCTCTGGTGCAATATAAATCTGATTATACCCGGAATAACCATCCAGAAGACAAAAATACTCATATCCCGCCAATATGTCAAGCATTTGATCAATAAATGGAAGAGGGAAGTGATCCTTCCTTGTGGCTTTGTTCAATTTTCTATAATCCATGCATACTCTCCATCCTGTAACTGTTCGAGTAGGGATGAGCTCATTCTTTTCATTTGCGACCACAGTGATACCTCCTTTCTTAGGTACACATTACACGGGGCTCACCCACGAGCTGTCAGAAATAGGATAAATGATGCCTGCATCTAGCCATTTCAGAATTTCTTTCTTCACCACCTCCTTCATGATCGGGTTCAGTCTTCGCTGCTGTTCCACAGTTGGCTTACTTCCTTCCTCTAGCAGAATTTTATGCATACAATATGGACTTATCCCCTTGATGTCTGCTATGGTCCATCCTATAGCCGATTTGAATTCTCTCAAAATCCTTAAGAGCTTGTCTTCCTCACTACCTGAAAGATCAGCTGAAATAATAGCAGGTAACGTAGATGAATCACCTAAAAAAGCATACCTCAAGTGTTCAGGTAATGGTTTGAGCTCTAAGGTAGGCGCTTCCTCTATTGATGGTTTGAGCTTCCCTTCAGCGTTCTTGAGGTCAGAAGTACCAAGAGATTCAAATGGTATATCCAGCTTTCGCTTCCAGGGAGAAGCGTTCAGATATTGTAATTGCTCATTGCTATCATCATCATCACTGTCAAATTCCCCCACTAGGGCCTTTTCCAATGCATCAGACATTAGCATGTGATCGAGTTCCGAAGTAACCGCAGAATCAATCACATCCACTTTTAAGCACTCCTCATCTTCTGTAGGGAATTTCATTGCCTTGAATACGTTGAAGGTCACATCCTGATCTTGGACCCGCATAGTAAGTTCCCCTTTTTGCACATCTATCAAGGTACGGCCAGTAGCCAAGAAAGGCCTCCCCAAGATTATGGGAATCTTCTTATCTTCCTCAAAATCCAGAATAACAAAATCTGCAGGAAAGAAGAGCTTCCTGGATCTTTCAGTTTTGGTGGTAACTTTTGTTGCAGAACTGCGCTGTATTCTTCCGTGAGAGCAACGGTTTCAAGGTCATCCAGTTTCACCTTCCTTGAAAGAATAGTCTTCATAAACTTCGCATAACTAGGCATTTGTTCCAGAGCCTCAGCGAAAGGTATATTGATGTGAAGTTTCTTGAACACCTCCAGAAACTTCCCGAACTGTCTATCCAGCTTTTGTTGCTGCAATCTCTTAGGAAAAGGTGGTGGAGGATAGAGCTGTTTCTCCCCTGTATTAGCCTCAGGCAGAGTGTGTTCAACAGTAGTCTTCCTTGGTTCCGCCGCTTTCTCCTTTTGCTTAGATTCTTCATCTCTAACTTCAGCTTCGACTTCTTTTGCCTTTTCAGCATCAGCTACTTTTCCAGACCTTAAGGTAATAGCCTTGACTTGCTCTTTAGCTTCCTTCCTGCCTGGTACTTCCGTGTCACTGGGAAGAGTGCCAGGTTGACGATTGAGCACTGCATTGGCTAATTGACCGATTTGATTTTCCAAGGTCTTGATAGAAACCGCCTGAGTCTTGCACAACAGCTTAAGTTCCTCAAAATCAGCACTAGTAGGTGCAGCTGCACTTCCCTGTTGAGGATATGATTGCCTTGTAGCATACTGCTGTGGTTGCTGGAATCCAGGTGGGTTAAACTGTTTACTCACTCCTTGCTGATATGGTGGCTGAATAGCATTCTGATTATTCCCCCAGCTGAAATTTGGATGATTTCTGTTGTTAGGATGATAGATCGCTTGCACAGGCTGTTGTTGTCGCTGATAACTATTCACATACTGAACAGATTCATTGACAAGAGAACACTGATCCGTAGCATGAGAACCTGCATAAAGCTCACAAACCATAGCTATTTGATTAACTCCATACGTAGCCAAAGAATCAACCTTCATTGATAGCGCTTGGAGCTGGGCTGCAATAGCGGTGGCTGCATCAACTTCCAGAATACCTGCTACCTTGCCTGACGTCATCCTCTGAGTTGGGTTTTGATGCTCATTTGCAGCCATCATCTCGATAAGATTATACGCCTTAGTATAGCTTTTAGCCCATAAGGCGCCTCCAGCTGCTGCATCGAGCATGGGCCGAGATTGGGCCCCCAAACCATTATAAAAACTAGTGATTACCATCCAATCCGGCATTCCATGATGTGGACATTTTCTCAACATTTCCTTGTAGCGTTCCCAAGCCTCGCACATAGATTCTGTAGGTTGCTGCGCAAACTGAGTAAGAGCACTCCTCATAGCAGCAGTCTTTGCCATTGGATAAAACTTCACCAGAAACTTTTGCGCAAGATCTTGCCACGTAGTGATTGACCCAGCTGGTTCAGAATGTAACCAGTCTTTAGCCTTATCCCTCAGTGAGAATGGGAAAAGCCTCAACTTGATAGCCTCATCAGTCACGCCATTATACTTAAAAGTGCTGCAGATCTCGACAAAATTCCTTATGTGCATGTTGGGGTCTTCAGTTGCCGCTCCTCCAAAAGAAACAGAATTCTGCACCATCTGAATAGTGCCCGGCTTGATTTCAAAGGTGTTAGCTTGAATAGCCGGATGAAGGATGCTTGACTGAATGTCATCAATTTTAGGCCGAGAAAAATCCATAAGAGCTGGATTAGCTTGAACAATACGATCTCCCATGTTTACTGGTTCTTTCTGCTCAGGTCCTGAATCCGAATCCTCAAAATCTAACTTCTCCGGTGTATCAAGAACTTCGTCTTTCTCCTCAGCTGTATCTAAGGTCCTCTTGCGAGCACGAGAACGAGTTTGCATAAACGTTTGCTAAAGTACCTGAAACACAACCGAAAAGAGTAATTAACTACTACGTCCTAATCACTGAGTCCTAATGACCAATGATGGTAAGTACATAAACTAAACAAATACGCCGAGTCCCCGGCAGCGGCGCCAAAAACTTGTTAGGGCGAAATCACGCACTAATATTCACGCAAGTATACGCGTTCGCAAGTAATATAGAATACTTTCTAGTTCGTTCCCTCAGAGACTCAGACTAATTTATTGTCTAATTTAACTCACTCACCAATGTATGACTACTTCTCAATGTTAAGATAATAACACTTAAAATTGTTTATTAAATATTAACTATAATTAACTACTTAATTAACCACTTAACTAACACTTCAATTTATCAATAATAAAACACTCATGAGATCACAACTTCATTATTACTTCCTTCTATAGCCATTGTTATTACCTTTAGCATGTGACAATGATGATATTAATCGAATAACACAAAACTGATAAAAGCCAACTTTTATTGTACTAATACCATTCTACCAAACATCCACAATTAAGATAGAAGTTGAATAGTCATCAATTATGTTGAGTTCCTATATGTCTACAGAAATTGACAACACAACGATTTAAGCACAAGTTATTCCTTTTTGATTACATAGGGCAAATAAAACTGTTAGAGTTACCCACTAATCATGCACAACGTACATGAACCTATGCTAGCATGGCAAGTTCTAAATCTCAAGATCCACCGTCGCTTCACAAGAGATTAACACCCTATCTTATATGTTCGCGACGCACATAAGACGAATACGCACAACCAATACTAGATATCATGCAATCATCACATACTAAAGTATTAAACAATTAACTAAAGAATTCCATAATAAATCCGTTGCAACCCCATGATCACGATTAGCCCATAATAGAACTTATCGCCATCATGGGTTCATATGAAATCATGATAAACAAATACAAGAAAATAATAACTAAACTGATTATATTAAAACAGAGTACGTCACAAGAGTAAATAAGTCAAAGCAAGAAAACTAGCATCCAACGTTACAACGAAACAAGAATCACAAGAATATATGCTTCCTCTTCGTTGCTGTGTGCTAAATCGGTCTTCTTCCTTATCTCCTTCGCTTCTTGCAAAACACAATCTAAAACATAATCTCCTCTTAATACTCTGTGAAAAATGTCTCAAATCTACCTATATAATAGTCCCATAAAACTCAGATTACATAGAAGTTGGAAGCCAAACAGAAGTAGAAGTCTAAAATAATATATCTTTTTCCCCGACCCTGCGCGGCCGCTCAGCATTTCTGCGCGGGCGCGCAAGGCTGCTGCGCGGCCGCTCAGCATTGCTGTGCGGGCGCGCAAGACCCTACTGGAAAAATTCCAGGTTTGCTCCATTTCTTCGCCGTAATCTGCCCGTTCTTTTCCTCTCTCAATGGTGAACACATGCCAAGGCTTATTCTTGATGATTCCTCCTCCGAAATGCAACTAATACCCCGAAATGCATAAACACTAGAAAAACGCATCAAATACACAAAATACTTGATTTCAAGACACCAATTTAAGCCATTTTAAGACGTTCTAAGTGGTATATAATGCCACTTATCACTGGGCTAGCAGCACCAGTTATACCTCCAGTATCTGAGTATATGTTTCCTCCTTTACCACCTCCACCATTATTGCCACAGGAGCCGGTACCACCAGTTCAGGGGATAGTTCATGACACCATAGATATGTTTGATCCCTTTGAGTTCTTCGAGCCGATGGTTACTTTACCTATTGAACATCAGTTTATACCGGGTATTGAGCAGGAGTTACCACCACCACCATTGTTACCTCCTATACCAGTGCATGCCCCAGAGCCGGACATAGTTCAGATGATTCCAGTCGAGGGGATGGGAGAGTATGATGTGGATCTACAGCTAGGATTACCACAGCAGGGTGCAGGTATTCCGAGGGTCCCTTCACAAGAGTCAGTAGGTCAGGTTGCTCAGCCGCATATGGTACCATACCATGAGTATAGAGTTATGAGGGATGATATGGAGTATTGGAGGGCACAGTGTCGAGAGATTATGCATTTGTTTGATCAGAGGGACAGAGGACCGTTAGCGGCCCTACAACCAGATTACTACATGAGGCAGCGATTACAGTCGGTGTTGATGAGCGCTACTTTGGATCTTGATGATTTGACTAATGATGGACCTCCTTCTTCTGCAGAGTTCTACAGGGTTTTCCGCTTGGCACATACTTTGGTCCAGGCACTTAGAGAGGAGCTTAGGCGTATTCCGCCTGGGTTCTGAGACAGTGACTTCAGGATATAGATGTATATAGAGGCAGCATAGTATAACCTAGTGAGTAGTGTGTATGCGTGTACTAGTAGTTTAACCTGTAGTAGGTTTTTGACCTGTAGTGGTAGTATGACTTGTAGCCACGGTGATTACCAGCAGAGCGAGACTTTTTGTATCAAGCATTTACACCTGAGGCTGGTGTCATATATATATAAACTGAACTTTATTGTTTTACAACTTTCCATATTATAATTCCTGTTGAAAAAAAAGAAGAAGAAGAAAGAAATAGAAAAAAAAAGAATAAACATTTTATTTAACTGTTTACATTTCCAGTTTTTACATTCAATAACTGTTTTCTTTATATAAA
The DNA here is from genome assembly GCF_009905375.1 of Apium graveolens. Lineage (NCBI taxonomy): Eukaryota > Viridiplantae > Streptophyta > Magnoliopsida > Apiales > Apiaceae > Apium > Apium graveolens. Next base: position 54,958,416 of record NC_133648.1, on the reverse strand, counting down.
CCATGTTATTAATGCAGGATAAATTATTTTCTTACCTACTGTCAATTGTTTATCAAACTGTTAAAGAAATATCACTTGTTTTATTATCAGAAGAAGATGGCACCAAAAAGAAAGACTAGGGCTGAGACCTCTAACAGCAATTCCGAAGGTCAGACTAATGAGACCATGAACCAAATGTTCCATCTGATGCAACAAGAGATGGTAATGATGCAGCAGCAGATGCAGCATCAACAACAACAGATACAACAACAAATGTTACAACAGCCACCTCGTCCTGAGCCTCAATTACCACCAGTATTACCTGTTGTTACTTTTAAGTAGTTTCAGTCAGTTAAACCTCCAGAGTTTGATGGGTCTACTGATCCTATTAAAGCTACCACCTGGTTAAAAGAAATAGAAAAAGCGTTTGCACTAGTGAAGGTAGGTGAGGACCAGAAGACTGATTTTGCTAGTTACTTGCTGAAGGGAGAGGCAAATTATTGGTGGGAATCTAAAAGGGCTTTAAAGGGTGAAGATGTTATTGCTTGTAATAGGTTCAAAGAATTATTTTTAGAGAAGCATTTTCCTCGCTACGTAAGGAATCAAATGCAGATAAAGTTTTTAGAGTTAAAGCAGGGAAGTATGTTTGTGACAGAGTATGAAGCCAAATTTAATGAATTGGCTAGGTTTGTTCCGGAATAGGTGGACACTGAAGAGAAACGAGTTCAAAGATTTCAAGAAGGATTACGACCATGGATACGCGGACAGGTTGCAGTCTTTGAATTAACAACATATACCACTGTAGTCCAGAAAGCTTTGATTATCGAAGGGGAAAGTGAAAGATCTCAACGAGACAGAGGATAAGGAAGTTTCCAAGACCGTTCCAGCAGGAAGCCGGGATTTCAAGCCCGGGCAAATTTGAATTTCAAAAGGATAGGACAGGGTACACAAAAAGCAGGTAATCGTTTCCAAGCCCCTAAACAGTAGGGAATTGTTAAGGTTCCAGTGCCGTATTACTAAACTTGTGGACGCAAGCATACCGGAGTATGTATTAAAGCAGATGTGACATGTTTCAAATACAAGCAGAAAGGGCACTACTCTAACGAATGCCCAACAGGAAAAATAGCAGAAATCACTTGCTATCAATGCGGAAATAAAAGGCATATCGCTAGGAATTGTACAGGACCAGCAATGGCAGCCAGTATTCCGAAAGTATTGGCATTACCTCCGCCACCACCGCCGAATCAACCCAAAGCAAGGACTTTTAATATAACAATGAAAGAAGCAGTACAGAGTCCAAGTGTGATTGCAGGTACGCTTTTGGTGAATTCCGTAGATTCAAAAGTATTAATTGATTCTGGAGTTACTCGTTCATTTATTTCTGAAGAATTTCTTGATAAGTTACATTGCGAAATCGAATGGTTGGGCGAGACGTTATTTATAAAATTAGCGAATGACGACCAAGTTCCAGTAGATCGAGTATGTCCTGCGTGTGATGTAGAAATAGCTGGACATCATTTCTCTGTAGACTTAATTCCTTTTAAGCTAGGAGAATTCAATGTGATTTTGGGAATGGATTGGTTAGCATGTCATAAGGCTCAGATAGATTGCGCGAATAAGAAAGTTAAATTACGAACTGCGGAAAATGCAATGGTAATATTCAAGGGCGAAAAACAGCGGAATAAATTTCTCACTGTGATGCAAACTAAACGATTGCTTCGACAAGGATGTGAGGCGTACATAGCTTACGTGTTAGATACTGAAAAAAGAAGTCCTAGAATAAAAGACATTCCAGTAGTATGCGAGTTTGCAGACGTCTTTCCAGACGAGCTTCCAGGGTTACCGCCAGATCGAGAAATCGAGTTCACGATTGATCCAGCACTAGGCACAGAACCAGTTCTGAAAGCTCCGTATCGAATGGCTCCAGTCGAGATGAAAGAATTATCAACACAACTGCAAGATCTTTTAGACCGAGGCATCATACGACCTAGTGTATCCCCATGGGGTACACCAGTGTTATTTGTGAAGAAGAAGGACGGCAGCATGCGATTATGCATCGACTATCGAGAGTTGAGTAAACTCACTATTAAGAACAAGTATCCTTTACCGAGAATCGATGATTTGTTCGACCAGCTAAAAGGAGCTGCATAGTTTTCGAAGATAGATTTACGATCAGGTTATCATCAATTGAAGATTAAAGCCGAAGATATTCCCAAGACTGTGTTTCGTATAAGATATGGACATTACGAGTTCCTTGTAATAGCATTCGGTTTGACAAACGCGCCAGCTACATTCATGGATCTGATGCACAGAGTATTCAAGAAATACTTGGACAAATTCGTGATTGTATTCATTGATGACATCTTGATTTACTCCAAGACGGAAGAAGAGCATGCAGAATACTTGAGGTTAGCTTTGGAAATTCTAAGGAAAGAACAACTATACGCGAAATTTTCAAAATGTGAATTCTGGTTAAGGGAAATACAATTTCTAGGGCATATCATCAGTAGAGAAGGTATCCAAGTTGATCCAGCAAAGATTGAAGCCGTGTTAAATTGGGAAAGACCAAAGACGCCGACAGAAGTTCGAAGTTTCTAGGGATTGGCAGGGTATTATCGAAGATTTGTCAAAGATTTTGTGAAAATAGCAACGCCGTTGACCAAGTTAACTCGAAAAAATGAAAAATTTGAATGAATGATAAATGTGAAGAAAGGTTTCAAGAGTTGAAGAATCGGTTGGTGACTGCACCAGTACTGGTATTGTCAGACGAGCAAGGGAATTTCGTCATTTACAGTGACGCTTCGTATCGCGGGCTAGGATGTGTATTGATGCAGCACGGTAACGTCATTGCATATGCTTCGAGACAACTTAAACCTCATGAGCAGAAATATCCTACGCATGATCTGGAATTAGCAGCGATTGTATTTACATTGAAGCTTTGGAGACATTATCTCTACGGTGAAAAATGTGAAATCTACACGGATCATAAAAGTCTGAAGTATATCTTTACGCAAAAGGAGCTAAACATGCGACAATGTCGATGATTGGAATTGATAAAGGATTACGATGTCACAATCAGTTATCATCCAGGAAAAGCAAATATTGTAGCGAATGCGTTGAGCAGGAAAGAAAGATTGAATCGATTAACTTCATGTGAAGAATTGGCCAATGAATTTGACAAATTGGAAATCGAGGTTCGTGTTCCCAATGAATCTGTAGAAGCTATCTATACTATGACCTTCCAGCCGGAATTACTAGAGAAGATTCTCCGGTGTCAAGATAAAGTGATGAGTCAAGATGACGACCTGACGGAAGAAGAGATCATAACTCAGAAAGATAACGAAGGAATTTTACGCTTTGCGTCGAGAATCTGGATCCCTAACGTGGCAGAATTAAAAGAAGAAATAATGCGAGATGCGCACAATTCAAAGTATTCAATTCATCCAGGAAGCACAAAAATGTATCGCGATCTGAAGGAGAACTTTTGGTGGCCAAATATGAAGAAGGAAATAGCATAATGGGTAAGTAAATGCTACACATGACAACGAGTTAAAGCGGAACATCAACGTCCGAGCGGATTATTACAACCGTTAGACATTCCGGAATGGAAATGGGAACATCTAGCGATGGATTTCATAGTAGGACTGCCAAGGACTAAGGCAAATCATGATGCGATATGGGTAATCATTGACAGACTTACGAAGTCGGCACATTTTCTACCAATTAATGAAAGATTTTCGCTCGACAAGTTAGTGCATATGTATCTCAAGGAAATTGTGATACGACATGGAGTTCCAATATCTATCGTGTCTGATCGAGATCCTCGTTTCAACTCAAGATTTTGGAGACAATTTCAAGAATGCCTTAGAACGAAATTAAACATGAGTACTGCTTATCATCCACAAACCGATGGGCAAAGTGAAAGAACTATTCAAACGATTGAAGACATGCTACAAGTTTGTGCGATCGATTTTGAAGGCAGTTGGGATGAACATCTACCTCTAGTGGAATTTTCTTATAATAATAGTTATCACGCCAGTATTGGAATGCCCCCGTATGAAGCACTATATGGAAGAAAATGCAGATCACCAGTACACTGGGATGAAGTTGGAGAACGTAAGATTTTGGGTCCAGAATTAATTCAGCAGACGAAAGAAAAGAGTGAACTTATTCGGAAATGACTCGATGCAGCACAAAACAGGCAACGCAAACATGCAGACCAAGCAAGGAAGGATATGGACTATTGGGAAGGAGAACACGTATTACTCAAAATATCTCCATGGAAAGGATTGACTAGATTTGGCAATAAGGGTAAATTGAAACCACGATACGTCGGACCATTTGAAATTTTGAAGAAAGTAGGGAAGCTTGCATACGAATTAGCTTTACCGCCTCATATGCAACATATTCACAATGTGTTTCACGTGTCAATGCTTAAACGATATAATCCTGATTCTAGGCATGTAATTAAATATGAACTGATAGATATCCAACCTGATTTGTCTTTTGTAGAGCAGCCGATAAAAATTTTAGATCGGCGAGAGAAAATGTTGAGAAGTAAGTCTGTATATTTAGTGCAAGTGTTATGGAGAAATCCTATGGTTGAAGAATCAACCTGGGAACTTGAAAGTGAAATGTTAGAGAAATACCCTCATTTGTTTTCGTAGAAGATTCTGAGGACATAATCTTATTAAGGGGCGGAGAATGTAACTACCGGGAAATTTATGTTGTATTATATCATATTTATAATAAAATATGTGTATTAATATGTCATTTATGTGTGATTATCTGTTAAACCCTAATTGTTATGTGTTACGTATACTCCGTATCATTTCTGTATTTTTAAGGTATTTTTCAGATGTTTTATATCGTATTCATAGGATTCATTTCAAACGTTTTGCGACCCAAATAATGATTTTAAAGCCAGTATTTCAAATAAAATAATGAGCCTTGTTTTTCATCAAACGGCTTTTACAATCGCATTATTTAGAACATCTAGATATTTTATAAATTTTCTCGTTTTACGAAAAATGACTTTTTCCGGGCCCCATTGGGTGTTAAAAACTCCACAAAAATCACATTTTTATTTTTATAAAATTATAGGACTTTTATTTATAAAATTTCCTTGTATTTTTGAATTATTCACAATTTTTGGGAATTTGTGGCATATATATTGTATATATAAAATATTTATAAATTAAATTTTAATACCCAAAAATTATGAAAATTAGGGCCAAATATTTTTATTAGGAGTGTAATTAGCCCCTTAATTTTATTTAGGGGGTATTATTTTACATAGTATAAATAGCTGATTTTTCAGTAATTAATTATTAATTAATTATAAAAAAATCAGAAAATAAGCTGAAAATCCAGAAAAGGGGGATTGGGGTTCTTGAAGTTCCTAGAATCAAAGTCAAGTTTGATCGTGATTTTGTTCACCAAATCGAGCATGTGAGTACTCGTTGCAAAGCTTATTACTTCTATTTTATGATTCTGCTGTCGATTATATCTGTAGATTAACTGATTTTGATTTTGTGATTTTCGGGTTTAATCTCGAATTGGGTACTTTTGATTTATGCTACTGATATGATTTTGAGTACTATGGGTGTATAGATCGTCGAATTTAGGGTTAGTCAAATGACCCCGGTTTCAATAGTTTCTGGGTTGGTTTTGGTATCGCCGGAAACCGCCGCTACTGGCGGCGTTTCATCGTGTTTCCGGTCTTGAATCGCTGCAAGGGAGAGAGAGGGTTGGTAGTGTGGTGTTGTCGATGAAAAACGAAGCAAAAGCAGCCCAGAATCGTGTAATTTGCTGTCTGTTCGAAGCTCGCTGGGAAACGCCGCCGACGCCGGTTTCTGGGCAGTCGGGGCGGTGTTCTTCGCGACCCGGGTTCGACCCGGTTTGCAACCCGGTTTCGACCCGGGTTTGATCCTGAAAACCTAACCCTGAACCCTGATTTCGTGTTTCTGTTTTTTTTTATATTTATTTATTTATTTTATTTTATTTTATTTTTCTAAAATCAGAAATTAGTTTTAGTAATTCTAATAATTAATTAAAAATCAGTTTTGAATTTTGAAAAATAGTATTATTAATTTCTAAATTATTTTATTAAATTATAAATTCGAATTTAATTATTTAATTAAATATTTAATTATTTATCTAATTATTTATTAGTTATCTAATTAATTAATAATTAGGTAATTAATTAATAATTAGGTAATTAATTAATAAATAAGGATTAAAAATAATTAAATAATAAGATTGATAATCCGATAATTAGTTAATATTACGTGTAACTCGTATCTATACGAGTAGTGATTCGATAATTAAAATTATTATTCGAGCGATGATTATTCGAAGAATACCGTAATAATTATTCGTATCGAATAATTAAATACAGTTAATTAATTGATTAATTAATCGTATAGGTATAGTATTAATAGCGATTCGATAGTTATTCGAGAATTGCGAATAACTCGTAATTATACGAGTAATTGAATGATAAGTTCGATTATTGCTATTATTATTATTATTATTATTATTATTATTATTATTATTATTCAGACGATAGTGAATTATTCATATAATATCGTAATAATTATTCGTAATGAATAATTAAATACAGATAATTAATTTAAAGCGTATACGTGTAATAATAATAGTAATGTTTCGATAATTATGCGAGAAACGCGAATAACTCGTAGAAATACGAGTAGTGGATCGTTGCGTTGAAATATGATTCGAATAATGACTTATTTATTCAATAATTAACATACCAGTTAATTATATCGATTATTTATTTATAAATAATCGATCTAATCGAATAAATAGCGATAAGTTGTAAATATTTGTAATAAATTGTGATTAATCCTAATAATTAGGGATTAATTATTTTAAATTATTAAATAATTATTTATTAACTATTTATTAGTTATTTATTTATTAAATATTTAAAAAGTGATTAATTATTTTGATAATTAATCACATAATTTTCAATAAATCATAACTTTTCATTTTAACTAAAAAAATTATAAAAAAAATTATTTTTGACTTCGATTTTTCTTAAATAATTACATAAAAATTATTTTGGATTTAAAAATTTGCAATAATTATTTATATTGAATAATAAATTGAATTATCAGTGTTTAATTGGTAATAATTCAACCGTTAGTCCGATTTTAGCGAAACGAAAGCCATCTTACTCAGAAAAATGAATTCTTTTTATTAAAAATAATATGAAGACCTAATTTCTTCTCGAAATTAGTTGACTTTATTAATTACTTGATTATCAATGGAAATGTGTGCCAAGAAGAGTCCGAAAAATTCCGGAAAAATGGGAAATGAAGCAGAAGGTGATCAATGGAGCAATCAGCGAGTCGATTTTGATTCTAAAAATTATTTTAACTATATAAATAATTATGTGCTTATGTGCTTATATGCATTATATTCTAATATAATAGTTAGTCATAAGCGCAAGGGTAGATAATAGGAACGAAATGAAGTCAATTCAAGATGCAAATTGAAGTACAAGATGACTTAACCAGTCTATTTTGCTAATAGAAGCTAAGCCAGCAAGACAGGTCAAGTAGGGGATAAAAGGAAGTGATTTAATTGCAGTAAGTCACGTAGAAGGCAAGTTTCTCCCCTATTCTATTTTCCAGAATAATGATATTCTCTTCAGATTCTTATTATATTTGCATTATTTTAATTCCTTAATTCATATCTCAGTTTGATTCTTGAATTATTCTTTTCATTTGAATTTAATGTTCATATTCCAATTGTTACTCACAATTATTGATATATTCTGGTAATTAGAATATATCAAAGCATACTGATTTGTTCCGGTTGCTATTCCAGGTACTGGATAATACTACTTTTGGGATTAAGTCTACTTAATCCTAAAGACCGGGACATAACCAGATCCTTGAGATGGGCCGTAGTGCCTGGGTGCCCGACGGGATCTATATAGTGAGATATAGACCTGCACTGTATCCTGGATGATCAGCAGGGTATAGCTGCGAACTTGAGTCCAGTTTAGTTCGTTTGCATTCGCTAGTAATGGTCTTCTTTCTATTGTTATGAGGTTATATCTTTGCAGATATACCTGGGTTATGGATTCAATTATAATGCGTTAACACTGTTTATATTTTGTGGACTTGTTGAGCAATTTTTGGCTCACCCCTTTTTGTTGTTATTCACCTTATTATTTTCAGTTAAGAAAGAATATGAAACCCATCAGGACACGAGTGGTAAAGAAGCGGGTCAAGCCGCAGGATCCTCTCATACCCAAGGTGTTGATCCCAATTCAGGAAGAAAGCTTTGAGTTGCCCGAGCAGGTGGAGTGTTGATAGATAGTATGTGTGTTTGAATAAAAGCTGAACTTAGTTTAAAAATAAATTAGAAGATGGTTTGTAATAAAGAGAGTTTGTGAGATTTTAAATGTTGGTTTGTAATAAAAGTAGTTAGTGGTTCTTGTTTTCATACTTCAACCTAAAAAGGTCCTGGTTAGTGTTAAAGGGGTTTAATTTCATTTCTTCATTATTTATTAATAAGTTTGTACAGGTTTGGTGATTAGCTCGTAATCCCCAGACTTATACCCCGGGTTTGGAGGGCGTTACAGGAAGTGTAAAACAAGATTTAATGCGCACATGAAACAAGTAAAAATTACTGTGCATAGACGTGTACCACTAACCCAAATTATATTGACTGTTAATATCTCACCCAAACATATTCTGATTTTAAATAAGACTGTTTCAGATTTTAACCACAAATAAGTCAAGTAAAGAATCAGAATGTAATATCAGAACTTAGACTTATATCAGAGCTTAATAGTCATCAGAACATGATTTCTTAACTTAAAAAATGAATGCTTATTTCTGTAGTTATTTATACAAATTCTGATTTCGTTTCTTCAGAACTTAATCATCAGAACTTCCATCATAACTTGTCCTCAGAATTTATGTAACAGACACTTAAACGTTCATCTAAAACACCATTTATCACCACAGTAATTTTCATCATTCATATGGAGTGTATGTGTGTGCAGTAAGCTAAATATCAGATAAAGATTAAAGTCTGATTCACTTCAGTACATCTTAAAAGTAAGGCATAACTAAGAACTTTGCTCAAAATCTGTCATGATTCTTAACTCTACTTTAGAATGAGTTCATGTATGAGTCCACCTCAACTGTTTTGTGCTCATTTTATGTATCTTTTGAAATTCCATTATACAGTGGCTTCTCAGTGTAAGTGAGTCACGAGTGCTTATCAAAATTTATGCTATTATCAGAGTATTTCTCAGTGTAAGTGTGAAAAGTCACCAAGAAAAATATTTATTTTTGCTTTTCTGATGCATATTACTTAATACCAGCAATGCACTTGGGTCTTCACTTCCACAGTTTTTACTCTAGATCTCAAAGGAATACCTGATTTTTATTTCATTTTTCTTTGCTTTTGATAAGTGAGGTTTATCAACACTTAGTACATTCACAAGATTTACTAATATCAGAACTTAACAGATGAGAAGCACTATTCTAGTTGTTGACTTAGTAATAAGATAGACAAAGTAAACTTAACTAAGCTCAATATCAGAATTTGCTTGTGTCAATAGATTTCCACATAAACAATTACTTCAAACATGGGATTTGTTAGTATATTAAAGACTACTAGGTCAGCATCTAGCATATTTATCCTCATTGGATTGAATAATCACAAAAACATTCATCTCACTATCAGAATTTAGAAATTCACATCAGACAACAATCAGTACTTAAGCAATTTTCAATTAAGCACAAAATACACAAAGATGATAATATCTGTAAATATTGTTCATAAATCTGATGCATCAGAATAAAAACTAAGCAGATTTAGAGAAAGAACCTGAAACCATTCCAAGTTCATTTACTAATCTTGTAAAAGTAGCTTCACACAGTGGTTTTGTGAAGATATCTGCTAGTTGCTGATCTGTTGGAACAAAGTGCAATTCCATTATACCTTCATCGACATGTTCCCTTATGAAGTGGTACCTTATGCTGATGTGCTTTGTCATTGAGTGTTGAACTGGATTACCTGTCATAGCAATAACACTTTGATTATCACAGTATATAGGGATTTTAAAATATGTTAACCGATAATCCAATAACTGATTCTTCAACCAAAGAATCTGTGCACAACAGCTTCCTGCAGCAATGTATCCTGTTTCTGCAGTTGATGTGGAGATTGACTTTTGTTTCTTGCTAAACCAAGAAACCAATCTGCCTCCAAGAAATTGGCAGCTTCCACTTGTGCTTCCACTTGTACTTATCAGACTTTACGCTAATAGGTTACTCAGATGCATATTTTGCAGGATGCAAAATTGACGAGAAAAGCACAAGTGGAAGCTGCCAATTTCTTGGAAGCAGATTAGTTTCTTGGTTTAGCAGGAAACAAAAGTCAATTTCCACATCAACTGCAGAAGCAGAGTACATTGCTGCAGGAAGCTGTTGTGCACAGATTCCTTGGATGAAGAATCAGTTAATGAATTATGGGTTAACATAATTTAAAATCCCTATTTACTGTGATAATCAAAGTGTTATTGCTATGACAGGTAATCCAGTTCAACACTCAATGACAAAGCACATCAGCATTAGGTACCACTTCATAAGGGAACATGTGGATGAAGGTATAGTGGAATTGCACTTTGTTCCAACAGATCAACAACTAGCAGATATCTTCACAAAACCACTGTGTGAAGCTACTTTTACAAGATTGGTAAATGAACTTGGAATGATTTCAGGTTCTTTCTCTAAATCTCCTTAGTTTATGTTCTGATACATCAGACTTTATGATCAGTATTTACAGATATTACTATCTTTGTATATTATGTGCTTAAATTGAAAATTGCTTAAGTGCTGATTGTTGTCTGATGTGAATTTCTAAACTCTGATAGTGATATGAATGTTTCTGTGACTATTCAATCCAATGAGGATAATTATGCTAGATGCTGACCTAGTAGTCTACAATATACTAAAGTCCCATGTTTGAAGTAATTGTTTATGTGAAAATCTTTTAACACTAGCAAATTCTGATATTGAGCTTAGTTAAGTTTACTTTGTGTATCTTATTACTAAGTCAAAAACTAAAATAGTGCTTCTTATCTGTTAAGTTCTGATGTTAGTCAATCTGATGGATGTACTAAGTGCTGATAAACCTCACTTATCAAAAGAAAAAGGAAAAGAAAAAAGAAATAAAAATCAGGTACTCCTTTGAGATCTGGAGTAAAAATGTGGAAGGGAAGACCCAAGTGCATTGCTGGTATTAAGTAATATGCATCAGAAAAGCAAAATAAATATTTTTCTTGGTGACTTTTCACACTCTATGATTACTGGAGAAATACTCTGATAATAGCATAAATTCTGATAAGCAGTCGTAACTCACTTACACTGAGAAGCCACTGTAAAATGGAATTTCAAAAGATGCATAAAATGAGCACAAAACAGTTGAGGTGGACTCATGCATGAACTCATTCTAAAGTAGACCTCAGAATACTAATAGATTTTGAGCAAAGTTCTTAGTTATGCCTTACTTCTAAGATGTACTGAAGTAAATCAGGCTTTAATCTTTATCTGATATTTAGCTTATTGCACACACATACACTCCATATAAATGATGAAAATTATCGTGGTGATAAATGTTATTTTAGATGAACAGTTTAAGTGTCAGATGCATAAATTCTGAGGACAAGTTCTGATGGAAGTTCTGATGATTAAATTCTGATGAAACCATATCAGTAATTGTGTAAAGAATTACAGGAACAAAACATTCACTTTTCGAGTTACGGAGTCATGTTCTGATGACTGTTAAATTCTGATATAGGTCTAAGTTCTGATGTTAAATCCTGGTTCTTTACTTGACTTATTTATGGTTAATATCTGAAATAGTCATATTTAAAATTCAGAATATATTTGGGTGAGATATTAACAGTCAACATAATTTAGGTTAGTGGTACTCGTAAATGGATAGTAATTCCTACTTGTTTCGTGTGCTCATTAACTCCTGTTTTAAGCTTCCAATGGCTGTTATTATTACTCATCAGTCTAGGGAATCGAGGGGTCATTATTACTATTTGTAATTGTTGCCCACTTCTCGTGTCCCTTGGTATTCCATTGGCTATTTAAACCATCGATTCATTCCGGCCAAAAAATTCTTCACTTTCTTACAAACTCACTCTCTTTTTATTCATATCACCAAAAATGGTTCGTTTCAACATATTCTTGAATTATGAAACTTTCACTATTGAGTTGAGTTGTGCTTACTGGCAGCAGGAGTGGCATGTCACCGCCATTCCTGATGAACTCTGGGGTTCGGTTCCACAAGAGGTTCTTACGAAACTCTTGTTTTTATCAATGGAGTATCATCTCCATCTTGATAGATTGGAAGAAGAAAGGAGAGAAGCTCTCCGTCAGCAAGAACGGATCATCCGTCTTGCAGTGCTCTTCGTCAGCAGCAGAAGGAGTTAGTCGTTAGGCTTCTTAGCTTAAGACTGTAGCTGTTGATGTTAGGCATTTTAGACTAGGGCAATATTGTAATTTTATGCATGTAATTTAAGTTTCATGAAATGTATTTGCTTGATATATTAATGAAATTTTATCTTTTTGCAAGATTTTGTCTCTGCGTCGTTTCATATTCTGATGACATTGTAAATCCTGATACTAACCATATTCTGATGACCTTTTTAGCTCTGATACAAATCAAGTTCTGATTCTGACGTGACAATATTTGTTTACTTGGTTTATTTTTGGTCATTCTTTCATTGGTCATATTTTTACAGAATATTGGTAAAGTGGTAATAATCATTTATTTAGTAGGAACAGTTTGTTTTTAAAATTTAAAATAAAACTGCACGTCCTTGATTAATGGGATTACTTGGTAAGTGAAACGGTTTTTCTCCTTGAAAAACTGCATGTGATAAGTAATGATTACTGAATACCCGTGCCCATTAATTATCTTTTACTGCTGCATGTCTGACAGGTGTCTCAAACGGCTATTTTTTTACCGTGTATAAGTAAAAGAGAGAAAAGATTGTAAAATCTTTCATTCACTTTCATACTTATCTCTCTTGTTACTCTTATTCACTCTCACAACTACTAACGATTTATCATACAGACATTTTATCAACCACCTTACAGGCAACCTAATTTCTCAATTATTTCTCATGGCACCCAATGACATAATTTTTGATGGAGCTACATTTGTTCCTAATAACTTCTCCACTATTCTTAGCAAGTCAGAAGCCCCATCTGAACTTCACTTCATTCAGGACTTTCTTGCTAGTTCTGATATTGGGTATGCTCTGAGCGAACCTGAAGCAGTCTCTGGTACTCAAGTACTGGAGTTCTGGAGAAGCGGTATATATGATGATGGTGGTGCTCAAGGGTCCCCAAGTATTATTTTTTCATCAGGGGAGGATTAGTATGTTGTGACATTGTCTACAGTTCGATAAGCACTGCAGCTACCTGAGAACTGTGTTTATTCTACTGTTGAAGAGCCAGTTCTTCAAAACATGATGGCCAGTATGGGATATGAGAAGACATTGGCAAAGCTGGGCCAGTTGAAGAGATCTTTTATAAGGAGGGAATGGAGTTTCTTCTTTGACTGCATAACCAAGGCTTTTGCAAACAAATGTTCCAATTTCGATGCAATTCCCATATTCAGCCAATAAATCGGGTATGCTCTCATAAATCAAACTGATTTTGACTATGCAAGTGTTTTCTTGGGTTTTATTGGGGATAGAATGACAGAAGATAGAACTACTATTTATTTTGCTAGATTATGTCAGCTTATCTATAGTTTCTGTTGTGATAATAAGCCCCAATCTACTAGTGAATTAATTCCATCATTCAGACTAGCTAAAAGAGCTTTTAATGACTTATTATCTACTGATAATAAGAAGGCTGTGTTAAGACCCCTCCTAATTACTTTATCTGTCAAACAAGCCTTAATAAACTACAATCCATTTAAATACACTGAACTATATCCTGATGTTCAACCATCCAAACCTCTTCCATCAGCACCTACCACCTCTACTCAACCACCTCAAACTTCTTAACCTCAACCTTCAGATCCTACAGTGCAACCTTCATCTTCCAAACCTAAGAGGACTAAGAAAGTACCTCAGACACAACAGAAGAGAAGAAGATTCATTCTGCGAGATGAATCAGATGCTGAGGAACAGGTTCCAGTATCAGAACCTGTTGTTTCAGAAGCTGAGAAGGTCTCTTCTCAGAAGGATGTTGATATTGGGAGTTCCAGGCCCCTAAAAAAGGCTTAGAAAGCGTAATTCTGATGATACAGCTCCTAAAGACTGCTCAAAAGCTAAAAGATTCAAATCATTGGCAAAAAGGCCTGAAGATTCTGGTAAAGGAATGGAAGCAGCAGCTAAAGAAGGGGGTCAGGAATCTCTGATCTCACAAGACCCTGTTGAAGCTCACAATTCTCCTAGTGCTGATCCAGACCTTCATGCTACTCATCAATCTCCAGTACATGCTGATAACCAGGGGCCGAGTGATGAAATTGATATCCGTAACTTGGAAGTGCCTCAGGTTTTGCATCTAGAAGCTCCACTAGTTCCAATCACTCCACCACCAACACCATTTCTTGATGTTGATTTTAATCCAGATTTACCGACAACACCTTCTCTGTATCTAGATACTGAAGATCAGATTTTAGGTGAGCATCAGAATATGGTTGTTGATCAGAACTTAGCTGGAGATCAGCACTTAGAGGATGATGTTGAAGCCTCAATAGCCTCTCATACTATTATTGTTATTCCTAGAGGACTAACAATGAGATTTACAGAAGGGGGGTTGAATGTAAATCTCAAAACTTTTTCAGGTTTTGAGAAGTTTATTAAAGCAGTGTGTTCTAGATGAACAAGTGTATGAATTGCTTTGAGCTAATGCAGACAGATATATATTCAAACACAAAATGTAAAGAACACAACAAACTTTAAAAACTTTTCTGGTGGATTTGTTGTTCCACCAGAGATGGTATATTAGAAAATCTGTGTTCAACAATGTTGATCACAGCTGCATCCTAGTACAAACTAGATGAATTTTCTCTCAAGATATTTCTTAACAGCTCTGGAAAATCTCTCTCTAATTACTAGCTTCTTCTTGGTTTATATATTACCAAGTGTACAAGTGAAAAACAATATAAAATTACAATAGTAAAATAAGTTCTTCACTTGCTTCTTTTCCTGTTCACTCCAGTACTTTGTTGACTATTGCATCTTTGTACTAAAGAAGAACGGCTGCTTTTTCTGTTGATCCTGAAATTCGGCTACCACATCTCAGTTTTCTCTGTCAACCCATGTGCCTCTGTCTGTAGGTACAACTACCACTTATCAACGGCTAATTAGCAGGACATCCGTTGAAGCTTTCATCCGTTAATGACTTCATCCGTTGAAGGATGTTATCCGTTGAAGCTTTAGAGACATCCGTTGAAGCTTAGCTTCTCATCCGTTGAAGGTCTTTAAGTCATCCGTTGATACCACTTCATTTATACAAAATTACAAGGCATGAAATATTTACAATTGGCCTTCCTATCTGCATATCATCTAGTAGTCAACATGACTTATAGTTTCTCTCAACTTCTAAGAATTACATTTTAAATACAGAGACTGAAATATGCTACAATACTAGACTTATTTCTAAGTAAAGCTACACCATCAACGGATAGCCAAAGTGGTCTTATCCGTTGAGGCTACTGACACTAAATTTCTACTTAAGTATTTTGTTAACATATCATCAAACTAATGCACATATATTCCTAACAATCTCCCCCTATTTATGTCTATAAGAATTATAGGCATAAATTCAGGGTTAACTTGATGATAACAAAACACTTAACAAATATTTGAATTGAAACTAAGTAGAAATATAAAAGTGCTGCAAAAGTGTATGTACTAGGAGGTAATTGAAGATTTACAGTATTTCCAAGGGTGCTCCTCTAGCCTGAGCAAATCATTATTTTCTTCTTTGTTCCCTGGTTTTCTTTCCTAGCCCTTTGTCATTTTCCTCAAATTGGAGTTGGAGTTGTCTGAAGAATTCAGCTTCATCTTCATCACTGATATCCAACTTAGATTGCATTTCTTTGAGAGTTTCATTGCTGGCGATCTTGAGTTGGTCTTCAAGTCTGAAAAATCTTCTGACTCCTTTGTCATCTCTAAATTCCATCAACCAATGAGGTGATTTGTGAATTTTAGTTCCCCTTTCTTGTATGAGTAAGGTTCTGGGCAAAGCATTTGGTTCCCTCCAAGTCTTCCTTATGTTGGCAATCTTGTTGAGAATTTCAGTCTTGGCTGTTCTGGTAAAGCCAGAATCCTTTTTGATGGCTGAAAAGACTCTGATCAAGGTAGAGTAGCCTTCATTTAGAATCCTGTAGAGAGGCCATGTTCTTTCCCCAGCTCCCTTATATCTGAAAACCAATCTCTCTGGTAGCTGTCTGTAGGCAGCTATTCCCCTTACTTCCTCCAGCTCATCCAGATAGAGATTAATGTCTGAAGCTTCTTTTATGTCACAGATGTGAACATAATCATCTTTAGAAATGGGTGGCTTAGGGTTAGGTTTTTGTTTTTGAGTGAATTTCTTAGAGGTTAGGGGAGGTGTAGATTTAGATTTTCTTTTCTGTTTCTTTGGTAGTGGTAGAGTGGTTAAAAAGGTAGGCAATGTGATGTTGTCCCAATCAATAGGTTCCTCTTTTGGAATGATTGGTTCACCATGGATATTTATAGAGGGATCAGCAACAAAAGGTTTAGGTATGGAAGGTAGTGGTTTAGATATAGATTTTGTATCTTCAGGGTTATCTTCACTCCTTCTGTGTGCCTTGGCCTTTCTTCTGTTTCCCTTCTGCCATTCCTCTCTTTCTTCCATATTTTCACCAAATATGCTCCCAAGAACCTCATCTAAGTTAGCAATCTTTTCTTCACCCCTGACTTCAATTCCTTTCATTTCTTCAACTTGGCTTGACTTTAGCTGTTTTTCAAGCTTTGCTTGTGCTCTTTTGTCAGCCTTGAGTTTTACAGCTTCTTTCTTCAACCTTCTGGTTTCTTCCCTTTTGGCCTTTAGAAATTTGGGATGTCCTTGCATCACACAGATACTCTTTCCCTCTCTATAGATAAAGGCCATGTCCATTCTCTCACCCTTGTCCTTGGTCTCCTTCTTCTTTATGATGCTTGCACTTAGAACTTTGTCTCCATCAGGTTTTGGAAGAGGAAAGTCTACTTCCTGCATCTGAGCAAAGTCTAGGGGATTCTTTGTGGAGTCCATACTGGATCTAGTGTTAGGCTTTAGAACCATAGGTTTTAAATTCTTGAAAGAAGTCTCTCCAACCTTATTTCTCCCTACTGGCTTGAGCTCCATGTTGATTGGTTCAATCTTTGTGCTAAATTTCACAGATGTTGATTTATTTTGTGTAGAACCAAACACCAATTGCAACCTTTCATCAATTCTCCTCCATTGTTCTTTCATTTGTATTTCAGCTGCTGCTAGCTGAATCAAATCAATTCCATCAGGTTTTCCCTTGATTTGAATGATTGGAGAGGTAGTGATGGCAGGAACTAGCACTTTAGATATCTGAATCTTTGTAGAGGGCTCTCCTTCCCCTTCCCTTTTATTCTCCCCCTTTTTGTTATCATCAAGGAGAGGGGTCAAGCCTTGTGCTTTTGCCAGCTGCA
Source organism: Apium graveolens (assembly GCF_009905375.1). Taxonomy (NCBI): domain Eukaryota; kingdom Viridiplantae; phylum Streptophyta; class Magnoliopsida; order Apiales; family Apiaceae; genus Apium; species Apium graveolens. Next base: position 54,940,724 of record NC_133648.1, on the reverse strand, counting down.
TTAGGAGATTGGTTTGAGATTGTTGGTTGAGAAGAAGGGTGGCCACAGAATCTTCAATTCCTTGAACTCTGTCTTCCAACTTGGCCAGCCTTTGTTCAGTAACTGATTCCTTTTTCAATCTCGAAACCAAGTCCTGCAAAGTACCATAGGGCATGACTGAATCCAATTTTTCTGAAGTGAAGGATTTCAAGTCAGCAATATCTTTCCTGAGATCATCTAGACTCATATCTTGCTTTACTTTCTGCAACTTCATGAGATGCAGTGAGTCCAGGTGAGCTTGGAGGATAGCCTTGATATTTGCATTTGAAGTGTTCTGAATGGCCTGTTGAATAGTGATGATTTGTTTGACCAAGTGGACATTGAATTCACCTGTTCTATGCTCCTTAGTCAAGGCCCATTCAGGTAGATTAGGAATGGAATTAGGGTCTTCATCTCCCCCTATGTTCATGCTTCCATCAGAAGAAATAGAGTCATCATCATCAGAATTTACTCCAAATTCCTCAGATGGCTCACCAGCTGTAGAAGGCATCCTGTTAATAGCAGCTTTATCCCTTTGAAGAGATTCTGTTGAGTGCACTAGATGTAGTGTCCTCTCTGCCTCCTCATTGCCCTGAGCAGCCAACAGTTGATAGGCTGTCACAGGATGAGTAAAAGTGTCAGCATCCAAGGAAATGTTATCAATTACAGCTTTGTAATGTTGCTGAAATTGTCTTTCCTTTTCAGCATCATCCACAATCATTGACTCATGAGCAATGGCTGGTTCCACCCTTGTATCAACTGTACCTGCTTTTCTCTCTTTTTCTCTATGTTCTTGCATCAGGGGCTCCCCCTGGCTCACACATCTCACTCCCTCACCTTCACCTTCTAAGGTGGTACTCCACTCACTGACTTTTGCCATGCTGGAAGAAATAGCATGCATTTTTGTGCTCTCAATCTCTCCTTTTGCCTGGGAGCAACCCAGCCTCTCACTCAAATTTTCACTCCCTGCCCTCAATCCTAAAAGTGATTGCACAGTATTCATGTCTTCTACACTTGGAATCATTTCAGTTATTTGTGTAGAGACTATCAACGGATGTGAAATATCCGTTGAAGTTGAAACTGTTGTTATCAACGGATAACTGCTGTTAAGCTTATCCGTTGAAGAGCAACCACTTGTCAACGGATGAGTGATATCCGTTGAAGAAGGAAAAGAAGATGAAATTGAAAGTGATATAATTGTTGAATCTGTATAGATTGATTTGATATGTGTTGATACAGATCCTTCAATTATATCTGAAAGAATTTGCGGGTGATCCAACAAATCATCTAAAAGATGATGATCACCTGTATTTGAGTGGGGCTCCTCCCTGAGTTGTAAAGAGGGAGAATCAGGAATTGATGGGAATAACATATCCACATCCAGAGATGGTGAAGAAGTATTTGGTGATTGATGTGTAGTTATTGTGAGAGAATGGGGCTGTGACTCCACATTTATTGGAGTCACATCAAACTGAGTTTGAGAAGGCACAGAGACAGATGGATGTATCTGTGCAGTGTGTGCACCCTGTGTAGAAGATTGGGTTCTAGCCTTCTTCCTTCTAATAAAAGCTTTTGTAGGTGAGTGTGTGGCTTTAGTGTCCCTCCCTCTTTTGTTCTGTGTTCCTGGTTGGGAACTCTTTTCAATAGTAACATCCTTTTGGGAGGATGCTACTAGGGATGTGCTAGAAACCTTTTCAACCACCACAGCTTTTTGAGAAACTGGGGCTTGGCTAGCTTGGGAAGCACTCAACTCTCCTTCCTTATCCTGGGGGTTTCTTTGATGTTCACCCCTCCCCTCACCACTCACACCCTGTTCACTTCCCTCAGGGTTAATGGTTGTTGTTACAACTGTTGTCTTTTGAGAAACAACAGAGGTGGTTTTCTTTGTCTTGGATTTTGAAAGTTTAGATTTGGTGACCTTGGTAGAAATCTGTTGGGGCATTGACACAGATTTCATGGCCACACTAGAAGATAAAGAAATAGAGGGGTTGGAAGAAGTAGGAGTTGTAGAAGCAATTACCTCACCTACCTGGGGTGCATTCATGATTGGTAAATATACCAATTGCACACTGCTGTTTAGATCCATTCTCTTCAAGTCTGCAAGAACTCTTTTCTCTTGTGCCCAGCACTTGAGTTTATTATTCTCATTGATTATGACTAAACCTTCAGCAACATGGTTAGCCAATAACATAAAGAATCTAGCATAATAGATGTTATTAAGTCTATTAGCTTTGTTACCTAATCTAGTACCTAATTCTAGCATCACATAGTTGCTAAAGTTAAAGTACCTATCAGAAACAAGCATATAGAACATATTAACAAGAGATGAAGTTATGGCATCAAAATTACTAATTTTCCCAGAGAAAACCTTTATGAAGGCATCCCCAAGAAAACTCCATTCTTTCCTAAGGCCTTTTCGTCTAATACCCCCTAAATTAGCAGAGTTAAGAGAGTAACCTATGGAATCTAACATGCTGGATACATCACTATCAGTGTGTGGTGTCATGGCATTGTTCTCAGGTAATTTAAAACATGCTTGTAAGTCATCACAGTTAATACAGTGATTTTTACCTTTGAGAGTGAAGGAGATAGTCATATCCATGGAGTTGAACTCAGCAGTTGTCCAAATCTCCTCAACTACTTCACAGAAAATCGTTGGGGCTTCCAGCATTGCATAGCTAAGTTTACAGTTTTTGATGAAGTCCATCATTTTGTGATAATCTGAGTGGGCTTCATTCTTTTCTACCAGAGCTATGAAATTGTTCTTCTCGTAGATGAACCCAGATTGAGACATAATCTTCACGACTGGTGCCATTGTTGTGAGTAGAAATTGCAGAGAATAACTTGAAGGTTTTGCAGAGAGAAAATGGTAAATGCTTGAAATTCTAAGAAAGCGTAAAGTAATAATGAACAATCAGAAGGGCTTATATGCTTTCAAAGAAAAAGAAATAAATAAAGGATTAATCAATAAGTAGGTGTTAGTGAATTTCAGCCGTTTAAGAATAAACTGTAAGTATTCTAATAACTACCTTTAAAACCAATACATACAGATGTATGTATGGTATCAACGGTTAAGAAAATAGAATCAACGGCTGTGAAACACCTCAAACGTCTGATGTGACATTTCAACGGATAATGTAAATTGTCATCCGTTGAAAGGTACTTCAGCTTTATCCGTTGACGGATAAAAGTTCCAGAGATATACTTGTCTTTCAACGGATAATGAATATCCGTTGATAGAGCAATTTTGACTTTCAACGGATAGGGAACATCCGTTGATGGAATAAACTTTGTTAAAAGTCAAATTTGTTCTAGCAACTAATATATTTCAGGCTTCTCATCAAATTGCAAAGAAGACATGAATTTTAAGAGTAATTAAGCATACCTAGCTCACTTACCAATCTTGTGAATGTTGATTCATCAAGTGGCTTGGTAAATATGTCAGCAATTTGTTGTTCACTTGGAACAAAATGTAGTTCCACTGTACCATTCATGACATGCTCCCTAATGAAGTGGTACTTGATATCAATGTGCTTGGTCCTTGAGTGCTGTACAGGATTCTCTGTTATGGCTATGGCACTTGTGTTGTCACAAAAGATAGGTATTCTATCAACATGAAGTCCATAATCAAGGAGTTGATTCCTCATCCATAACATTTGAGAACAGCAACTTCCAGCAGCAATGTATTCAGCCTCAGCTGTAGAAGTAGAGACTGAATTTTGCTTTTTGCTAAACCATGATACAAGCTTGTTTCCCAGGAATTGGCAGGAGCCTGTTGTACTTTTCCTGTCTATTTTGCAACCTGCATAGTCTGCATCTGAATAACCAATTAGATCAAAGCCAGATTCTCTAGGATACCAAATTCCTAAATTTGGTGTACCCTTGAGATATCTGAAAATTCTCTTGATAGCAATTAAGTGAGACTCCCTAGGATCAGCTTGAAATCTAGCACACAGACATGTAGCAAACATTATATCTGGTCTGCTAGCAGTTAAATATAAAAGTGAACCAACCATGCCTCTATAACTTGTAATGTCCACAGACCTTTCAGTCTTATTTAATTCAAGTTTGGTGGCAGTGGCCATGGGAGTTTTTGCAGATGAGCATTCCATTAAGTCAAACTTCTTTAAAAGATCATAAATATATTTAGTTTGACTAATGAAAATTCCATCACTAACTTGTTTAACTTGTAAACCAAGAAAATAGGTTAGTTCTCCCATTAGGCTCATTTCATATTTACTTTGCATTAGCTTAGCAAACTTTTTGCAAAGTTTATCATCTATAGAGCCAAATATTATGTCATCTACATAAATTTGAACAAGTATACTAGAGCCATTAACATCCCTAAAGAAGAGAGTTTTATCAACAGTACCTCTAGTGAAGTGATTCTCCAAAAGAAATTTTGATAAGGTTTCATACCAGGCTCTAGGTGCTTGCTTCAGTCCATAGAGTGCTTTCAACAGATAATACACATAGTCTGGAAAATTTGGATCTTCAAATCCTGGAGGTTGACTTACATAGACTTCTTCCTCTAATTTCCCATTTAGAAATGCACTCTTGACATCCATTTGATAGACTTTGAAATTGGCATGGGCTGCATGGGCTAGAAATATTCTGATGGCTTCAAGTCTTGCAACAGGAGCATATGTTTCATCAAAATCTATTCCCTCTTGCTGAGAATAGCCTTTAGCAACCAGTCTGGCTTTATTCTTTATGATAATGCCATTTTCATCCATCTTGTTTCTGAATACCCACTTTGTGTCAATAGGACTCTTGTTCTTTGGTTTGGGTACCAGCTTCCAAACTTGGTTTCTCTCAAATTGGTTTAGCTCTTCCTGCATAGCTAATATCCAATCTAGATCCAATAGAGCTTCTTCCACTTTCTTAGGTTCCTCCTGAGATAGAAAACTACTGTACAGACATTCATCTTGAGTAGCTCTTCTTGTTTGCACTTTAGATGATGCATCACCAATGATCAGTTCAAAGGGATGATTCTTGGTCCATTTCCTTTGTGGTGGAAGATGTGCTCTAGATGAGGTGGCCTCAGTATTGTCATGATGTGAGACAGAGTGTTGACTAGTTGAAACTCCCCCTGAGTTGTTGGTCCTTTGCAGGGAACTTGGAGTTCTATCAACTGATGATGTAAATCGATTATCCGTTGATGAACTATGATCAACGGATGCTTCATTTTGTACTTCAACGGATGATGCACTATGTCTTTCAACGGATACTGCATTGCTTCTATCAATGGATGCAGTATTTTGTGCATTATCCAGGGGCATGTTTTGAATCCCTTTTGAAGTGTCATCTCCATCAGTCTCCTCTTCACTATCATCACAATATATCTCAATATTGTCAAATTTGAGTCTCTCATTATGTCCCTCATCTGTTAGTCCATCAATCTTTTTATCATCAAACACAACATGCACAGATTCCATAACAATGTTGGTTCTTAGATTGTAGACCCTATAAGATTTTCCAGCTGAATAACCAACAAATATTCCTTCATCAGCCTTTGCATCAAACTTCCCTTTATGGTCAGATTGATTCCTCAGTATAAAGCATTTACATCCAAAGACATGAAGAAAGTTTAGAGTTGGTTTTCTTCTCTTGAACAACTGATAAGGAGTCATGCCTTTAGCTTGATTGATCAAAGAAATATTCTGAGTGAAGCAGGCACAATTAACAGCTTCAGCCCAGAAATATGTTGGTAACTTTGATTCTTCAAGCATTGTTCTGGCAGCTTCAATTAAAGATCTGTTCTTTCTTTCAACAACCCCATTTTGCTGAGGTGTTCTTGGAGCTGAGAACTCATGCATGATTCCATTTTCTTCACAGAACAGCCTTAATGTCAAATTCTTGAACTCAGTTCCATTGTCACTCCTGATATTTCTAACCTTCAAGTCAAGATGATTGTTGACTTGCCTGATGTGATTGATAATGATTTCACTTGCTTCATCCTTTGATCCAAGAAAACAGACCCATGAGAACTTAGAGAAATCATCTACAATCACTAAGCAATATCTTTTTCTTGCTATTGACAATACATTGACTGGTCCAAACAAATCCATATGTAGCAGCTGTAATGGTTCATCAATTGTTGTTTCAAGCTTCTTCTGAAATGATGCTTTCCTTTGTTTGCCTTTCTGACAAGCATCACACAGACCATCCCTTGAGAATTCAACAAGAGGAATTCCTCTTACTAAGTCCTTTTTGACTAGATCATTCATTGTTTTGAAATTCAAATGGGATAGCTTCTTGTGCCATAGCCAACTCTCAACTGAACTTGCTTTGCTGAAGAGACAAGTAATAGATTCTGCATCTGTAGAGTTGAAGTCAGCTAAGTACACATTTCCTTTTCTAACTCCAGTTAGAACCACTTTGTTGTCTTCCTTACTAGTGACAACACAGGCTTCAGAATTGAAGGAAACTGTATTCCCTCTATCACATAGTTGACTGATACTCAGTAAGTTGTGCTTGAGACCATCAACCAATGCAACTTCTTCAATGATGACATTCCTTGTTGAAATCAAGCCATATCCCATAGTAAACCCTTTGCTGTCATCTCCAAAGGTTATGCTGGGGCCAGCTCTCTCTTTAAACTCTGTGAGCAGGGAGAAATCTCCAGTCATGTGTCTTGAACAGCCACTGTCCAAGTACCATAGATTTCTTCTATTTTCCTGCACACCACAAAATCAATCAATTTGATTTTGGTACCCAAGTTTCCTTGGGTCCATTCTTGTTAGCCTTTCTCCTAGACTTCATTCCTCCTGCATCTTTAGACTTAGGTGAGTTTGAGTCAACCTTGGTCTTAGATGTGGTTGGTTGAGGTGTAGGGTTAGTCACAACATTATCCATCACATTTATAGAATTATTAGGCATGGATTGTGCATACATGTTATTCCACATTGGCATATTGTATGGCATTTGAGGCATACTGAATGCAGCAAGATAAGGATTGTTAAAATATGGCATGTTTGCAAAATGTGCATAAGGATTTTGTTGAGACATAACAGGCATAGCATGTAGAGGTGATACAGACATGTTAGGCATGGAAGAGGGTACAGTTATGGGAGATTTCTTAATAGATTTACAGTTAGCAGATAGATGATTAACACTACTACAATGCACACAGCTTTTTCTAGGAGTATACTTGTCAGGTGTGTAATTGTTATGTTTGTTAACTCCTACCTTCCCATTTCTGTTGGATTTCCTTTTGGATTCCTTTTTATCCTCAACCATCTTGAGCCTATTGTTTAACTGTTCTAAGGTCATGTGCCCTACATTCACCTTTCTGACATCTTTGGATGTGCTTGCTCCTTCTTTGACAAAGTTCTTTGAAGTTGAACCAAACTTTTTGTTGAGTTTCTTTAGATTTTCTCTTTTAGAAACATCTGCCTGTTTTAATTGAGGAACCTTCAACGGATGTTCCTTTTCTTCCTTCAACGGATAACTTTCATCATCCGTTGATTCCACATCCGTTGACAGTCCATCAATTAATTCCAGTTTCTTTTTATTTTTATCCCAGGCAGTTTCACAGAATGATTCAATTCCTTGGACTTTGGCAATTTGAGCACTTACATCCCTAGATGTTTTCCAGGCTTTAATCACCTCTTGCTCTTTCTCTAATTGATTGGAAAGTATTTCTACTTTCTTAACAGATTCAGCTAGTTCATTTTCAACAGATATACAATGCAATTTGGTTTTCTCTAGGTCAATCAACTTATTTTCTAACACAGTATTTCTATTACTTAAAAACAGATTGTTCTCTTTGATCCTACTATTTTCTTTAGCAAGAGATTTAAGAGACACACGCAAATGATACAATTCAGTAGACATGTCATTGAAAGCATCATTGCACTCTTCTTTAGTAAGCTGTGTTAAATCAGTAGTGATTACCTGATTGCTTGATGAACTAACTTCGTTTTCTTCAGAATCAGCCATGAGAGCAAGGTTGACATAATCCACATCTTCATCCTCTTCATCTCCATCAGCTGCCCAGTCCTTTTCTTGAGTAATGAAAGCCCTTTCCTTCTGTTTGAGTAGATCAAAATATTTCTTTTTGTAATCTACTTGTTCAAATTTCTTCTTTTCAGAGGTTGGCTTTCTGCACTCACTTGCAAAGTGTCCACTTATACCACAATTAAAACACTTGAACTTGGATTTGTCCACCATGTTCTTATAGGGTTTAGTGGCTCTAGTGTTTTTCCTGAACTTCATCTTTGCAAATCTCCTGGACAGAAATGCAAGATGCTCATCAATACCATCAGAGTCATCTTGACTGGAGTTGTCTTCATTTTCAGCAACTTGCTCTTTACCCTTGTCTGATTCTGGATTTCTTACACCATCTTTGGAGCTTGATGTAGATCTCACAGTTTCTTTTCTGCATTCTTTCTCATTTTCAGCTACCAATGCAACTGAACCTCCTTTCTTTCTCCCCCTCTCCAATACCTCATCCTGTTCCAACTCTAGTTCATAAGTCTTCAAGATTCCATATAATCTTTCAAGAGTAAAGTCCTTATAATCCTGAGAGTTTCTTAAGGAAACAGTCATGGGTTTCCATTCCTTTGGTAAGGATCTCAAAAATTTAAGATTTGAATCCTTCACCTGGTACACTCTACCATACAGCTTCAGTCCATTCAACAGCTTTTGGAATCTATTAAATGTGTCATTTAAAGATTCATTCTCTTCAAAATGAAAGTACTCATACTGTTGAATGAGAAGCTGCATTTTGTTCTCTTTTACTTGTTCTGTACCTTCACACAGCAACTGAACTGTGTCCCAAACCTCTTTGGCAGTTGAACAATTTATCACATTATCAAACATATCCTTGTCAAGACCATTAAACAAAATGTTCATAGCCTTCTTATCCTTGTGGACTTCTTCTGTGTCTTCCATTGTCCATTCTGCTCTAGGTTTTGGAATGGATTGACCAACAGCAATTGTGGCCGTAGCAACTGTGGCTACTTTGTGGGGAATGTGAGGACCATTCTCAATGCAGTTTACATAACCTTCATCTTGGGAGAGTAGATGAAGGTGCATTTTCACCTTCCAGTGGTGATAACTGTCTTTGTCAAGAACTGGGATCTTTACTCCAATATCCTTCTTACTCATCTTTGTTAGATTCCAAGATCTTTAAACTCTTTGTGTGTCAAGAGCTTGCTCTGATACCAATTGTTATTCCTAGAGGACTAACAATGAGATTTACAGAAGGGGGGTTGAATGTAAATCTCAAAACTTTTTCAGGTTTTGAGAAGTTTATTAAAGCAGTGTGTTCTAGATGAACAAGTGTATGAATTGCTTTGAGCTAATGCAGACAGATATATATTCAAACACAAAATGTAAAGAACACAACAAACTTTAAAAACTTTTCTGGTGGATTTGTTGTTCCACCAGAGATGGTATATTAGAAAATCTGTGTTCAACAATGTTGATCACAGCTGCATCCTAGTACAAACTAGATGAATTTTCTCTCAAGATATTTCTTAACAGCTCTGGAAAATCTCTCTCTAATTACTAGCTTCTTCTTGGTTTATATATTACCAAGTGTACAAGTGAAAAACAATATAAAATTACAATAGTAAAATAAGTTCTTCACTTGCTTCTTTTCCTGTTCACTCCAGTACTTTGTTGACTATTGCATCTTTGTACTAAAGAAGAACGGCTGCTTTTTCTGTTGATCCTGAAATTCGGCTACCACATCTCAGTTTTCTCTGTCAACCCATGTGCCTCTGTCTGTAGGTACAACTACCACTTATCAACGGCTAATTAGCAGAACATCCGTTGAAGCTTTCATCCGTTAATGACTTCATCCGTTGAAGGATGTTATCCGTTGAAGCTTTAGAGACATCCGTTGAAGCTTAGCTTCTCATCCGTTGAAGGTCTTTAAGTCATCCGTTGATACCACTTCATTTATACAAAATTACAAGGCATGAAATATTTACAATTGGCCTTCCTATCTGCATATCATCTAGTAGTCAACATGACTTATAGTTTCTCTCAACTTCTAAGAATTACATTTTAAATACAGAGACTGAAATATGCTACAATACTAGACTTATTTCTAAGTAAAGCTACACCATCAACGGATAGCCAAAGTGGTCTTATCCGTTGAGGCTACTGACACTAAATTTCTACTTAAGTATTTTGTTAACATATCATCAAACTAATGCACATATATTCCTAACAATTATTTTATCAAAAGAAGTTGCTGATGCTGATTCTATAAGTTCTGATGCTGCTAATGATGAAGTTACTGGTGAAGCTGCTGCTACAAATGTAGATGCTGATACAGCTGGTCCGTCAGACATGCACCTTAACAAACTGTTCATAAAGCTGAGATAGTTAAGAAGTTTATTACAGGAGAAGCACCAGTACCTTGAAGTGAAACTCCTAGAGGACAGGAGTGGAACACAGTTACCTTTGTTCCTTCTGAAAAGATTCTTGCTGAGCATCTTGCAAAAGCTGATGAACTGATAATAAATGATGATTTCAAGACTCAGCTGAGAGTTACTGCATTGAGTACAAGGCACCTTCAAGGTCAACACTCAATAACTCATGACAAGGTGAATAAAATTCAAGAAAACTTGATCCAGCAAGATATGAATCTGAAACTTGAAAAGAAAAGGTTTTTCCAACCTACCTTTGACAGAATTGCCTACATTGAGAAAATCCAAGAGAAGCAACAGTCTTAGAATGATGAAATTTTGAAAAATCAAGCTTCTCATCAAAATCAACTCAATGAGATCCAATCCTCAGTGAAATTGCTTGTCTCTCTTCTATTACCTGCTGATGCCAAAAAGGGGGAGAAAGTAATTAAGTCCAAATGCAAACCTATCAAGACACTGAAGGGAAAGAATGATGGAAAAGATTATCCGGGAAACTCTGGAATGGGTGGAGGTCATGGTCAAGGTAAAGGTCTTTCATCAAGTAGAACTGGAACTATAAGTCAAAAAACAAGTTCTGATACTGGGAAAAGAATAACTTCTGATACTGGTAAAAGGAAAGGTTCTGATGAACATCTGGAACTTGATGAGGAAATTTCAAGAAAGTTATTTCTGAAAAAAATCCAGGAATGGACTTTGAGAGTCTAAAGGAAGAAGAAGTTAAACTTAAGTCAGAAAAAGTCAACTCCAAATCTGAAGCTTCTGTTGTTGAAAAGAAAATTCCTAAGGCTAAAGGCATTGTGATAAAAGAAAGGGTAAATCCTGAGGCAACCAAGGCCAAATCACAAATGCAGATAGATCCAAGGTCCAAGGGCAAAGAAAAAGTTGGTGAACCTGTAAAGGTTTATGTGCCTCCTATGGATGAAGAAATATCTGTTGAAGATGCTAATCTTACTCTGGTTTCAAAGAAGATTTCTCAAACAACCTCTGACATGGCTCAAGTTGTTTAGAGTCAAGATATAGTAAGTTCTGATATGACACTGAAGCAAGCAACCTCTGACTTAGCTCAAGTTAGCTTGATATCAGAAGATAAGTTAAAGGAAACCTCTGACATTGCTCATGTTAAATCCTCAAAGTTACTCCTACCAGGATTCACTAAAGCTGAACAGACTCAACCTTTGAAGACTGCAACAAGTGGTTTTGAAGCAAGAGTTGTTACAGAAAAGGAAGCAAGAGATAAATCTGGATTGGGTAGTGCTGATGAAAGAAGAGTGCAGAACACAACCAATGATCCAACTTCCTTAAGTGAACCAGGTGTTGGAGCAACTCTTAAAAGATTGAATCAGCTTGAATCTGTACAGATGGTTTACCATACCTTCTTGAAAGAACACATCTTGTTATATTTCATGAAAGATGGAAAGGTTTACCATATAAGGGAGAATGCTATACCACTGAAGTATTTTGAAGAACTAGAACATGTTTTATTCTTACTTCAAGTGAAGAACAGATTAACAGAGAGTGCTGCAAATTATTTGAAGACTCAAATTCAGAGACAGAAGAAGCTTTATTCTGTAAAGTCTGACAGCACATACTGTCCCGAGTACAGAGATCACAAGGGTGATGTTTTTGAGATGAAGCCGAACTCTGCTAAGATTATAACTACCTTTCTGGGTTATAAGGCTGTGGAATTCAATCTTGAGTCTGACAAGGCATATTTGATCAGACTGGATCAAGACATAAGGAAAGCTAGAATAAATGATCTCAGGGCTGCTATCTTTCAAATTGGTGAAGATACAGTTGAATTGAAGAATGCTAAAAGGAGGATGATTGATGGACTTAAATATGCTGAGAGATGTTTGTTAAAGAACTATCTCAGAACAAGTCCTAATATTAAAGAGATCAGTAATTGAAGCCAAGTCAAGATCTACAACTGCTCAAATTCTGATATGTATACAGACCGAAGCTGTTATTAGAAGTTAAAGTTGGTAAAGCTTTAAGGACTGTAAGTTGTAGTTATTTAGTCAAATTCTCATGCATTTGTACTTAATGTTTTTGACATCATCAAATATCTGTTAAACTTGTATATTATGCTAATTTACAAGTTGAGGGAGATTGTTGGATATATTTAATAATGTCATGTCTAATATGATTTGTGTTTAGTTTTCAGTTTTTACTTAAACATGACAAATCAGTACTTAACTGGAAACCAGTACTTATCCTGAAGTCAGAACTTTAGTTATCAAGAGATATTTATCAGAAGATAATATCAGGACTTAAGAAGACTTTCAGATAAGGAAGGTGGCTGATTGAAAGGAAAGAAGATCAAGACAAATACAAGAAGAGATGTGCATGAAGAAGGAATTTTATGAAGAATAGAATACTTGGAAGAAAAGATATCTGATTGATATATTTTAGAAAGCAGAATTATATTCCATATCAATTAGCAATTATCTTGTAACTGTGTAGTATATAAACACAGATATAGGGTTTACACTATATGTGTTATCATTATCGAGAATAATATTCATTGTAACCCTAGCAGCTCTCGTGATATTTGTTCATCACTGAGAGAGGACGGTTCCATATTGTAACAAAGTTTATTATATTGAATAAAGTTTGTTTTCTGTTACTTAAGTTCTTTAATTTGATTTGATTGTGATGAACACTGTATTCAACCCCCTTCTACAGTGTGTGTGACCTACAATGCCTTATTTCTAAGATGTACTAAAGTGAATCAGACTTTATTTTTTGTCTGATATTTAGCTTAATGCACACACATACACTCCATATGAATGATGAAAATTACTGTGGTGATAAATGTTGTTTTAGATGAACAGTTTAAGTGTCAGTTGCATAAATTCCGAGGACAAGTTCTGATGGAAGTTCTGATGATTAAGTTCTGATGTACTGTGGCGCCCTCCAAACCCGGGTCAGAAGTTTGGGGTCCACACACACACCTTATTTATAACCTGCTTATAACAATAATAAAGATAATAATAGTAATAATATGCAGTAACCCTACTTACCACTACCACGGACCGCAACAGGTTAAAGTATGCACACAAGCCAAACACACATTTATATTACAAACCGTTCAAATCCCAACTATTCAAACTCAGAACTGAGTAAATAACATTATTACAAACTTTTACAAACTTAAATTATTCCAAAAGATGCCTACTGGCTTAACTCGATCAACCTGAACCCCTAGCTCTCGCGCTGGACTTGGGATTCGCGGTACCAACCGGTTCCTTCTTAACTGAAAAAGAACATAAACAACATCACACAAATGAGCTAACTAGCTCAGCAAGTCACAATGACAAAACTGAGAATAATGATCATCAAGTGAAAAGGGTTATGATATCAAGTGAACAATGAATTATGATTTAGAATTGGATATTATATTTTCATTTTAAAAATCAAGGTTAGGCTGCTGATCAGTCACGCACTAACCCCGAGCAAAGCACATATCACTGCTCTATCTACTGGATCCAAGGCACACATTGGCCTAACTTGACCATTATATGGTCTGACCACGAATCTGGTCCACAATTTTATAAAAACAATCCAATTCTAACATAATAACAGAATAAACAGTAATAAGCAATAAATAGAATCATTAACAACATTGGACGTTCAATAATGAAAGGGTTTCAATTTTCATAAGAATCGATATGGCATTTTCAAAGCTTGGCTCTTAGGTAATGAAAGAATTGGATAACAAAGGAATCAATGGTTCAGGATTTCCAGGAATTGGACTTTCAAATCATAAGGTACCATGGTTTGAGTGTATAAGTAATTCGGTTCAGTGTTTGGTATTTAGTTTGTATGTATTTATGGAGTAGTATCGCATGTTTATGGTTCGTATCTGGGTGTACAACAATCAATGGTTTAGAAAGAATAAGGTTTACGACTCAAGTTCAATAATTGGAATCAGGGTTTTGGGTTCAGTGCATCAAAGCACTTGCAATATAAAACAGGATTATCAATCAACTACAATATATCCGAGAAAGTTCAGAACACTTTCCTGGTACTAGCTTGCTATACTGCACTCACTTTCAATCACAACTGTCTTACTCCTCGACTATCTGTTTTCCTTTCCTACGCCTTGCCTCTTCTGCTCACATATCATAAGCATCTATCAATATTCAACGCATACGATTCTATTCGACATATACTTCTATCTGCCCTTCGTTTTACCCAAATCCGATTAATGGATTGAAAGTTATACTATAAACAAGTAAACATCGAATATATATACCGACAGTCAACCAACAAGTCACATATAACACATAACACGTTAAACAATCAATGATATATCATTTATAATGGAGTCCCGGGTCATAAACAGGCTTTCGGGTATTTAAAATAATTTTAAAAATATTTTTCGGGATTAAAACGGGTCATTGGATCAATTTCGGAGTAATAAACAGGGTTCGGCTAGCCAAATCTGGCTTCAAAACAATTTTATAATAACTATCGAGCCTTGAAAACAATTTAAAATAATATTTTAAAGCTCGAAACTATTTTTCGGAATTTTTAAATCTTTTTTTAAATAATTAAATCTAATTAAATAATTAATTAAAATCAATTAGTAATTAATTAAATCAATTAATCAATTAATTTTCGAATTAATTGACCAATTAATCAATTAATTATTAACTAAAATTAATTAACTAATTAATTCAGATTTATTTTTGAATTAAAAATAATTTTTTGGAATTAAAATAATAATTTTTGGAATTTTCAGAAATTAAAAATGAATTTTCAAAATTAAAATAAATAGAAAATATGATTTTTGAATATTTTTAAAACAGGAATCCTAAATATGCAAATTCTGGAAATTTCAGGGACTGAACTTCATCGTCCCCAAAAGATAAGGTACTAAACTATAATTTTACAGTTCCAGTCGTCGGAAAATACAGGGGTGGCCGGAGAACACGATTCCGACACCCTCACCTCACCATCTGCTCCAGATATATTCTACACAATACCAGGAATCTATTCGTGCAATTAAAACACATCAATCATCCCTGTCCTGGCCGGAAAATGGCCAAGAACATCGCCGATTTCCGGCGAAACATCAAAAACTTCAAAACACAACTCCCTTCGATTCAGACATCCTCTACTAATGAGCTATATACCGATCGATTGCAAATTTCATGAGGAACACAACCCACTATAAATCAACAGCTAATAACCCCTAAATCAAAAAGCCCCAAATTTCAATTGAAAACATTCATAAGGGTTATAAACCCTAATTTTGAAATTCAAAAATTAAACTCAATTTTGAACATGTTATTGAACTCCAAATCAGACATATGACATATGAAAATCATCAGGAAAACAAGCTCTACAACATGCAATCATCAAATCATTCAAACAATCATCCGAACAAAAAATCATATTATTAATAAAAATAATTCGAAAATAATTAAAAATATAGAAATTAAACCTTGATTTCTGCAGTAAAACGAGTCTTGGAATCTGAAAGTACACTCCAAATCCTTCGTTTTGGTTACTCTAACTTTCCAAACGGATTTCACTAACACCTTGAAACTCTGGTTTGATTCTCAGAAGGTTTTATGAAATTAGGGTTTTTCTCTGGAAAATTATATATTTAGCTGACTGCAAATGCTTTTTGATACGAAATAAAATACGCTAAAGGCTGTTTATAATTACGGAAAATTAGTATCCTGTTGGATCATTCCGGATATGAAATGGTACGTTTATTTATAAAAACTGATCCAAACGGTACCGGTTTTCGGGATAAATATCCAAATCAGTACAATTTGTACTGCGATCTTGGTCTCAGCGTCTGGTTACATGTATTACGAGGTGATAATTGTGATAGTTTAATAAAAAGATCCCATTTATCGAAAATACGAGTTTTATTGATTTACCAAAACAAATAATGTATCGAAAATATTATGCCGGGACCCGCGCAGGACAAACCGTACGCCGGATCGAAAAAGTTGAAACATGGAAAATGCTCGGAATATTACAATTAGGTTAGAAAGGAGTTCTCGGAAGAGTTCCGGGTTATAAAAACGTAAAAACGGATGACGTCGGTTGGTTCCCGTTTATATAAAATAGTTTTAAAGACTCGGAAAAAGATTTTATAAAATCCATACATTTTCTATAAAATCATAAATTATCATAAAAATAATTAGGAAGATTTGACAATTATCTATATTTTATTTTGGACATATAAAAATTAAAATATTCAATTAATATTATTTTTAAACATCCAAACACATTTAACACTTAACAAATAATTCACAGAATAAATGTTGAACACATATAATAATTATTTATTAGCAAAAATAATTACACGATATATCCCGGATATTACATCCTTCCCCCCTTAAAAGGATTCTGTCCTATGAATCTCCTAAGAAAATAAATGAGGGTACTTTTCTCTCATATAACTTTCTAACTCCCAGGTTGACTCTTCAACCCTTGGGTTTCTTCACATTACTCTTACTAACTTTACCAATTTATTTCTCAATACTTTCTCTATTTCCTATAGAATCTCTATCGGACTCTCTACATATGACAAATCTGCGTGAAGCTCTATTGGATCATATTCTATTACATGCCTGGAGTCTGGATTATATTTCTTAAGCCTCGATACGTGAAAAACATTGTGAATGTGCTCCATGTGCGGAGGTAACGCCAACTCGTAAGCTACTTTGCCAACGCGCTTTAAAATCTCAAAAGGTCCAAATCTCGTCAATCCCTTCCACGGTGATACTTTCAATAATACCAAGCTTCCTTCTTCGAATTCCATATCTTTCCTTGATTGATCTGCATACTTTCTTTGACGGTCTTGTGCTGCTATCAATCTCTTCTGGATAACTTCAACAACTTCCTTCATTTGCTGTACTAATTCAGGTCCAAGTATTTTACGTTCTCCCACTTCGTCCCAATATACTGGAGATCTGCATTTGCGTCCATAAAGGGCTTCAGAGGGTGGCATCCCAATACTGGCGTGATAACTGTTATTGTAAGAAAATTCTACCAGAGGTAAATGCTCGTCCCAACTTCCTTTGAAATCAATAGCACAAACACGTAATATATCTTCAATCGTCTGTATCATTCATTCACTCTGGCCGTCCGTCTGTGGGTGGTAAGCCGTACTCATATTCAATCTTGTTCCCAAACATTCTTGAAAACTTTTCCAAAATCTTGAATTAAATCTTGGATCTCGATCAGATACAATAGACACAGGAACTCCATGACGAACTACAATTTCCTTCAGGTACATATGGACTAACTTATCGAGCAAAAATCTTTCATTTATAGGCAGAAAATGAGCTGACTTAGTAAGTCTATCCACTATAACCCAAATGGCATCATGATTAGCCCTTGTCCTTGGTAATCCAACTATGAAATCCATGACAATATGTTCCCATTTCCATTCTGGAATCTCCAATGGCTGTAGCAATCCACTTGGTCTCTGATGCTCTGCTTTAACTCTCTGACATGTATAACATCTGCTAACCCATTCCGCAATTTCCCTCTTCATATCTGGCCACCAATAATTTTCTTTTAAATCTCTGTACATCTTGGTATTCCCTGGATGGATTGAATACCTCGAATTATGAGTTTCCTGTAAAATTTCATTCTTCAACTCTGTCACCGGTGGAATCCAAATTCTAGAAGAAAACCTAAGAATACCTTGATCGTCCTTTTACGTACACAATTCTTCACCTATCAAACGATTTATATCTTGATCCATTACATCTTCCTGACACTTCTTTATCTTCTTTAACAACTCTGGCTGGAAAGTCATACTATACACTTTTGCTTCACCAGGCTTGCAAACTCTAATTTCCAATTCCAATTTCTGAAATTCCTTATATATTTCTTCAGGAAGTGATAACACATTTAACTTTTCCTTTCAAATCAATGCATCTGCTACAATGTTCGCTTTACCGGGATGATAATTAATCATGCAGTCGTAATCCTTGATCAATCCTAACCATCTCCTTTGCCTCATATTAAGCTCCTTCTGTGTGAATATGTACTTCAAGCTTTTGTGATCCGTGTAAATCTCGCACTTCTCTCCATACAGATAATGTCTCCAAATCTTCAAAGCGAAAACTATGGCTGCTAGTTCCAAATCATGAGTGGGGTATTTTTGTTCGTGTGGCTTCAATTTCCTTGACGCATACGCAATCACCTTATCGTGCTACATCAGAACACATCCTAGTCCTTTATGAGAAGCATTGCTATAAATTACGAAATTCCCTTGATCATCTGGAAGTGACAAAACAGGTGCCGTGATTAATCTTCACTTTAATTTCTGAAAACTTTCTTCGCATTTATCGTTCCATATAAACTTTTCATTATTCCGTGTAAGCTTTGTCAATGGTGTTGCAATCCTTGAGAAATTTTGAACGAATCGACGATAATATCCCGCTAATCCCAAGAAACTTCTTACCTCTGTTGGTATTCTCGGTCTTTCCCAATTTGTAATTTCCTCAATCTTTGCTGGGTCCACCTTGATCCCTTCATTACTGACCATGTGTCCTAAGAACTGAACTTCCTGTAACCAAAATTCACATTTCGAGAATTTAGCATATAACATCTTTCTCCTTAAAATCTCTAAAGCTGTTCTGAAATGTTCCGCATGATCCTCTTATGTCTTTGAATAAATCAAAATATCGTTTATAAACACAATAACGAATTTGTCCAAGTATTCTTTGAAAATTATGTTCATCAAGTCCATAAACGCTGCCGGGGCATTGGTCAATCCAAAAGACATCACTAAAAAATCATAATGTCCATACCTTGTTCGAAAAGCTGTCTTTGATATATCTTCTGGCTTAATCTTCAGTTGATGATATCCCGATCTTAAATCAATCTTGGAGAAAAACTTGGCTCCCTTCAATTGGTCAAATAGATCGTCAATTCTGGGTAACGGATAATTGTTCTTGATTGTAAGCTTATTGAGCTCCCTATAGTCGATGCACAGTCTCATGCTTCCATCCTTCTTTTTGACAAATAGTACCGGTGCACCCCACGGGGATACACTGGGTCTGATTACTCCTTTCCCTAATAACTCTTACAATTGCTTCGCTAGCTCCTTCATTTTAACGGGCGCCATTCTGTACGGGGCCTTGGATACTGGTTTTGTTCCAGGTGCTAAGTCGATTGCAAACTCAATTTCTCTATCTGGAGGAAGTCCTGGTAACTCATCGGGAAACATGTCTGGAAATTCATTGACTACTGGAATATCTTCAAGTTTTGCTGGCTCCTGACTTCTGTCAATCATATATGCCACGAAATGCTCGCATCCTTGCCGTAGTAACTTCTTGGCTTGAATCATCGTTAAGAACTTCTTTACTTGCTTCTGGCCCTTGAACGTTACTATCCTTTCGTCTGGCATCTTCACCATTACCTTCTTATTTCGACAATCTATCTGGGCATCGTGCTTAGATAATCAATCCATTCCTAAGATAACGTCAAATTCTCCTAACTTAAATGGTATCAAATCTACACAAAACTTATTACCAGAAATCTCAATCTCACAATTCCCACAAACTTGATTAACAGATACACGTTCTTGATTTGCTAATTCCACAGTCATTATTTCATTTTAACACTCAACTGGATGATTTAACTTACTAACAAAATCTTGTGAAACAAACGATCGAGTTGCTCCCGAATCTATTAACACTTTGGCACATAACGAATTCACATTAAGTGTACCTGTCACGACATCCGTATCCTGGATAGTATCCTTCACGGACATGTCAAAAACTCTAGCCCTTGGAGCCTCATTCACTGCTGGGGTAGATCCCATAATCCTCAATGCATTACTGACTGGGGCTGATATCTTGCAATCTCTTGCTATATGTCCTGGCTTCCCACATTTAAAGCACGTAAATCCAATGGCTGGAACCTTCACTGCTGGATTCCGGATAGGCTGATCCTTATTTGCTGGCTAATTTCGGCACTCCCTTGAATAATGCCCTTTCTGGTTGCACTTGAAACATACCACATTCAACTTGTTACAAACTTCTCCATGTTTCTTTCCACATACCTGACAATCTGGAAAAGTTAACCTAAACTGATTCGGCTGATTCGTATTAACTGGATGGTTGCCCTGGCCTCCGTCGCCTGCATTTTGTCTCTTGAAATTAAAATTTCTCCCTGGCTGAAAGTTGCCCTTCTTAAAATTTGGAAACTTTCCTGGTTGTGACTGACCTTCATTCCCTTCAAATTTCCTTTTCTTGCTTTCTTTCTCCTTCTGTGACATCTCACTCTCTGTCTCTGCAATCATAGCCTTCTGTACAACTCCTACATAGGTATCCAATTCAAAAATGGCTACCTTCCCTTTAATCCATGGCTTCAAACCTTGCTGGAATCTCTTAGCCTTCTTCCTGTCAGTATCCACATACGATGACACATACCTTGACAATTCCTCAAACTTACTCTCATAATCTGCCACCGACATATTTCCTTGCTTTAGCTCTAAAAACTTCAACTCCATCTAATCCTGGACAAACTGAGGAAAATACTTTTCTAAAAACAATTCCTTAAACCTCTCCCAAGTAATAACATCTATACCTTCCAACGTCTTCACCATTTCCCACCAATAGGTGGCCTCATTCTTCAAATAGTAACTTGCAAACTCAACCTTCTGTTCTTCCTTTACTTTCACTAAGGCAAATGCCTTCTCTATCTCCTTTACCCAAACATTTGCTTTAATCGGCTCTAAGGAACCCTTGAATTCTGGTGGGTTTACTGCCTGAAAAGTTTTGAAAGTTACCTGGGGATTAGTCTGTCTTTGTTGTTGTTGTGTCAGGTGAACTGTTTGTTGGGCCAATATTTGGAGAATCTGGGCTATTACTAGGTCTATGGGTCCTGGGTTTGCATTCTGGTTTGTATCATCTTGGTTGTTATTGTTGCTGTTGTTGTTGGTTTCTTCATTCTGGGTATTGGTGCGGGTATTTCTTCTGGGAGGCATTTTCTGTAAAGAATCAAACAACTTATTTAGCTTTTAAATCAAATTCTTTGCATAAAAGAAAAGTTTTATAAAACAGAAATATCTCTTTTTGAAAATAGTTGTAACAGTTGAACTAAGTAAATTGCATGCTTCTTTACAGAATATAAACAGTTAAGGGAATAGGGTACATGGTATCACAGGGGTATAACTGGTGCAATAAATAAGGTAAAGTAGAACAGGTACAGTAAAGTAAATGACAATGCTGGAAAGGAAAAAGTACTGATATATAGATCAAAAGTTTTGGGTAGTACAAGCGTAAAAACGCTTCGGAAGTAAAAGCAAAAAGGTACAACAACCTACTCACTAGTCAGCAGCTCTAGTCTATAAATACAACTCAAAAGTCTACTGATACATACTACACACTACTTTATATACTACACAACCAAAACAACACTGATCAGCATCTCTATTTCTGGATCTTTGACTCAACTCCAAGGAAACTCTGGTCCTCCTAGCCTCTCAAAGTCCTCCATCACCTTAGTAGCCCATCCCATAAGTACATCAGGGCCTCGGCCAGGTAGTGTTGCTCCATATAGCCTAGCCTCAAGAATCCTGCGTGTCACATGAATCTCCTCCCGAAGCTCCCTCATACCACGATCAACATCTGTAGTCTTGATGATATGCTGTAGCTCTCGGATCTGGGCCAATAAGGAATCACGTTCCAATAAAAGAGCCTCATACCGGTAATAAGGAACTGGGTGCAATGTGGACTGGAATGGGGCACCTGCAACTGAATGCCCAGTGGAATCTGAATCAGCTAGTGGAGGTCCTCTGATAGGTGGCCTCGTGCCTGGGGGTGGAATAGCCTGCAGTGGTATGGGCTAGCCTCATGCCTGGGGGTGGAATAGCCTGCAGTGGTATGGGCTGCAACACAGGTGGAGGTAAAATAGCAAACACTGGTGGAACAACATGACGTGGATCTGAAGATGGTACTCCAACTGAAGGCTCTGAGTGATCAGCTGATACGGGGATGAAAGAGTCGGCCATCGCTGCTATCTGAAATCATATCGTAATATAAGGATCTCGAACCACGACACAAATTATACTAATACTTGTTATACCGTAACACTCAACCTCTTGACGTTCTATCTTTCTATTTCTTACTTCTAATCCTAACCCTCTACCCATTCCCGATGACCTAGGCTTGTGTCAGTGACTTATAACCTGTAGCTCTGATACCAAACCTGTGGCGCCCTCCAAACCCGGGTCAGAAGTTTGGGGTCCAGACACACACCTTATTTATAACCTGCTTATAACAATAATAAAGATAATAATAGTTTTAATATGCAGTAACCCTACTTACCAACTACCACGGACCGCAACAGGTTAAAGTATGCACACAAGCCAAACACACATTTATATTACAAACCGTTCAAATCCCAACTATTCAAACTCAGAATTGAGTAAATAACATTATTACAAACTTTTACAAACTTAATTTATTCCAAAAGATGCCTACTGGCTTAACTCGATCAACCTGAATCCCTAGCTCTCACGCTGGACTGGGGATCTGCGGTACCAACCAGTTCCTTCTTAACTGGAAAAGAACATAAACAACATCGCACAAATGAGCTAACTAGCTCAGCAAGTCACAATGACCAAACTGAGAATAATGATCATCAAGTGAAAAAGGTTATGATATCAAGTGAATAATGAATTATGATTTAGAATTGGATATTATATTTTCATTTTAAAAACCAAGGTTAGGCTGCTGATCAGCTACGCACTAACCCCGAGCAAAGCACACAACACTGCTCTAACTACTGGATCCAAGGCACACATTGGCCTAACTTGACCATTATATGGTCTGACCACGAATCTGGTCCACAATTTTATAAAAACAATCCAATTCTAACATAATAACAGAACAAACAGTACTAAGAAATAAATAGAATCATTAACAACATTGGACGTTCAATAATGAAAGGGTTTCAATTTTTATAAGAATCGATATGGCATTTTCAAAGCTTGGCTGTTAGGTAATGAAAGAATTGGATAACAAAGGAATCAATGGTTCAGGATTACCAGGAATTGGTCTTTCAAATCATAAGGTACCATGGTTTGGGTATATAAGTAATTCGGTTCAGTGTTTTGTATTTAGTTTGTATGTGTTTATGGAGTAGTATCGCATGTTTATGGTTCGTATCTGGGTGTACAACAATCAATGGTTTAGAAAGAATAAGGTTTATGGCTCAAGTTCAATAACTGGAATCAGGGTTTTGGGTTCAGTACATCAAAGCACTTGCAATATAAAACAGGATTATCAATTGACTACAATATATCTCGAGAAAGTTCAGAACACTTGCCTGGTACTAGCTTGCTATACTGCACTCACTTTCAATCACAATTGTCTTACTCCTCGACTATCTGTTTTCCTTTCCTACGCCTTGCCTCTTCTGCTCACATATCATAAGCATCTATCAATATTCAACTCATACGATTCTATTCGACATATACTTCTATCTACCCTTCATTTTACCCAAATCCGATTAATGGATTGAAAGTTATACTATAAACAAGTAAACATCGAATATATATACCGACAGTCAACCAACAAGTCACATATAACACATAACATGTTAAAAAATCAATAATATATCATTTATAATGGAGTCTCGGGTCATAAGCAGGCTTTCGGGTATTTAAAATGATTTTTAAAATATTTTTCTGAATTAAAACAGGTCATTGGATCAATTTCGGAGTAATAAACAGGGTTCGGCTGGCCAAATCTGGCTTCAAAACAATTTTATAATAATTATCGAGCCTTGAAAACAATTTAAAATAATATTTTAAAGCTCAAAACTATTTTTCGGAATTTTTAAATCTTTTTTTTAAATAATTAAATCTAATTAAATAATTAATTAAAATCAATTAGTAATTAATTAAATCAATTAATCAATTAATTTTTAAATTAATTGACCAATTAATCAATTAATTATTAATTAAAATTAATTAACTAATTAATTCAGATTTATTTTTGAATTAAAAATAATTTTTTGGAATTAAAATAATAATTTTTGGAATTTTCAAAAATTAAAAACGAATTTTCATAATTAAAATAAATAGAAAATATGATTTTTGAATATTTTTAAAACAGGAATCCTAAATTTGAAAATTCTGGAAAGTTCAGGGACTAAACTTCATCGTCCCCAAAAAATAAGGTACTAAACTGTAATTTTACCGTTCCAGTCGCCGGAAAATACAAGGGTGGCCGGAGAACACGATCCCGGCACCCTAATCTCACTATCTACTCCAGATATATTCTACACAACACCAGGAATCTATTCGTGCAATTAAAACACATTAATCATCCCTGTCCTGGCCGGAAAATGGCCAAGAACATCGCCGGTTTCCGGCGAAACATCGAAAACTTCAAAACACAACTCCCTTCGATTCAGACATCCTCTGCTAACGAGCTATATACCAATCGATTGCAAATTTCATAAGGAGCACAACCCACTATAAATCAACAGCTAGTAACCCCTAAATCAAAAAGCCCCAAATTTCTATTGAAAACATACGGGTTATAAACCCTAATTTTGAAATTCGAAAATTAAACTCAATTTTGAACATGTTATTGAACTCCAAATCAGACATATGACATATGAAAATCATCAGGAAAACAAGGTCTACAACATGCAATCATCAAATCATTCAAACAATCATCCGAATAAAAATTAATATTTTTAATAAAAATAATTCAAAAATAATTAAAAATATAGAAATTAAACCTTGATTTCTGCAGTAAAATGAGTCCTGTAATCTGAAAGTACACTCCAAATCCTTCGTTTTGGTTACTCCAACTTTCCAAACGGATTTCACAAACACCTTGAAACTGTGGTTTGATTCTCAGAAGGTTTTATGAAATTAGGGTTTTTCTCTGGAAAATTATATATTTAGCTGACTTCAAATGATTTTTGATACGAAATAAAATACGCTAAAGGCTATTTATAATTACGGAAAATTAGTATCCCGTTGGATCATTCCGGATATGAAATGGTATATTTATTTATAAAAACTGATCCAAACGGTACCGATTTTCGTGATAAATATCAAAATCAGTAGAATTTGTACTGCGGTCTTGGTCTCAGCACCTGGTTACACGTATTACGAGGTGATAATTGTGATAGTTTAATAAAAAGATCCCGTTTATCGAAAATACGAGTTTTTTTGATTTACCGAAACAAGTAATGTATCAAAAATATTACGCCGGGACCCGCGTAGGACAAACCGTACGCCGGATCGAAAAAGTCGAAACATGGAAAATGCTTGGAATATTGCAATTAGGTTAGAAAGGAGTTCTCGGAAGAGTTCCGGGTTATAAAAACGTAAAAACGGATGACGTCGGTTGGTTCCCGTTTATATAAAATAGTTTTAAAGACTCGCAAAAAGATTTTATAAAATCCATACATTTTCTATAAAATCATAAATCATCATAAAAATAATTAGGAAGATACGACAATTATCTATATTTTATTTTGGACATATAAAAATTAAAATATTCAAATAGTATTATTTTTAAACATCCAAACACATTTAACACTTAACAAATAATTCAGAGAATAAATGCTGAACACATATACTAATTATTTATTAGCAAAAATAATTACAAGATATATCCCGGATATTACATGTACCCATATCAGTATTTGTGTGAAGAATAACAGGAATAAACATTCACTTTTTGAGTTAAGAAGCCATATTCTGATGACTTTTAAATCCTGATAAAAATCAAGTTCTGATGCTGACGTGGCAGTATTTATTTATTTGGTTTACTTTTGGTCATTACTTGAACGGTCATATTTTCTCAGAATATTGGTTTATATGAGTTAAAGCAGTAATAATCATCTGTTTAGTGGGAACAGTTTTTTTAAAAAAACTGAACGTGCAATGTAATTATTACTTATTTACCGTGCCCATTAACTTTTGCCTTAACTGATGCATGCCTGACAGGTGGAAAGGTCTGTTCCATTTCTTATTAACTGCTGTCACGTGGGGTGTCTAAGTAAAATAGATAAAAGATTTTCAAATCTTTTATTTTCATTTTTATTCTACTCTCTCTCTTTTCTTATTCTCTCTCACATTTTCTGACGGTTTTCTTTACAGACATTTTCTCAAACACCTTACAGGCACTCTAACTTCTCACTTATTTCTGATGGCGCCCAAGGATTTAATTGTTGATGGAGCCAAGTTTGTCCCAAATAATTATGCTATAATCTTGACCAAAGCTGAAGCTCCATTAGATTTGCACTTTGTGCAAGATTTATTAGCTCATAGTGAGATTGGGTATGCTTTGACCCAACCTCAAACTATTTCAAGCCAACAAGTGCTAACGTTTTGGAGAACTGGTCTTTTTGATGATGGTGGTGCTACTGGTACTTCAAGCATAGTTTTCACATCAGGAGATGTCGAGCATGTAGTTACTCCTTGAGCAGTTCGTAAAGCTCTCCACTTACCTGAAGGTTGCATATTCTCAACAGTGGAGAATCCTGTCTTACAGCAGCTCATGGCCAGTTTGGGCTATGAGAAAAGTTTGGGAAAGTTGTGTCAACTGAAAAGAGAAAATATTAGAAAGAAATGGAGCTTTTTCTTTGATTGTATCACTAAGACATTCGCCAATAAATGCTCCAACTTTGATGCTATTCCCATCATGAGTCAGCAAATCGGGTATGCCCTTATTCATCAAACTCATTTTGATTTTGCAAGTGATGTGTTAGGTTTCATAGGGGATAGGATGACAGAGGATAGGAATGTAGTATACTTTGCTAGATTCTGTCAGCTTATATATACTTCCTGTTGTGCTGATGAACCCCAACCTACCAGTGATTTAATTCCACCCTTTAAGCTTGCAAAAGGGCTTTTAATGATTTGTTAAATGCTGACATTAAGAAACCAGTACATAGACCCTTACATATTCCTCAGTTAGTAAAACAGATCCTGGTAAATGCTGATCCACAAATATACACATCTGTTTACCCTGATGTCCAACCCACCAACACATCACAGCCAACACAACAACCATCAGAAAATACCACAACTACACAACAACCTCATACTTCTCAACCTCAACCTACTCAACCCTCCATCAGGACATATTTCAAACCATCACAGTCATCTCAAGCTCAACCTTCAGCACATCCAGTGAAGCCTTCATCTTCCAAACCCAAGAGGACTAAGATAGTACCTCAGACTCAACAGAAGAGAAGGAGAATAGTTCTGAGAGATGAGTCAGATACTGAGGAATAGGTTCCTATATCAGAACCTGCTGTTGTAGAAACTGAGAAGATCTCTTCTCAGAAAAATACTGAAACTGGGAGTTCTAGGCCCCTCAAAAGGCTTAGAAAACTAAATTCTGATGATGAAGCTCCCAAAGTCTCTAATTCTGCAAAGAGACTTAGAAAGCAAAGAGCCAGGAGGGATGTAAGTGTATCATCATACTCTGAAGAAACTCTGGAAGAAGCAGCTAAGGAAGGGGGTCAGGAATCTCTGATCCCAATAGAACCTATAGTCGTTGAATTACTTCATAATGCTGAATCAGCTCACAAGTCTCCTATTGAAGAACAAGAGGATATTCCAGAGAAAGTGTCTACACCTCCTGTGTCTCCTATCATTAATCCAGTACATGTTGAAGACCCAGGTACAAGTGCTGAAATTGATATTCATAACTTTATTATACCTGAGGTTCTATACTTGGAAGCTCCACCAACTCAACTCACTCCACCAACAACACCAATTCTAGCTGCTAATTTCAATGAAGATATTCCAACTACACCAATTCTGAATCTGGATGATGAAAATCAGATTGAAGGTGGGCATCAAGATTTAGCTGTTGATCAGAACTTAGCTGCAGATCAGAACTTAGAGGATGATGTTGAAGCCTCTATAGCCTCACATACTGTTATTCTATCAGAGGATGCTGATACTGCAGACTCTGTAATTTCTGATGCTGATAATGCTGAACTTACTGGTGAAGCTGCTGCAAATATAGATGCTGATGCAGCTGGTCCATCAGGACATGCACCTCACCAAGCACCATATAAAGCTGATTTGATCAAGAAGTTTGTTAGGGGGGATGCACCAGTACCTTGGAGTGAAACTCCTAGAGGAAAGGAGTGGACTAAGGAATGGAACTCAGTTAGTTTTGTTCCTACTGAAAAAATTCTTGCTGAGCACCTTGCCAAAGCTGATGAAATGTTGATAAATGATGATTTCAAGGCACAGCTGAGAGTTACTGCAATGAGTACAAGGCACCTTCAAGGTCAACACTCAATAACTCATGACAAGGTGAATAAAATTCAAGAATCTTTGATCCAGGAAGATATGAATATAAAATTGGAAAAGAACAGATTTTTCAAGCCAGCCTTTGACAAAATTGGGTATATTGAAAAAACCCAGGAGAAGCAACAGGCTCAGATTGATGAAATTATGAAGAATCAAGCTTCTCATCAAACTCAACTCAATGAGATCCAATCCTCAGTGGAATTGCTTGTCTCTCTTCTTTTACCTGCTGATGCCAAAAAGGGGGAGAAAGTAATTAAGTTAAAATGCAAATCTATTCAATCACTGAAGGGTAAGGATGATGGAAATGATGACCAGGGAAACTCTGGAATGGCTAGAGGTCATGGTCAAGGCAAAGGTGGCAAAGGTTCTTCATCAAAGACAACTGAAATTTCTACACAAAGAATAAGTTCTGATACTGGTAAAAGGATAAGTTCTACTGAACATCTGGAACTTGATGAAGAGATTTCAAAGAGATTATCTCTTAAAGAAAATCCTGGAATGGACTTTAAAAGTCTAAAGGAAGAAGAAGCTAGACTTAATGCAGAAAAAGTCAACTCCAAATCTAAAGCTTCTGTTGTTGAAAAGAAACTTCCAAAACCTAAGGGTATTGTGATTAAGGAAAGGTCAATTTCTGAGGCAACCAAAGCCAAATCACAAGTGGAGGTATATCCAAGATCCAAGGGCAAAGAAAAAGTTGATGAACCTGTAAAGGTAAATGTGCTAGTCATGGATGAAGAAATAATTGATGAAGAAGATGCTAGTCTTACTCTGTTGAAAAAGAAGATTTCTCAACCAACCTCTGACATGGCTCAAGTTGTTCAAAGTCAAGATGTAGTAAGTTCTGATATGACAGTGAAGCAAGCAACCTCTAACATAGCTCAAGTTGGCTTGATATCAGAAGATAAGGAAAAGGAAACTTTTGACATTGCTCATGTTAAACATACAAAGATGTTACTACCAGGATTCATCAAAGCTCAACAGACTCAACCTTTGAAGACTACATCAAGTGGTTTTGAAGAAAGAGTTGTTACAGGAAAGGAAGCAAGAGACAAATCTGGATTAGGTAGTTCAAAAGAGAAGAGAGTAAGCAATACTACCAATGATCCAACTTCCTTAAATGAACCAGGTGTAGGAGCAACTCCTGAGAGATTGAATCAACTTGAATCTGTAAAAATGGTTTACCATTCTGTTTTGAAAGATGATATCATGTTATACTTTATGACACATAGGAGGGTATTCCAGATCAGGGAGAATGAAATTTCATTGAAGTATTTTGAAGAATTGGAATATGTTCTATTTTTGCTTCAAGTGAAAAACAGATCAACAGATGGTGCTGCATGGTGTTTAAAATCAAATATTCAAAGATAGAAGAAGCTTTACTCTGTAAAGTCTGAAAGACCATACTGTCCCAAGTACAGATCTCACAGTGGAGAAATTGTTGAAATGAAGCCTAATACTGCTAAAATTATCACTACATTTTCTGGTATTAGGGGACTTGAATTCAATCCAGAGTCTGATAAAGCCTATATCATCAGACTAGATCAGGATATAAGGAAAACTAAAATAAATGATCTCAGGGCTGCTATTTTTCAAATTGGTGAAGATATAGTTGAATTGAAGAATGCTAAAAGGAGGGTGGTCAATGAACTTGAATATGCTGAGAGATGTTTGTTGAAGAACTATCTCAGAACAACTCCCGATATCAAAGAGATTAGAAATTGAAGCCAAGTCAAAGATCTACAACTGCTTAAATTCTGAAGTGTATACAGATTGAAGCTGTTATCAAACCTTGAGGATGGTAAATATAACGACTCGTGTATTTTTATATAATTTAAATGTGTAATTATGGAATTATTGAATAAATGAATTATGTGTATAGTTTTGTCAGCTCGGTGTTGTTTTATTATTATGTACGTGTGATTTATAGTGTGTCGGGTTATCCTCGTAATAAATTATGGAATTATACTGAGTTGTTTCACTTTTAAAAGTGGATTTAATGCAAATTTATTTGCATAAAAATTTAGATTATCTCTAAAATCATTCTTATGGTTTTATAATTATAACAATTATATTTGGGATTATATAAAATTTAGATATCAATATTGTATCAATTATTTAACCCTGTATGATTTTTTGATTACATTTAATTGTAAAATCCATATTTAATTCCAGAATTCTTCAAAAATTATGAAACTCAAATTTATTTAAGTTTGGAATATTTTGAGAATTTTAAAATTATTTTGGGGATTTTTGAGATTAATTTTACCCGCGCGTTGGTTCGTTTAATCGAGAAAAGCGGGTACAAATTGCATTTCAAAAATTGTTTAAAAAATTCAAAATTTATGTTTTTATAAACTTCGGGATATTTGTAACATTTTAAGACTATTTTCGTAATTTTCTGAATTTGTTTTAAGTGCAGCTTGGTTCGCTAATTGTGAAATGCAGATACGAGTTGCATTTCAAAAATGTTTTAAAAATTATGAAAATTTTATTTTATTAATTTCGGGATTTTTAGAAAATTTTAAGATTTATTTGGAATTTTCGGGATTATTTTTTTTTATTCGCGTGATGTTCGTTAAATTTGTAAAATCCGGATAAGATGAGGTTGTAAGAAAGGAAAATACCACGTGTCAGGATTTCAGCTATTTTGCAGATACGTGGCAATTGTAGATTGAATAAAAAATAAAAAAATATATATAAACATACGCACGCCCCTGTTTCTTGTTCCTCCCCATCTCTCAATCCCTCTTTCTCTCTCTCTCAACAATCTCTCTCACTCCGTATTTCTTTTTGATTCTCCCTTTCTCTTGTTGCTGGCGCCGCTGTACTCTCCTTCCGGCGACACACATCTCTGTTTTCCCCGGTTCCTTTCCCGGTTGTGCCACCTCCGCCGTCGTTTTCTTCCGATTGGTTATGGCTACTTGTTTTAGTTGTAATCCTGTTTGTTGATATATATGTACGTGCGTATATATGTGTATATGCATTGCTACTGTTTGTGTTTCCTGCTATTTTCCTTCCGGCCGCCGCCGTATGTTTTTCCGGCGTGGTGGCCGGCGTGCATGTGATGCACGCGCCCGTGTTCCAGTTGTATTGCTGTATGAGTTTTGCTAGTTAATTCTTTGAGAATTTAAGAAAATTCGAACTGATGTTTCATATTTCGGGTTATTAATTAAATATAAGACTCGAATGAATTTCTGTGATTTTTTGAAGCATGAATTCTAATTATTAAGAATTTAATCGGTAGAGCCGTGATTGGAAACTCAAACAGGGTACCTCCCGGTTTTACCGCCGTCGACGATGTGCCTTGGGCCAGTCGACGGTGGACGGTGATGAATTTATTCTGAGTCCTAATTTTTATAGAATAAATAAAAAGAGTCGTGTAATTAGTTTCATATGGAAATGGTTGTGGAATTGTGAAAATTGGATTGTGCTTTGTGTTGTTGACGTCGATGATGTTTCGACGGGTAGTCCGATAAACAAAGGGAACGCTGTCCGATTTCCGGGAAATCGAACTACGGAAATACGAGAGCGTATCCGAGGATTATTGGGACGTCAAGCGAGTTAAGTAAATACATATACATATGTTTTATACAAAACCAGATTGTATATTGTAGTGAAACATTTTGCCAAAACCAATAACCCTAATTTCATATAATGACGAGTATACATATTTTCTGAAAATGAACACTGAACCAGTTTCGAGAACGTGAACCTTAATTATTGTCTGTGTTATTATAATATGAATAATTACAAGTCAGGTTTGAATATCGTTGGATAAGAATTAGTATCAAGGATATGTCAAGCATACGTAGACGTCTAATGTAGGGTATTTCGACCCTGTAGGTGATAATCGGGAACCTGAAAGTAGACGATGGACTAGAGATGACCTAGTAGTCAGTCGACGAGCTCAATAGAGTTTCAACAGAAAACCTGAGTGTCGAATCGAATCTAATGTGGTCTAGTGGTTGGACGTTAAAGCCTGAGCAGCAGATTTGGCTCAGAGATGATCAGTAACAGTTGTAAAGCCCTGTGAGGCAAGTACTTCCGAACTTTTCTTCAAGATATATCGCAATTATTTTCAAACTATTTCATAACATGTCGCTCTTATTTAAAATAACTCTTGTTTATATTGTAAGTGCTTTAAACTATTTACCCTTGAACTCTGATTTTTCTTGATCTTGAGCCATAAGCCTTGTTCTTTGTAAACCATCCTTTGTTGATCCTCAGATACCAAATAACACAAATATGATACCACTCCCCAAATGTATAACTACCAAACACCAAACACTGGAGCAAAAATTGTTTTAAAACACGGAGACTTTTATACTCCAACCATTCTTTATAACATCAAAGAATATACCTTGAAAAATCAGTATTCATCCACTACCTGATCATTTTACAGACTGAAAACTGTTTCTTATACATACCTTGATATACCCTTGAGATATCCATGAGTTTCCTTACGTTTTTATTCAAATGTTTAACCATCATTGATTATGATCTTGTTTTATCAAATTATATTGTTTATCATATTGAACTGCTTTAGGATTTGATAGTTTTATATATGTGGACCAGATTCGTGGTCAGACCATGCCAATGGTCAAGTTAGGCCAATGTGTGCCTTAGATCCAGTAATTAGAGCAGTGTTATGTGCTTGGTCACAGTTAGCGCATGACTGATCAGCAGCCTAACCTTGGTTTTTAAAACTTAAAATGAATATCCAATTCTAATGTTTATTTAGCAATAAACTTGATTCTTCTGAATCATCTCGTTTGATCAATGATTAGCTTCAATTATTGTAATTGTGACTTGCTGAGCTAGTTAGCTCACCCTTGCGATTCTTTTTATATATTTTACAGTTGAAACGATTATGGATGATTGTAAAGTTCTTCTATCCAAAGTTCGGGCTAAGGTTCCAGTTTGAGTCGGATCGAGATAGCAAGGAGCTTCATACGGTAGATAAATAGTACGATTGTAAAAATAAATTTTATTATCAGTTGTAAGTTAAATTAGTTGGGTTTTGGTACGTTGTAAAAAAAGGGTTAAGGTTGTGGCTTGTTTTCATACTTTAACCTATTGCGATCTGTGGTTATGTAAAGCAAGGTCATTGAAAATATTATTTCTTATACATGTTTATATATTGTGTATGTGTTATGGACCCCAAATTTCTGACCCGGGTTTGGAGGGCATCACAGGTTGGTATCAGAGCTACATGTTATAAGTCACTGAAACAAGCCTAGATTGTCGGGATTGGGTAGAGGGTTAGGATTAGGATTAGGAAATAGAAAAATAAGATGTCGTGAGGATGAGTGCGATTGTATAGTAAGTCTCCGGCACGGTTCGTATTGCGATTCAGGATTTTTAGCTGGCGACGTGATTTCCAGGAAACGACAATGGCAGATCCTGATATCTCTGTATCATTTGATCGTTTGGAGCTTTCCGTTCGAGGATCGTCATCTTCTTGCAGATTTGAACCTTGTTCCTCCGTCAGTATTAACGGTACTATCTTCTGTTATGATAGTTGCACCTCTTTAAGCTATTTTACGCTATTCTACCCCCTTTTGATACGAAATTAACTATTTATGAACCTCCATCTGTTTAATTTTGTTTTACTGGACATTCGGCTGTGAGTGTATCTCTTCAGTTTACCCTGAATCATGTTTTATACCCTCAGTCTGAAACTTGTCCTATGAAGCAATTGTACCTATAAGGATGGATTAGGGAGTTGCAGTAAATGGTGAGTATTGAGATATAAATAAAGGTGAGAAAAAGTTTAGAAAGAAGATTCAAGTGTTTTGGAGGATAGCTGTTACCTGGTTACAAGAAGCTATTAGTGATTAGGCTACCATGACTAGCTTGTGGAATTGAGTAGATAAGTGTTGAAAATAGAGAGTTAGAGAAGATTACAGATCTGGAGATTTCTTGGAGTTAGATAATGGTATTATGATGATGTGATGTATATTTTAATAAGATGATCTGACATTAGACAAATTGTTGACTATTGGATAGTCTGTTCCACTTAACGATTGTAAAGTTGTTAACGGGAGCATTTCTAGTATGGGAGCCTTGATGTGAAGCTGAATAAGATAATATGCAACGACAATTGAAGTTTCATTGATTAAGGAATGTAAATGGACACGATGAAGGAGAAAAGGTACATTAAAGTAAACGGACTTTTCTGCAATCGTTCCTTTGATGTGGTACCTTGTTATAGGTCGGAAGGACAACAACCAACTCATATAGTAAGGACAACCAGATTTGTGATTTTCAAAATGTTTAACAAGCTTTCAAAAAAAAAAGATTTTTCCTTCAAAAATTTCTAAAAGCCTTTTTGAATAAAACAAGTTTTAAACATTGGTTGTCAAGTTACTACTTGAGTTTCTTGTTTGTTAAAAGACCTGAATTACCCGGAAGGATACTTGTTTCAGACTTAGTATTGTTAATTCAGAAAACAAAGTAACCCACGATTATGAAGAAGTTGATTATTCCTAACGCTAAGGTGCCAATATTATTTGACAAGGTTAATAACAGAATCCGCGTACCGGGTTATTGTTCATCCAACTGCAGAGACCATCTAAGTTTAAAGAATTCATTGATTAAAAAAGGGCCTGGGTGTGATTGAAGAAGATTGGGAAGATTTCCAGATTTTTCTAAAAAAGAAGAATATTATTAACAAAAGGATCGTTATGTTGAATGATTCGTGGTTATTCTAAATTTAAAAGAGAAAACTTGAAGTTATCTGGTAGGAACGCCATTATGATTGGATTGTTAAAGTACTATGCGTGTAAGTGCGATAAAAAAAACCGCAAGATGTGACAAGTAAAAATCTACTATAATGTTTAATTTGTGAAGGCATTTCAATATACTTTCTAAAGTTGTTATATGGAGTAATGGATATATGATCGATCAAGCTCGAAAGATGAATACAAGTGAAATGTGAATGGTGACCAATGACATCGTTCTTGTTTTCAATATTACATCGTATATTCCCTTTTAATTCCTAAAAATGTGTGAACTTCTTTTCTTAAATAAACTCCTTATGATAATATCAAAAAGGAGGATTTTGCATTCCTTTCAAATTCAATTGTTCCCTTCAAGTTTTGCTTTCTGATTGGGACGAACAGTGTTATGATGAGGCATTTTGTCGGAATGACGAAGAGTCGGGTGGGACGCCACCTAATCATGTACTGTATGCCATATGGTATGAAAGACTGGCCATCTTAAGTACCGATGTGGTTGTCTCATTCATATCCAAATCCTTGTTTCTTCTTTCTTTTCAACTCTAATTTTTGTTGAATTGTGAATCCTTCTGGTTGTTTCGGTATACCATCATTCTTTGCAAAAGTTTTTCAATCAGAAATCAATGTATTATGGACCAAGCGGGCAAAGTCCCATCTACCTCTCACGCATGAAAAGTAAACAAGGGCATATGGCGAGAATTGTAAATTACTAACCCAGTCAGGAATGCACTAAGGATCAAAGAAAGCTACTCCAATAAAGAATGCGTCTTCGAGAATGAAAATATGTGATTTTCCTGTAAAATATGTTATTCAGAATACAGACGTGATAGCATGGATGATTATGGTGAATACCTTATGCGTTAAAGTATTAAAAGATGTGAGCGAAACTTAATTGTTTATCTCTCAAGGTTTTGTTCATGAGATGAATTACTCAGTTGAATTGATAAGATTATGATTAAAGGATTAGCAAGTCAAGAACGTGTAATTGTTACATAAGTGAATACCAATGATGGAATTGAGATTTCTAGTAATAAGTTATGAAGAATTGATGTCATTTGAGATAAGAGGGTTTGACATTATTCTAAGGAATGGATCAATTATTAAAGCGTGATGCCCGGATAGACCGTCGTGATAAAAGATAGTTCTGAAAATGCCAAATAAGAATGTGATGAGGTTCAGAAGACAAGGGAAGTTAAAGAATTGATAACGATGATTTCGGTAATCAAGATGTGAGTATTATGATGATTATGTGGTAAATAAAAGTCAGAAGTAAACAAAATTTGAAAATTTTATAGCAATTAAGGAGTTTCAAGATATGTTTCCAGATGGGTTATCAACATTTCCTCCCGATAAAGAAATAAAGCTCGCGTTTGATATAGCACCTGAGACGAAGCTAGCAACCAAGGCCTTACACAAAATGGCACCAGTTAAAATGAGGAAGTTTGTAAAGCAGATGCAGGAGATGTTAGAAGAAGAAGCGATTAGACCCAGTGTATCCCATAAGGTGCACCGGTACTAATTTTTAATAAAAAGATGGAAGTATGAGATTATACGTCGACTAGAGAAAGCTCAATAAGTTTACTATCAAGAAATCTTTAGGGAATATCTGGATGAGTTGTATTTGTGTTACTTAAAGTCAGCAAAGGACCATGCGAAGCATTTAATGACAACTGAGGAGTCGGAGAAGAAAGAAGTATGTGAAGGTTGCAAGGTGAAAGTTTTGATGGTAGAAAGCATAAGTAATCAGTGAAGAGGAGACCATAGGAGATCCAGTAGAAATTAAAATTACTATGAATAAAGAAAGGCCAAAAGCACCAACAAAAGTAAAAAGTTTTACCATGGACCGGTTATTACTGAAAATTTGAGCAAGATTTCTTGAAAGTTGCAATACTTTTGGTGAAGCTAACCAGGAAAAGCGAGGAATTTATATGAAATGGAGAAGGGTCAAGAAAGTTTTGCGGAGTTAAAGAAGAAAATGGTTACAATACCTGCTTTATCAGATCGAAAGTACCAAGGAGGTTTGGTAATTTATAGTGATGCTTCTCATAAGGGAATAGGATGTCTGTTGATGCTGCACAATAAAGTTATTATATATGTACCCAGACAACCGAAACCTTATGAGCAGAAGTATCCTAATCATAACTGGGACTAACAGTAACAATATTTGTTTTGAAAGATTGAGAAATATGATATGTATGGAGAAAAGTGTAAGATCTATACGGACCATAAAAGTTTGAAGTATGTATTCACGAAGAAAAGCAAATGTAGAGGCAAGCAAAAAGCAAAAAGGAGAGGATGAACATAGAAATTGTACCAGAAGAATTATCTATGGAATTTTAGAAGTTGGAATCGGAAGTTAGAGTTTATAATCCAAAAGGAGCAAGGATGGATAGTATGACCTTTCAGTCGATGTTGTTAAGGGAAAGATAAGGAGAAGTCAAGAGAAAATAATGGATCACGGTGTTAGCAGGTAGTAAGAGGAAATTTATGCGCTCAGTAGAACGATCACGATATCCCCAGGTTTTCTTCCAGCACTTGGATGCTACAAGTAGAAGGATTAAGAAATGAGATCCCACGGGGAATTCGTAATATAAAGTATTTAATTTATTGAAGAAATGCCAAGATATACAGAAATTTAAAGAAAAATAGTGATAACTAGGTATAAGAAGGATATGTTAAGATGGATTAGAAAGTGTTGGACACGTCAAAGAATTAAGGTGAGGTATTGGAGGCCTAGTGGAC
This sequence comes from Apium graveolens, assembly GCF_009905375.1. Taxonomy (NCBI): domain Eukaryota; kingdom Viridiplantae; phylum Streptophyta; class Magnoliopsida; order Apiales; family Apiaceae; genus Apium; species Apium graveolens. The sequence continues at coordinate 54,902,538 of NC_133648.1, read as the reverse complement.
AAGGCAGACCAAGGAATGGCTTTATAAGAAGCGAATCGTAAAGTTTACCAGTGGTGTTGATGGAGAAAAGGAATGAAATTATGAGATTATGTACTGATTATTGGGAGTTGGACAAAACAGCGAATAAGAATAAGTGACCCCTATAAAGAATTGATTACTTATGAAACCTAATTCAAAAAGTGTATTATGTCCCGAGGATTAACTTAAGATACGACCTGAGGACATATCAGAGATTACAATTAAAATGAGTTATGAGCATTGCAAGCTCTGGTAATATTATGTGAAATAACAAGTGTATCAGTTGTCTATGAGGAATTAAGAAACGTGGTGTACGAGGAATACTTGGATAAGCAAATTGTATTTATTGATAATATCCTCAGTTATTCAAAGAATAAGAAAGTTTGTGTGGAATGCCCAAGGATTTTCTCCAAAGATCAGAAGGAAAACAACTATACGTTGAGTCTTCAAGAATAAAATTTTGACCAAGGTTAACAAAAGATTCTGAATTAATCCATTTACAACTACCTAAGCAAAGCCGTATGGTAACAGATGCCTTATGTCGACAGAAAGAATTAGATGTAATTAAGACCACCGAGGAGTTAGTAAACGAATTGGAAAGAGTGGAATCTGAAGTTCAATTACCTAAAGGTGATAATACGTGAATATATGAGATCACTTTTCAGCCTTAACTGATGAAAAAGAGTAAAAGATGTTTAAATGTTTAGAAACCAAGTTGAAAACGAGCACCGCCTATTATCCTTAAGCGGAAAGTCAAAGTACGAAAGTGATTCAGGAAATGTAAGATATGTTGAGAGGTTGAGTTTTAAGGAAACACTGGAATTATCATTTATCAGCGATGTCAGCTGTAGAATGCCATTTTATTAAGCTTCATGTGAACGCAAGTGTAGGTCCCCATTCTTATTGAGATAAAGTGGGAGGAAGGAAGTTGTTAAATTCTAAGTTAATTCAGCACACCAAGAGCGTAGGGATATTGATTGAAGCAGCTCAGAGTAGACAAAGAAAGAAGAAGAAATTGTATGGAGAGAGAATATGAGTATAGAAATAGGACCAGTAGTGTTAGTACAAGTCTCATCTTGAAAGAGACTGGATAAGTCTAAGTAGAAGGGACAGGTTAAGTCCTAAAATTAGTAAACCATTCTCGAAGTATTGATAAATATATATAAAGTTGTTCATGAGTTGATATTACCGTCACAACAGTGTGTACATATAATGTGTTTGGCATGACAAAGTTAAAGCGATAAGTATTTGATTTGAATTAAGTAATTGATCAGGAGCCAATGAGGCTCTTGTCCAAGTTTGTTTTGCATATAGTGATCAATCCAAATTCTTGATCGTTAAAGGCAAGTCATTGGAAATGAGTGTATATCCATAGTAAGTACGTTTGAAATCCTTGAGTAGAAGAGTCTACTTGGAAATTAGAGTCAGATATGCTTGACAAATATCCTCACTTGTTTAGCTAGACCAGATTCGGAGGACAAAATCTTTTTAAGGGGGGAAGGATATAACGACTCGTGTATTTTTATATAATTTAAATGTGTAATTATGGAATTATTGAATAAATGAATTATGTGTATAGTTTTGTCAGCTCAGTGTTGTTTTATTATTATGTACGTGTGATTTATAGTGTGTCGGGTTGTCCTCGTAATAAATTATGGAATTATACTGAGTTGTTTCACTTTTAAAAGTGGATTTAATGCAAATTTATTTGCATAAAAATTTAGATTATCTCTAAAATCATTTTTATGGTTTTATAATTATAATAATTATTTTTGGGATTATATAAAATTTAGATATCAATATTGTATCAATTATTTAACCCTGTATGATTTTCTGATTACATTTAATTGTAAAATCCATATTTAATTCCTAAATTCTTCAAAAATTATGAAACTCAAATTTATTTAAGTTTGGAATATTTCGAGAATTTTAAAATTATTTTGGGGATTTTTTAGATTAATTTTACCCGCGCGTTGGTTCGTTTAATCGAGAAAAGCGGGTACAAATCGCATTTCAAAAATTGTTTAAAAATTTAAAAATTTATGTTTTTAAAAACTTCGGGATATTTGTAATATTTTAAGACTATTTTCGTAATTTTTTGAATTTGTTTTAAGTGCAGCTTGGTTCGCTAATTGTGAAATGCGGATACGAGTTGCATTTCAAAAGTGTTTTAAAAATTATGAAAATTTTATTTTATTAATTTCGGGATTTTTAGAAAATTTTAAGATTTAATTGGAATTTTCGGGATTATTTTTTTTTATTCGCGTGATGTTCGTTAAATTTGTAAAATGAGGATAAGATGAGGCTGTCAGAAAGGAAAATACCACGTGTCAGAATTTCAGCTGTTTTGCAGATATGTGGCAGTTGTAGATTGAATAAAAAATAAAAATATATATATAAACGTACGCACGCCCCTGTTTCTTGTTCCTCCCCATCTCTCAATCCCTCTTTCTCTCTCTCTCAACAGTCTCTCTCTCCTTATTTCTTTTTTATTCTCCCTTTCTCTTGTTGTTGGCGCCGTTGTACTCTCCTTCCGGCGACACCCATCTCTGTTTTTCCCGGTTCCTTTCCCGGTTGTGCCACCGCCGCCGTCGTTTTCTTCCGATTGGTTCCGGCTACTTGTTTTAGTTGTAATCCTGTTCGTTGATATATATGTACGTGCGTATATATGTGAATATGCGTTGCTACTGTTTGTGTTTCCTGCTATTTTCCTTCCGGCCGCCGCCGTATGTTTTTCCGGCGTGGTGGCCGGCGTGCGTGTGATGCACGCGCCCGTGTTCCAGTTGTATTGCTGTATGAGTTTTTCCAGTTAATTCTTTGAGGATTTAAGAAAATTCGAACTGATGTTTCATATTTCGGGTTATTAATTAAATATAAGACTCGAATGAATTTCTGTGATTTTTCGAAGCATGAATTCTAATTATTAAGAATTTAATCGGTAGAGCCGTGATTGGAAACTCGAATAGGGTATCTCCCAGTTTTACCGCCGTCGATGATGAGCCTTGGCGAGTAGACGGGACGGTGATGAATTTATTCTGAGTCCTAATTTTTATAGAATAAATAAAAAGAGTCGTGTAATTAGTTTCGTATGGAAATGGTTGTGGAATTGTGAAAATTGGATTGTGCTTTGTGTTGTTGACGTCGATGATGTTTCGACGCGTAGTCCGATAAATAAAGGGAACGCTGTCCGATTTCCGGGAAATCGAACTACGGAAATACGAGAGCGTATCCGAGGATTATCGGGACGTCGAGCGAGTTAAGTAAATACATATATGTATGTTTTATACAAAACCAGATTGTACATTGTAGTGAAACATTTTTCCGAAACCAATAACCTTAATTTCATACAATGACGAGTATACATATTTTCTGAAAATGAACACTGAACCGGTTTCGAGAACGTGAACCCTAAATATTATCTGTGTTATTATAATATGAATAATTACAAGTCAGGTTTGAATATCATTGGATAAGAATTAGTATCAAGGATATGTCAAGCATACCTAGACATCTAACGTAGGGTATTTCGACCCTGTAGGTGATAATCGGGAACCTGAAATTAGACGATGGACTAGAGATGACCTAGTAGTCAGTCGACGAGCTCAATAGAGTTTCAACAGAAAACCTGAGTGTCGAAGTCGAATCTAATGCGGTCTAGTGGTTCGACGTTAAAGCCTGAGCAGCAGAGTCGGCTCAGAGATGATCAGTAATAGTTGTAAAGCCCTGTGAGGCAAGTACTTCTGAACTTTTCTTCAAGATATATTGCAATTATTTTCAAACTATTTCATAAGATGTCGCTCTTATTTAAAATAACTCTTGTTTATATTGCAAGTGCTTTAAACTATTTACCCTTGAACTCTGATTTTTCTTGATCTTGAACCGTAAGCCTTGTTCTTTGTAAACCATCCTTTGTTGATCCTCAGATATCAAATAACACAAATATGATACCACTCCCCAAATGTCTAATTACCAAACACCAAACACTGGAGCAAAAATTGTTTGAAAACCCAGAAACTTTTATACTCCAACCATTCTTTATAACATCAAAGAACTATACCTTGAAAAATCAGTATTCGTCCACTACCTGATCATTTTACAGACTGAAAACTGTTTCTTATACATACCTTGATATACCCTTGAGATATCCATGAGTTTCCTTACATTTTTATTCAAATGATTAACCATCATTGATTATGATCTTGTTTTATCGAATTATATTGTTTATCATATTGAACTTCTTTAGGATTGGATAGTTTTATATATGTGGACCAGATTCGTGGTCAGACCATACCAATGGTCAAGTTAGGCCAATGTGTGCCTTGGATCTAGTAATTAGAGTAGTGCTGTGTGCTTGCTCGGGGTTAGTGCGTGACTGATCAGCAGCCTAACCTTGGTTTTTAAAACTTAAAATGAATATCCAATTCTAATGATTGTTTAGCAATAAACTTGATTCTTCTGAATCATCTCGTTTGATCATTGATTAGCTTCAATTATTGTAATTGTGACTTGCTGAGCTAGTTAGCTCACCCTTGTGATTATTTTTATATATTTTACAGTTGAAACGGTTATGGATGATAGTAAAGTTCTTCAGTCCAAAGTTCGGGCTAAGGTTCCAGTTTGAGTCGGATCGAGCTAGCAAGGAGCTTCATACGGTAGAGAAGTAGTATGATTGTAAAAATAAATTTTATTATCAGTGTAAGTTAAATTAGTTGGGTTTTGGTACGTTGTAAAAAAAAGTTAAGGTTGTGGCTTGTTTTCATACTTTAACCTGTTGCGATCCGTGGTTATGTAAAGCAGGGTCATTGAAAATATTATTTCTTATACAGGTTTATATATTGTGTATGTGTTGTGGACCCCAAACTTCTGACCCGGGTTTGGAGGGCATCACAGTAAAGCTACAAGGACTTTAAGTTGTAGTTATCTAGTCAAATTCCCATGCATTTGTACTTAATTTGACATCATCAAATATCTGTTAAACTTGTATATTATGCTAATTTACAAGTTGGGGGAGATTGTTAGATATATTTGAAATGTCATGTCTAATATGATTTGTGTTTAGTTTTCAGATCTTACTTAATAGGACAAATCAGTACTTAACTGGAAATCAGTACTTATACTGAAGTCAGGACTTAAGATATCAGAACTTAAGTTGTCAGAACTTAAGTTATCAGGAGATATTTATCAAGAGATAATATCAGGACTTAAGGAGACGTTCAGATAAGGAAGGCGGCTGATTGAAAGGAAAGAAGATCGAGACAAATATAGGAAGAGATATGCATGGAGAAGAATTCTATGAGGAATAGAATACTTGGAAGAAAAGATAACTGATTGATATATATTATGAAGCATAATTATATTCGATATCAATTAGATGATTATCTTGTAACTGTGTAGTATATAAACACAAGCATAGGGTTTACACTATATGTGTTATCATAATCGAGTTTATTAATTATTGTAACTCTAGCAGCTCTCGTGATAATTTGTTCATCACTGAGAGAGGACAGCTCTTTGTAACAAAATTTATTGTGTTGAATAGAATCTGTTTTCTGTTATTTGAGTTCTTATATTCGATTTGATTGTAGTAAATAATGTATTCAAGCCCCATCTACAGTGTGTGTGACCTAACAGATATGATCCAATAGGATACTTGCTACGTGTTTAAGATGCATTTTTATGAATCGATCCGTAATTTGGGCGCATGCTTAATTGCGTCTTTATCAAGTTACTCCTTTTATTTCGTTTCATGTGCGTGTGAATGCATTTTATTTGTTTTCGGATTTTTCTGTTAATTTAGTAATTGTTTCTGTTTTTCAAAAATTAACGGACCGGGACTCCACCGGGACATCAAAGCCCACAAAATTTACATTTTATTTTTATAGAATCATTCGTATTTCAAATACCCGTTACTTTTGCATTTTTGAATTAGTCGTAATCTTTTGGGAATTTTGATACAAATTTTATATTTTATTGTTTTTAAAATTATTCCCCGTAAGTATTATATTGGGGCCTAATTATTTTAATTCAGGGATAAAACACCCTTTAATTGATATTTGGGGTATTATTTCCAATGATATAAATAGCTGGATTTTACTTTTTTTTTTATAATTATCCAAAATCAGATAATGTTCTTGGGGGTGAAAATTCGTTTCTAAACTTTATCTCATGATTTCTGGAGCTACAGATCATGGTTTTTGATGCTCTATACACCAAATCGAAGCTCGTGAAGAGCCCTTCAATTTTGATACCGATATCATCGAATAAGGTTCAATATTCCGCAAAATCGTTTTAACCATGTTCACCGGATTTTGGGGTTCTTTGTTTCTGATATGTTTTGATTAATTTTGATGTTATAATTAGTTTCAGAATGATGTTTACAATCGATTATGATCACTTCTATCGATGTTTTAGTTGGGAATTAATAAGCCGAGTTCTTTGTTAAAATCGGTTTTAATTTTTGATTTTAGGATTCGTTGATAATTGTTTGATCATTCGATTATTCTTAGTTGATTGTAAGTGTTTCAGGCGTAATTTTGATATATAAATCATTGAATTTGGTGTTAAATCGTAGAAAAGCGAGTTTTGGTCGGTTGTTCTTGACGTTAGCCGGAGTATGTCCGGTTTTTTGATCAGGTTGTGTGTTTGAATGATCGTGTGTATTGTTATATCATTGTCTGGATTTCTGTGAATATTACCGAATGATTTTATGTAAAAATCAATGTGAAACCGTGTGTGTTTGGCGGGTTTTGGGGTTCGCCGGAACCCGATAGAACTCGCCGGTTTCTGGGCTCATTCCCCAGATTCCGGCCGAGTTCATCCTGAACTCCGGTCACCCCTATCCCCGTGGCACTCTATGATCCACCTTCCCCTTCACTGTTTTCTAAAATCTTTTTCTACAAATTTATATTTTAAAATAAATCAAAAAAATCATTTTTTATTCTAAAATTCATTTTAAATTCCAAATTTAATTTGGTTAATTATTTTTAATAATTAGCTGAATTATTTTAAATTCTAAAAATTATTTCCCCTATTATTTTCAAAAATCCATATTTGTTTTAATTATTTATAATTTATTTTAATTATTTATTTATAGATTTAATTAAATGGGTAATTCATTTAATCAATTAATTTTATTTTTAAATAGTTAAATAAAAAATAATTATTTATAATTAATTCAAATATATCCTAAAAATTGTTTTTAAGCTTTTAAAAATTATATTTTGGTATTTAAAAAACAATTAATATTATTATTAATCGATTTATTCCTATTTATTCTTATTTTATCCATAATAAATAAACCGTTCATTTGTTTAATACGAAACGAACGCGTATAGACTCAGAAAAATATTCCGCGTTCAATAAAAATACTTTCGAGGCCCAAATCCTTTTGTTTCGAAAGGTCGCTTGTTTTGCAAGTTAATTCTGTGTCGCGTATTTACAAAAAAACGTATTTTGACCCGATTTCAGTTTTAAACGAACCGAATCCTGTGTTATATGAGTTATGTGATACGTGGATTATGTACTTACGTGTTATGTGAATTACTTGTGTATGTGGGTCAAGAGTCTTGTATTTGACTGTCTTCTTTATGTGCACGCTATCGTATAGGTAAAAAAATAGGATTTTGACGCGTAGTTCGTCGAGTAATTATCGTTTAGACGATTAAAGTTGTATCTTTTAATTATAGATGCAAATCATTCGAGTTGATCAGGATAAGGCGTTGGATAAAGAGTGCGATGGAATGGTATTGGATATTTGGCTTCTAGCAATCGTAGAAGCAACATGTCAATAAAGTGTTGAAAAGAAAGACGGTGATGCCATGGAATGTCAGAATGAAGGATTGTGTTATTGCGAGTGTCACTAACTGCTAAGAACCCAAAAACAAGTATCCCTATCATCACTTATTGTTCAAGTGATATTTATTTTGAATCCCATTATGCAAGTATTACTTTCTCTATTCTCATTTTAGAATCGATAAAAGTTTTACATATCGATGAATTAAATGATTTTGTTCATGCAAGTACTCTTTTGTTATTCTATGTTCAGAATAGCTAAGTGATTTTACTTATCAAATTACTGGATTTACAAATGTTTTGGATTTTGAGAAAGATGATTTGGTTGCGAATATTCCTACTCAAGTAAATGGGGGAATAAAATTATTTTGGGTGTCAATTATTATGACCCCTTTTTAATAAAAGATTTTAAGATTGGATCAATGCGTAAGTGACCGGGGCGGACGGTCCAGCGGAGGGCTATTTCTAAGTGTCATATGAAATATCATGACACAATTTGTGCCACAGGCAGATATATTGCCTTTTTGTTTGAGTACTCGTGTTTTGGGGACATGTCTCTATGAATCATGACCTTGTGCTATCACACGGGCTGATCAGCATGTGATAGTACATCCATTGGTGAATGATCCCAATATAAATTATTATATTGTTTTTGATAATCATAAAATAAATGATTTATCAACTGTTTCTATTTTGGATTAAAGGTGAAATGAAGTTTTGATTCAGTTCCTGCTCGGTTTTGAATAAAATTTATGATTCATTCTGTAATCATTATTGTATGTTATTATTGTTTACGATATTTCCGTAAACACTATTTTACGAGTTTTATCTCGTCAAGATTCAAAGTATTGCTGAAGCATTTCGCTCGAAAATATTAAAAGGGTTTTGAATACAGTGAGAAACAGTTATCCGATTATTTAATAAATTTTTTATTTCAGCAATTATAATTTTAAATATTCTGCTCTAATATAGATATCGGTTTTATATCAAAATAATCATATATATTACAATGATCTTGATGAGCATTTCTTTTGCTCATACTTGCATGTTTTCAAATTTAACCTCCAGTGAGGATTAACTTGCGTTGTTTAGCCGCGTAATTCGAGGAAGCAAAGAAGAAGCTTTTGGAAGGTGGTTGGTCCAGGGTTTGCGGACTAGTGTAAGTTTTTATTGTATAAAGTTGTTTATATTATATTATAGTTGTGTATTGTATAATTGGGCCTGGTATACTTCTTTTCGAAGTTATACTAGCGGGTTTAGTATTGAGTTTTGGAATCTGTTGAAAAGAGTTTTAAGAGAAAGTAAAAGAAAGTGAAAAATTATTTGTGAAATTTGGAATTCTTGTTTCTAGAACTGTAACCTTAAAAGGTCTTGGATTAGTTTGGGGTCATAGATGCTAAATATCTTCCGCTGGCATTTATTATTGATTTAACAGGTTATTTTGGATTGAGGTTTTATAGTGACGACCAAATCCCTTGACCCCGGATTTGGGGGCGTTATATCATCCGTTGAAAGCTACAAATTCACTTAATTAAATCTACTAAGTGTTTTGTTTAACTTATCATCAAGTACACAACATATTCCTAACAAACCCCATTAGACTAGGGTGTGTATGGTGGAGTAACTTCATGAACTATACCATTGTTTGCACAAAATTCATTTAAAGTGTTACTCGTATACTCACCATGGATAAGTGGATTTTATATCTACTTGGAACGCTTCATTACAAGCTTAAGTTGGTGTTTTGGACTCAAGTTATTGGTTTTTTTGATGTATTTTTGTGTTATTGCATTGTAGACAGTAGTTGGAGGAAGAAATAAGTTTTTCAAAGAAATATGCTGAAAAGAGATCATAATTGGAATCCTAATCTATTATCAAGTTGTATAGAATCTCGTTAGCTTCGCGTGGGCAGTTGAATCGCCTAATTCTGACGAGCAGAACTCAAGATACGGCAAAAAGAAGAATTGTCAGAAAATTTCCAGAAGGCCAACGCGGCTGCGCCAAAACCAGCGCGCCCGCGCTCCAGAATTCACTATTCCAGCGCGGCCGCGCCCGAAAGTAGCGCGCCCGCGCCCTATTTATGCACCAAGGAGAGCAATAAGAAGACCTAGTCATCGCGGAGCCTATATATATCAATAAAAAGGCGTTTTTAACAACAAGGAGCGAGGGGAGAGCAATAAAGAAGACCTGGAGAGCACGAGACGGCTACGGAGAAGAAGACTTTTGTTTTCTTTAATATAGTTGATACTTGGATGCTTGTTTTCGATTTGTCTTTGAACCCTAGTACTCTTATATTGTTTATTATCATGTTTTCATTGGAACCCATGGTGACGATGAGTTCGATTATGAACTAATCATTGTCGTGGGGTTCTAACGGATTTACTGATGAATTTTTATAGTTAATTTGTTTCAATATCTTGGTGTGTGGTGATTGATTGATATCCTAGTATTGGTTGTGCTTATTCATCTTATGTGCGTAGTTAATGTTAGATATATTTGAGATGTCATGTCTAATCTGATTTGTGTTTAGTTTTCAGACCTTAACAACAGGTAATATCAGGACTTATTGAAATCAGAACTTACTGAAGTCAGAACTTAATATCAAAACTTAAGGCATCAGAAGATACATATTAGTACTTAAGTGCGGGAAGACTTTCAGATAAGGAATGCGGCTGATTTACAGGAGAAAATCTGGACTAAAGTAATAGAAGATATGCATGGAAAGAGTTAGAAGACTAGAAGACTTGTAGAAGATATTTGATTGATATATTTTAGGAGACAGAATTATATTTCATATCAATTAGAAGTTATCTTGTAACTGTGCACTATATAAACACAACTTAGGGTTTACACTATAGGTTTTATCATTATCGAGAAGATTATACATTGTAACCTAGCAGCTCTTAGTGATATTTGTTCATCACTGAGAGAGAACAACAGTTCATATTGTAACAAAGTTTATTGAATATACTTGATCTTTGTTACATACTTGTGTTGAAATCAATTTGATTGTATAAACACTGTATTCAACCCCCTTCTACAGTGTTGTGTGACCTAACAAGTGGTATCAGAGCTTTTCTGTTAACACACTTACAGTAAAGATCCAAAGAATCATGTCTGAAGAAACACAAACCCCAACTAAACCCACCAAAACTCAAGAAACTCCAAACATTCAAACCCACAGTCGATATGAGACTATTAGGGTTCCATACTGAGACATTCTGAGTATCCCATATGGAAAGTGAAGATGGCTATGTTTCTGGAAGCTACAGATCCAGAATACCTTGATAGGATTAATGAAGGACCATATAAGCATACCAAGCTCTCCGTTGCAGTTGCTGATCAACCAGCAAAGTCCATACCAAAGGAGAAAGGTGATTACACAGCTGAAGATATCTCATCTATTGCCAAGGATGCAAGGGTAAGGCATTTGCTGCATAGTGCCATTGATAATGTTATGTCAAATAGGGTAATTAATTGTAAGACTGCAAAGGAGATATGGGATGCTTTGGAGACAAGATGCTAGGAAACTGATTCAATAAAAAAGAAAAGGACTATACTCACTCAAGAGTATGAGCACTTTGACTTAAAAGCTGATGAGTCATTAACTGACTTATATGACAGGTTTGTCAAACTCTCGAATGATCTGTCACTAGTGGACAAGGAATATGATCTTGAAGATTCAAATCTAAAATTCCTTTTAGCTTTTCCTGAAAATTGGGATTTGAAGTCTACTACCATAAGAGACAACTATGACCTTAATGAAACTACTCTTGATGAAATTTATGGTATGCTCAAGACTTATGAACTTTAGATGGATCAAAGGAGCAAGAGGCATGGAAGAAAGTCAAGGACAGTTGCTCTTAAAGCTGAGGAGGAATCTCCTAAAGTGGTTTCCTCAAAAAGGGGCAAAGGAAAGGCTCTCATCATAAAGTCTGATTCAGAGTCATCATATTCTATGATGATGATTCAGAAACTGAAATTTTACTTGAAATGGATGCTAATGCAAAGATGATGCAACTGTGTGCTCTTATGGTGAAGGGTATCACAAAGATAGCCTACAGGAAATTCAGAAAGGGCAAGAAGTTTTCTAGGAAAGGTGGAAGTTCTGATAAGAAAGGGTTTAGAAAGTCTGAAGGCAAAGGAGGAAAGTCTGACAGAGGAGACAACTCAAATATCAAATGTTACAATTGTGGTGAAAGAGGCCACATATCTCCTGACTGCAAGAAAGGAAAAAGTGACAAAGGCAAGGCACTTGTCACAAAGAAGAAAAGCTGGACATACACTTCAGATTCTGAAAATGAGGTGAACTATGCCTTGATGGCAAATGATGATAGCAGTACTGAAACTGCTGAATTGAAGGGCAACAGGAAAAACATCCTAGTTCTGGACAATGGATGTTCAGGACATATGACTGGAAATAAAGCCCTACTATCATACTTTGTGGAGAAAACCGTCTCAGGAGTTTCTTATGGAGATGGAAACATGGGAAAAACTATGGGATATGGCAATATCAATCTTGGGAATGTCATCATTGAAACAGTAGCTCTTGTCTCAGGACTTAAACACAATCTTTTAAGTGTGAGTCAAATATGTGACAGAGGTTATCATGTGGATTTCTTTGAAGAACACTGTGAAGTTGTAAGTAATTCTACAGGCAAAGTGGTTCCGAAAGGTCACAGGCATGGTAACATTTATGAAGCAAGACTTTCAACAAATTTTGATGGTTCTGCAATCTGTCTGTTAAGTAGAGCATCAATTGAAGAAAGATGGAATTGGAACAAAAGACTCTCTCATTTAAATTTCAACAACATAAATGAGCTAGTAAAGAAAGATCTTGTGAGAGGACTGCCAAAATCATTATTTGCTCCTGATGGCCTTTGTGATTCATGTCAAAAGGAAAAACAAAATCTTCTTTCAAGAGCAAAACTGAATCCTCAATTCTTGAGCCTTATCACCTACTACATGTTGATCTATTTGGTCCAGTCAATGTCATGTCTATTTCAAAGAAAAAATATGCTATGGTTATAGTGGATGAGTTCACAAGATACACTTGGGTGTATTTCTTACACAAGAAGAATGAAACTACATCTACTCTAACTGATCAAGTCAGGAAGCTGGATAAATTGGTCTAAGATTCTGTTAAAATAATAAAAAGTGATAATGGCACTGAGTTCAAGAATTCAATCATGGAAGAGTTCTGCAAAGAGCATGGAATTAAGCAGGAATTTTCTGCACCTGGAACTCCACATCAAAATGGAGTTGTAGAAAGAAAGAACATGACTCTCATTGAAGCTGCACGAACTATGCTTGATGAAGCAAAGCTAACAACCTACTTTTGGGCTGAAGCTATGCAGACTGCTTGTTTTACACAGAATGCTACACTCATAAACAAGCATGGAAAAACACCATATGAGATGGTGAAGAAAAAGATGCCAAATCTGAAATACTTTCATGTATTTGGATGTAAGTGTTTTGTTCTTAAGACTCATCCTGAACAGCTGTCAAAATTTGATCTAAAAGCTGATGAAGAAATTTTTGTTGGATATCCACTTTCCACAAAAGCCTTCAGAGTCTACAATTTAAGAACAAGGGTTGTCATGGAATCTATCAATGTATCTTTTGATGATAAGAAGATTACTGGACTTGAAGATTTCAATGATCATGATCAGCTGAGATTTGATTATGAAGATTTAAATTCTAATACTGTAAATTCTGATGGCTTAAATCCTGATCCTGTAAGTTCTGACGGATTAAATTCTGATGTCTTTGAAACTGTGGTAACTACTCCAAGGGAAAGTGCACCTGTTAAGGGGGAGCAAGCTGAAGATCCTACCACAAGTCAAGACTCTCAAGAAGCATCAGAACCTGTAACTAGCTCTTCAATATCTGATTCATCAATTTCTGATGAGCCAAATTCTGATAATTCTGGAAACTCTGATTCTTCAAATCCTTACGGATCCAACTCAAATTCTGAAGTCTCGGAGAGTATAACTACAGAGGGAGCGTCATAAAATGATGATGGATACAACATGGATCATGAGGGAGGATCCAGTTCTAGAAATCAACTTCCATCTGCAAGGAAGTGGATCAAATCACATACACCTGACCTAATAATTGGAGATCCTGCAGCAGGTGTCAGAACTAGAACTGCAACATCAAATGAATGTCTCTATCATTCTTTTCTATCTCAGACTGAACCAAAGAAAGTGGAAGAAGCTCTTCAAGATGCTGATTAAGTGCAAGCAATGCAGGAAGAGTTAAATGAATTTGAAAGAAATAAAGTTTGGACTCTAGTGCCAAGACCAAAGAACAGATCAATTGTTGGCACAAAATGGGTGTTCAGAAACAAAACTGACAGTGATGGCATAATTACAAGAAACAAATCAAAGCTGGTTGCTAAAGGCTACTCTTAACAGGAGGGTATTGATTATGATGAAACATTTACACCAGTTGCTAGATTGGAAGCCATAAGAATCTTTTTGGCTTATGCTGCTCACAAGAAGTTTAAAGTCTTTCAAATGGATGTGAAAAGTTCTTTTCTCAATGGAGAATTGCAAGAAGAGGTATATGTTGAACAACCTCCAGGATTTGTAGATCAAAAAATTCCAAATCTTGTCTATAGACTTGAAAAAGCACTTTATGGACTTAAGCAAGCTCTAAGAGCATGGTATGAGACTTTAACTCAATTCCTTTTGGAAAGTGGATTTCACAGAGGCACAATTGATAAAACATTGTTCTACCTCAACCATGGAAAGGACTTACTTTTGGTACAGATATATGTTGATTAAAATATATTTGGTTCTACAAGTGCCAAACTTTGTGAAAGGTTTGCAAAGCTAATGCAGTCAAAATATCAAATGAGTATGATGGGAGAAATTAGCTATTTTCTGGGACTTCAAGTCAAGCAAAATGAAGAAGGTACTTTTATTTGTCAATCTAAGTACACCAGAAATTTACTCAAGAAATTTGGAATACAAGATTGTTCAAATGCATCCACTCCCATGGCCACTGCAACCAAGTTAGATAAAGATACTGGTTCATCAGTAGATATTACTAACTACAGAGGTATGATTGGCTCTTTACTCTATTTAACTGCAAGTAGACCTGATATCATGTATGCTACCTGTCTTTGTGCAAGATTTTGGGCTGATCCAAGAGAACCTCATCTAATAGCTGTGAAAAGAATTTTCAAGTACCTCATGGGTACAACTGATCTAGGATTGCGGTATCCTAGAGAATCAGATTTTAAGCTAATAGGTTACTCAGATGCAGATTTTGCAGGATGCAAAATAGACAGGAAAAGCACTAGTGGAAGCTACCAAATTCTTGGAGGCAAATTGGTTTCTTGGTTTAGCAAGAAACATAAATCAATTCCCACATCAACTGTAGAAGGAGAATATATTGCTGCAGGAAGCTGTTGTGCACAGATTCTTTGGATAAAGAATCAGTTACTGGACTATGGGTTAGAATTTTCTAAAATACCTATTTACTGTGATAATCAAAATGCTATTGCTATGACAGGTAATCCAGTTCAACAATCAATGACAAAGCACATCAGCATTAGGTACCATTTCATAAGGGAACATGTGATGGAAGGTACATTGGAATTGCATTTTGTTCCAACAGATCAATAACTAGCAGATATCTTCACAAAACCACTATGTGAAGCTACTTTTACAAGACTGGTAAATGAACTTGGAATGGTTTCAGGTTCTTTCTCAAAATCTGCTTAGTTTTTGTTCTCATGCATCAGACTTTATGATCAGTGTTTACAGATTATCTTATCTTCATGTAATCTGTGCTTAAATTATAATACATTAAATACTAATTATTATCTGATGTGTATCTATATACTCTGATAGTGTTTTGAATGTTCTGTGACTATTCAATCCAATGAGGATTACTGTGCTAGATGTTGACCTAGTAGTCTTTAACATACTAAAAATCCCATGTTTGAATTAGTTGTTTATGTGGAAATTCATTAACACAAGCAAATTCTGATTTTGAGCTTAGTCAAATTTACTTTTTGTATCTTATTACTAAGTCACAAACTAGATTCTTGCTTCTTATCTGTCAAATTCTGATGTCAGTAAATCTTATGAATGAACCACATGCTTGATAAGCTCACTTATCTGAAGAAAAGAATAGAAAAGAAAATTGAAGTCATGTACTCCTTTGAGATCTAGAGTAAAAATATGGAAGAGAAGACCCAAGTGCATTGCTGGTATTAAGTTATATGCATTAGAAAAGCAAATAAATTTTTCTTGGTGACTTTTCACATTCTTCAATTACTGGAGAAATACTATGATAATAGCATAAATTCTGATAGCAGTTGTGACTCACTTACACTGAGAAGCCACTGTAAAAAGAATGTTAAAAGATGCATAAAATAAGCATAAACAGTTGAGGTGGATTCTTGCATAAATTTATTTTATAGTAGACTTCATTATTAAAGACAGATTTTAAGCACCTCTCTTAGTTATGCCTTATTTCTAAGATGTACTGAAGTTTATAAGACTTTAATCTTTATCTGATATTTTGCTAATGCACACACTTTCACTCCATATGAATGATGAAAATAACTGTGGTGATTAAGTTGTTTCAGACAAACAGTTAAGTGTCATTTGCATAATCTCTGAGGACAAGTTCTGATGGAAGTTCTGATGATTAAACTCTGAAGAAACAAGTCAGTATTTGTATGAAGAATCACAGAAACAAACATTCACTTTTTGAGTACAGAAGCCATATTCTGATGACCATTAAAATTTGATAATAGTCAAGTTCTGATATTAAATCCTGATGGAAACTCTGATGCTTACGTGGCATTATTTATTTACTTGACTTTATTGTGGTAAAGAAACTGAAACGGTCATATTTTATCAGAATATATTTAATGAGATAAAAACAGTCATAATCATTTGGTTAGTGGGAAACGTGTTTGTCTTGAAAAATTGCATGTGCACAATAATTACTGCTTATTTCTCGTGCCCACTAACTACTGCTTTAACTATTTACTGACTGTTCACATGTTTCCAGGTGTAAATTGTCTGCCATGCTTCAGAAATATAGATGTTATCACGTGGGCTGTATAAATAAGAAAGGCAAAAGATTTTCTAATCTTTTACCTACTTATTGAAAGGAATATGTACTAAGTCAAATCATGTATTAGGATTTAGGAATAACTTTTATGTAATCTGTTTTGATTTCATTGATATTAATAAAAGACTTGTTTTATTTTTATTACGGGCTCTATCTATTTAAGTGTTTAAATAAGATATACCATAGTTTAGAGTAAAGCTTTTTATGGATTATGATGAGATCATAATAGTAAGACCTAAAAGATGATAACTCTAAACTTAAATAGTTCCTGGTCGTAGGATTACTAACCGGTAATTAATAATCCGCAGAGATCGGTACATACTATGCTTGCTTCATTATGAAGGATGTCTGTTCTCATAGACATTTGTGTGGTGACACTATAGCTAGTATATAGGTGCTTATTATAGAATAAGTTCACTGAACATGACTCGCCCAACTGAACAACTGATGGAGTTCACTCATGTGTCAGCAGTTGTTCACATAGTGATAGTTGTACAAGTATCCTTAGACTTGAGGTCATCGTAGTCATCTTGTGTACACTGAACTATGCTTTGGTTTAGTTCTTAGTCTCCAGGGATAATTATTAGGGCTCTACTGGGTATAGGAATTTGTACACGAAGATAGTGTATGATTAATAAAGGATCTACCCCTTCCAGTGAAGGAAGCGAATGTTCAAGGCTGATCCACTTATGCTAGTTCAGGAATCTCTCGCCAGAGTGAATGAAATTAGAAAGGAGTTTCTAATTTGCATAGAACTAAGCATAGTAAATGGTAAGCAGGTGATTAAATTAGATAGGTTTGACACGAGATCCATGCCTTGTATTTAATCGTGACATTGTAGGGTAGAAGGAGTTTATTGTACGGTAACTATTCACTGAATAGGTTCTTGGTATTCTAAGCAGTGAATTCATATTATCCGGATAGTCGCGATATGCTGAGAAGTATCCCTCACGATGTAGAATAAATGTGATTAATTAATTAATCATATTTAATAAATTAGAGAATTTATATAAATAATGATAAAATAGTTTTATTATTATTAATTTCTACTACCGGCTTAATATTGCACCTCCAGGGTCACACCATAAAAAGAAATTGATTTATTGGGGGAGGAATTAATTAATAATGGCTAATAATTATTTATTTATGAAATAAATAATTAATTGGCAAATTTAATAATTGATTAAATGAGATTTAATTGATTATAAATTAATTAAGAAAAGTTCTTAATATTATTAATTAAAGGATTTAATTTTTGGAAATTAAATCAAGAGAGAGAATTATTTCTAAAGTGTTTAGAAAAAGGATTAATAATTAAAAGGTGTTTTAATTATTAATGAGAATAATAAATGGGTTAATAATAATAATATTTTATGGGAAAATTTCAGCTGAAAATTTTGTCTATAAATATATTATTATAAACCCTATTTTTATTCTAACCCAAAACCCCAAAATTTTATAAAACCCAATTCTCTCCAGCTCCTCCTCCTCCTTAACGTCGTTTTCTTGGTGGATACCGGTGGAGTGCTTCACGTTTGAGGAGCAGCTGCTAAGGATCTCCGATCGTTGCTTTTGGATCGCATATTAAAGGTTAGTAATTGATCCATATATTTTTACCATGATTTATATGCTTTTATTTGGATTTTGTATGTGTAAAAGTGTTTTACCATGCCTCCGCTGCGATTAAAATCCAACATTGGTATCAGAGCAAGGGTTGTATGCATATAGATTTGTGGTAAAAATTTCAGAATTTTATGTGCTTGTATGAATTAATTATGATTTTTACAAGTTATATCATGGATTAATTTTGTCTGATGAGAAATCATTTCTCAGAATAATTTTGAATGTTGATCTGGGTTCTACAAGTGTTTTAGATCGGCTGGGTATTTTTTTCATAATTTTATGATATATAGATTTTTTATTATGAATTTTTGAAGTTCATGCAATTAAATTCGTAATTAAATAATCATATATATATATAAATTGTAAGTATGTACATATATATTTATTTGTATTGCTGCTGTAAAAGGTTTATAGTAAAGAGTACATCTGCTGCTTGTCTGTTACTGTACATCTGTTATCTGCTGTTGAATGCTGTCTGTGATGCACGGAGAAAGAAAAGACAGGCACGGAGTTCGAGAAAAGCTGTCAGGCGACGCTGCTGCAGGCGCGTGTGGCGCACGCGCGCGCGGGGGGGTGTCGCGCATTCCGGGAATGCGTTACACTCTGTGGCGAATTCACGGAATGCGTTACACCTTTTAATTGGTTAAAAGTGTTGTAACGCATCACCGGAATGCGTTACAGGGCTTGTAACGCGTTCCTGTAATGCGTACAGCCCGTCTGTTATTTTTAAATTTGATTTCTGGGAGTTTCGTAACTCCGTTTTGGGCGTGCAATATATCATTCGATTCGTTTTTCCGAGACGGATCTAATGGAGTGATCAAATTTTAGTTTATATAAAAGTTTTGAACTGTTTATATTTCCGAAAGTGTTTTAAAGCTGTTTTTAACTGTTTTAACTGCTTTTAAATGCTTCATGTGATACATAGAGATGTATAATGCTTAGACTAATGTGCTAGATGTTGTAACATGCATACCTTGATGTTTATTCATGTTTATATATGTGATATATGCTTAGTTTATCATGCGATGATAGATTTAGGTGAACTTAAATGAACATAAGGCGTTTGTTAGACAACCTAGTATAGTGAAAGTGTTTCATAACCTTAATAATAATATTATGAATACAATCATGAGATTCTTGTGTTTATGAAACACGTAATTGAATATGAATTTTTGATATGAGAAAAAGGATGATTCTGTCAACAACAGATTTCTATCTGTAAG
Organism: Apium graveolens; assembly: GCF_009905375.1. Taxonomy (NCBI): domain Eukaryota; kingdom Viridiplantae; phylum Streptophyta; class Magnoliopsida; order Apiales; family Apiaceae; genus Apium; species Apium graveolens. The sequence goes on along the minus strand of NC_133648.1, from coordinate 54,882,781 downwards.
AAAGGGTTATTAAGTGACGCCTCTTGACAATGCTCCACCCGATCTGGGAATCATCTGATTATTGATTTGAAATATTTAATTTAAAAGGAAGAATTTCTTTATAATATGATTATGATTGTAACATAATATAATCCCTCTAAAATTAAATAATATCAAGTAGTAATTGGCCAATGACACAACGGGCTTGTGTCGGTCATAGCCTTCCAACATGATAGAAAAGTAGTTCTTATTTTTGAATCATTGTCGGTTCGTGCTACAGCCGAGGGCTTTGATTTCAAAATAAGAAATACTTGTCTATTACATAGAGATGTGTACATTGAATTAGAATCAAAAGGTCGGTACGTGCCACAGCCGTGGGCCTTTGGGGACTGATTCAATTGTATGGAATGTTGGGTTAGACTTGACTTAGAATATTGAGTTTGTTGTGCCACAGCCGTGACTCAATTATTCAAGAGGCTAAAGTTTGATTAGGGAATAACATTAGATGTAATTGACAAGAGTTGTCTGCCTATTGAACATTACATGGCGGTTCGTGCCACAGCCGGGGTTGTGTAATGGAATGTAGGATCCCTATTCCCACTAGCATTATGAATGCTTGATTTTTCACGTAGGGGGTTGAATAAATTAGATAAACTAGTGGGAGCCACTTATGAATAAAGACCCGATTCATATAGTGTTTTAAAATGAAATCGAATATTTGCTGAGTGTTGTTATGTGTTTATCATTTACAGATTTACTATATTATGTCTTCTGCACTATCACTCAGGAGCATACTAGATGCTCACAAGTTGACTGATCCTAATTTAGCTGTATGCTTTCACTGTAACAAGTTAGAGCACTGAAAGAGAAACTGCAAGGTTTACCTTACAGAATTGAAGAAGAGGAAGGGTAGTAAGACTACCGCTTCTGATTCAGGCATGTTCATGATCGAAGTTAATATGTCACTAGGTCAAATTTCTACTTGGGTATTAGATACCGCCTGTGGTTCTCATATTTGCAATTCGTTGCGAGGACTAAAGGGAAGTAGGAATCTTGAAAAAGATGAGGTGATTCTACGTATGGGCAATGTAGCAAGGGTTGCGGCCATAGCTGTAGGATCATTTAGTTTACATATGCCTACGGGCAAGACTATTATTTTGAATAATTGTTATTACGTTCCCTCTATTATGAGGAATATTGTTTCTATTCCTATGTTAGGTTTGGATGGTTTTTCATTTATTATTAAGAATAATGAATGTTCTATCCTTAGAGATAATGTTCTTTATGGATGTGGAATTTTAAATAATGGTCTGTATGTATGTGACGTAGAACATGATCTACTTCAGATTGAACAAACTAATAAAAGAAAACGAGATGATGAAAATCTGACCTATTTATGGCACTGTAGGCTAGGTCATATTAGTGAAAATAGACTTCGGACATTGCATAAGGAAGGGTTACTAGACCCCTTTGATTTTGAATCATATCCTACGTGCGAGTCTTGTCTATTGGGTAAAATGACCAAATCTCCATTTAGTGGACATGGAGAGAGGGCTGCAGATTTTCTAGGATTGGTACACACAGATGTATGTGGACCAATGTCTACGCAAGCCATGAGAGGATTTTCGTACTTCATTACTTTCATAGATGATAGATCTAGATTCGGATATGTGTACTTGATGAAACACAAGTCTGAAGCCTTTGAAAAGTTCAAGGAATATAAACATGAAGTGGAGAAACAAACCAAACACAGTATTATAACTCTTCGATCAGATCGAGGTGGTGAATACTTGAATGGAGAGTTTCTAGATTATCTCAAAGAAAATGGTATAGTCTCCCAGTGGACTCCTCCATATACTCCACAGTTGAATGGGGTATCTGAAAGGAGAAATCGAACTCTGTTAGACATGGTTCGGTCCATGATGAGCTATGCAAATCTTCCAGTATTCCTATGGGGTTACGCATTGGAAACCTCAGCATATTTACTGAATAAGGTACCTTCCAAATCTGTTCCTCAAACTCCATATGAGATATGGAAAGAAAGGAAACCAAGTCTTAAACACGTTAAGATTTGGGGGTGTCCAGCTTATGTCAAGAAAGTTGACCCAGATAAGCTGGAATCTCGATCCGTAAAATGTAGTTTTGTGGGATATCCTAAAGAGACTTTAGGATATTACTTTTACACCGATCATCGGGTGTTTGTCTCCAGGCATGCTACCTTCTTGGAAAAGGAGTTTATCCTTGAAGGAAATAGTGGGAGCAAAATTGAACTTGATGAAGTTCAAGAAGCACAAACTACTACAGTTCAAGTGGAAACACCTGTTGAGACTGAACAACCTTCTGTGGAACAGCCCATTCGTAGGTCAGAGAGAGTGTCTCGCCAACCAGAGAGGTATTATGGCCTCTTCATTGAGAATGACAATGAGTTGTCAATCATTGATGAAGACGACCCTAAGACCTATAATGAGGCTATGAGTAGTGTTGACTCAGAGAAATGGCATAGTGCCATGAAATCCGAAATGGAATCTATGTATACCAACCAAGTATGGACTCTGGTTGAAGCTCCTGAAGGTGTTAAGCCTATTGGGTGCAAGTGGGTATATAAGAGAAAGATTGGAGCAGATGGCCAGGTGGAGACCTATAAGGCTAGGCTAGTGGCAAAAGGATTTAATCAAAGACAAGGGATTGACTTTGATGAAACCTATTCGCCTGTAGCCCTGTTAAAATCAATTCGGATTTTGCTTGCGATTACTGCTTACTACGACTATGAAATCTGGCAAATGGACGTGAAAACGGCCTTCCTCAATGGGGAACTTGAGGAGGAAGTGTATATGTCACAGCCGAAAGGGTTTCTTTCCAAGGGAAATGAACACCTAGTGTGTAAGCTGCTGCGAACCATATATGGTTTAAGGCAAGCTTCTCGTAGATGAAACACCCATTTTGATGAGACAATCAAAGAGTTTGATTTTATCAAAAACATGGATGAACCATGTGTCTACAAGAAGGTTAGTGGGAGTGCGGTAACATTTCTTGTGTTGTATGTGGATGACATACTTTTTATAGGAAATGATCTACCGATGCTGCAATCAGTCAAACTATGGCTATCAAAGAACTTCACCATGAAGGACTTGGGAGAAGCATCCTACATTCTCGGTATGAAGATCTATAGAGATAAATCTAGAAGAATGATAGGTCTTACCCAGGGTACATATATCCAGAAAGTGCTTAAAAGGTTTAGCATGGAAAACTCCAAAAGAGGTCTCATACCGATGAGTCATGGAGTGTCCCTTTCCGAAAAAATGTCTCCTAAGACACCTGAGGAAAGAGAGCGTATGAGTAAGATTCCTTATGCTTCAGCAATAGGATCTATCATGTACGCGATGTTGTGTATGATTCCTGATATTGCTTATTCAATTAGTGTGACGAGCAGATATCAGTCCAATCTAGGTGAAGACCAGTGGAAAGCAGTGAAAAACATCCTTAAGTACTTACAAAGGACTCAGGACATTTTTCTTGTTTTTGGCGGTGAATCTGAGTTGAAAATAGAGGGTTATATAGACTCTAGTTTTCAATCAGAGAGTGATAGCAAATCCATGTCAGGGTACGTGTTTACTCTAAACAGTGGGGCGATAAGTTGGAAAAGTTCCAAACAGTCGACAACGGCTGACTCCACAACGGAAGCGGAATATATAGCTGCAAGTGAGGCTGCAAAAGAAGCTGTTTGGATGAGGAAATTTGTTTCTGAGTTGGGAGTTGTTCCTAGCGTCGAAGAGCCTATTGTGTTGTATTGTGATAACAACGCAGCAATAGCACAAGCCAAGGAACCTAGGTCTCATAAAAATTCCAAACATGTCCTACGGCGCTTTCATCTGATTAGGGAGATTGTTGAAAGAGGAGATGTCAATGTCGAGAGAGTTGACACACATAACAACGTAGCAGACCCACTCACAAAGCCACTTTCTCAGAGTCACTTTGATCGTCATAAAGACAAGATGGGTATTAGATACCAGAGTGATTGGCTTTATTACAAGTGGGAGATTGAAAGGAATATGTCCTAAGTCCAATCATGTATTAGGATTTAGGAATAACTTTTATGTAATTTGTTTTGATTTCATTGATATTAATAAAAGACTTGTTTTGTTTTTATTACGGGCTCTATCTATTTAAGTGTTTAAATAAGATATACCATAGTTTAGAGTAAAGCTTTTTATGGATTATGATGAGATCATAATAGTAAGACCTAAAAGATGATAACTCTAAACTTAAATAGTTCCTGGTCGTAGGATTACTAACCGGTAATTAATAATCCGCAGAGATCGGTACATACTATGCTTGCTTCATTATAGAGGATGTCTGTTCTCATAGACATTTGTGTGGTGACACTATAGCTAGTATGTAGGTGCTTATTATAGAATAAGTTCACTGAACATGACTCGCCCAACTGAAAAACTGATGGAGTTCACTCACGTGTCAGCAGTTGTTCACATAGTGATAGTTGTACAAGTATCCTTAGACTTGAGGTCATCATAGTCATCTTGTGTACACTGAACTATGCTTTGGTTTAGTTCTTAGTCTCCAGGGACAATTATTAGGGCTCTACTGGGTATAGGAATTTGTACACGAAGATAGTGTATGATCAATAAAGGATCTACCCCTTCCAGTGAAGGAAGCGAATGTTCAAGGCTGACCCACTTATGCTAGTTCAGGAATCTCTGGCCAGAGTGAATGAAATTAGAAAGGAGTTTCTAATTTGCATAGAACTAAGCATAGTAAATGGTAAGCAAGTGATTAAATTAGATAGGCTTGACACGAGATCCATGCCTTGTATTTAGTCGGGACATTGTAGGATAGAAGGAGTTTATTGTATGGTAACTATTCACTGAATAGGTTCTTGGTATTCTAAGCAGTGAATTCATATTATCCGGATAGTCGTGATATGCTGAGAAGTATCCCTCACGATGTAGAATAAATGTGATTAATTAATTAATCATATTTAATAAATTAGAGAATTTATATAAATAATGATAAAATAGTTTTATTATTATTTATTTCTACTACCGGCTTAATATTGAACCTACAGGGTCAGACCATAAAAAGAGAATGATTTATTGGTGGAGGAATTAATTAATAATGGCTAATAATTATTTATTTATGAAATAAATAATTAATTGGAAAATTTAATAATTGATTAAATGAGATTTAATTGATTATAAATTAATTAAGAAAAGTTCTTAATATTATTAATTAAAGGATTTAATTTTTGGAAATTAAATCAAGAGAGAGAATTATTTCTAAAGTGTTTAGAAAAAGGATTAATAATTAAAAGGTGTTTTAATTATTAATGAGAATAATAAATGGGTTAATAATAATAATATTTAATGGGAAAATTTCAGCTGAAAATTTTGTCTATAAATATATTATTATAAACCCTATTTTTATTCTAACCCGAAACCCCAAAATTTTATAAAACCCAATTCTCTCCACCTCCTCCTCCTCCTTAACGTCGTTTTCTTGGTGGATACCGGTGGAGTGCTTCACATTTAAGGAGCAGCTGCTAAGGATCTCCGATCGTTGCTTTTGGATCGCATATTAAAGGTTAGTAATTGATCCATATGTTTTTACCATGATTTATATGTTTATTTGGATTTTGTATGTGTAAAAGTGTTTTACCATGCCTCCGCTGCGATTAAAATCCAACACTTTTCTCATTCTCTCATCTATCTTATTTTCTCTCACCCACTAATATTCTCTGAAGCTCTATTTTTTTTTCACAGGCATTTTATCAAACACTTTGTGTACACTCTTTTCTCACTTAATTCTTAACATAAATGGCACCAAAAGACATCATTTTCAAAGGAGCTAAGTTTGTTCCTAACAACTACTTAGCTATTCTTAGCAAGGATGAAGCCCCATCAGATCTTCACTTTGTTCGAGACTTCCATGCTAACAGCGAGATTGGGTATGCTTTGACCCAACCAGAAGCAATCTCAGGAACTGAAGTGCTGGAGTTCTGGAGGAGTGGTGTGTATGATGATGGTGGTGCACATGGGTCCCCTAGTATTATCTTCACAACAGGGGATGATTGTCATGTGGTGACTTTGGCTATAGTTAGACAGGCTTTACATTTGCCAGAAAACTGTGTTTAGAGTTCAACAGTTGAGGAGCCTGCTCTTCAACAGATGATGGCCAACCTGGGTTATGAGAAGTCTTTGTCAAAGTTGGGTCAACTGAAGAGACCTCACATCAGGAGGGAATGGAGTTTCTTCTTTGACTACATCACAAAGGCCTTTACCAACAAGTGCTCCATTTTTTATGCTATACCTATATTGAGTCAGCAAATAGGGTATGCTCTCTTGAATCAAACATATTTTGATTATGCAAATGCTGTTTTAAGATTCATAGGTGATAGGATGACAGAAGATAGAAATACAGTCTATTTTGCTAGATTCTATCAGCTTATTTACAGTTTCTGTTGCTCTGATGCACCCCAACTAGCAAGTGAGTTAATTGAACCATTTAAACTTCCTAAAAGAGCTTTTACTGACTTATTATCTATTGCTAATAAGAAAACTGTTTTGAGACCCCTCCAAATTCCACAATCAGTCAAACAGATTTTAGTAAACTCTGACTAATCACCTATTCTACCATATATCCTGATGTCCAACCATCCCAACCTACATCAGCACCTCCAACCACTACACAACCAACCACCTCTCAACCACAACCAACTCAACCTACCATCAGAACATACTTCCAACCAGCTCAATCCAAACAGCAACAACCATCAGTACCTACTATCAGACCTTCATCTTTTAGGCCTAAGAGAGCAAAGTCAGTTCCTAGATCTCCACCAAGGAGAAAAAGGATGATTCTAAGGGATGAATCTGAGGATGATGAAGAAGCACAGGTTCATGCATCAGAACATGTGACTGTTGAAGCTGAAACTGTGACTTTTCAGAAAGAAGTAGAAGCTGAAGGGTCAACCCATCAGATAAATGCTGAAGCTGAGGGTTCTAATACTTTGAAGAGAAAGAGAACTGTAAGTTCTAATGCTGCAAATGCAACTCCTTCTCTATCAAGGAGATTAAAGAAAATGAGGGCATGAAGGCATATGGTTAAGCCTCCATCAGAGGATACTGAAGAAGCTGAGGAAGGGGATCAGGAATCTCTGATCTCAAAGCCAATTGTAATTGAAGCTTTGCCATCCCCAACTCAAGCTCAAGACACTGTTCCAGACACAGTGCTCACACCTCCTGTCTCTCCAAACAAAAGATACAGATAATACTGAAGAACAAGGCACAAGTTCTGAAAGATATTCATAATCTGAATATTCCTACTGTTCTTTATCTGGAAGCTCCAACAATAGCTCAGCCATCTACTATCAATTCTCCTATCTTATAGGCTGAGATACCAACAACTCCTATTCTGGAGATAAATTCTGATGCTCAGAATTTAAATGAAGGTGGTATAGACTCTCCTTCTATTATACACACTCTTGTGTTGTCAGAAGATGATGGATTTTCTTCAAGTTCTGGAGAGTCAGCTCTAGGAAATGCTCCAATTCTTGGAAATGAGGCATTAATCCAAAAGTTTGTTGAAAAGGATGCTCCTATTCCTTGGGAAGACACTCATAGAGGAGTGGAGTGGACCAAGAAGTGAAATGAAATTGATTTCATTCCAAGCTCAAAAGTTATGTCATAGCATAATGCTAAAGCTGATGAGTTGCTAATAATTTCTGATTTCAAGACACAATTCAAAGTCACAGCTCTATCTACTAAAAATCTTCAAGGTCTACACTCTCAAACTCATACTAAGGTTGATAAACTTCTTGAGTCAGCTGAAAAGCTAGATATGACTCTCAAGTTAGACAAGTCAAGGATTATCAGACCTATACATGAGAAAGTTGAAGCATTTGAGAAAGTTCAGGAGAAGTAACAGGCCCAAATTACTGAGGTCCTGCAAAATCAAGCCTCTCAAAAAGCTCAATTGGATGAAATTTAATCGTCAGTAGAACTTCTTCTCTCTCTCCTACTACCTGAAGATGCCAAAAAGGGGGAGAAGATAGTTAAGTCCAAATGCTCACCTACTCTAATACTGAAGAAGAAGGATGACAAAAGTGATGACCAGGGAAACTCTGATAAGAGTAGAGGTCATGGAAAAGATCAAGGTCAAGGGCAAAGTAGTAAGGTTTCTTCTAGGAAACTAATCTCTGATGTAAGAAAATCTTCTACTCTGATGCAAACAAATCTTCTACTCAAAAGAAGACAAGTTCTGAAGCTGCTCAAACTCAAAATCTGATATCAAGTACTAATACTCAAAATCTGATCTCAAGTTCTGATGTTCTCATTCAAGGAGGAAGTAAAGACTCTTAGAAGTTTTTACAAACTCTGAAGCTTGTAACACCCCCAGATCCGGGGTCGGGGATCCGGGTTGTCACGGTCTTTCTTTCCACAATATCACTTCACTTAATTAATAATAAATAACCTTATGCTGTGACCCCACACTAACACACACCACAACCCGTTATAGTCTCAGAGATGAAATTGAAATAAGTACAAGTCTTTGAATCCACAATTTAAAAGTTATTACAACCCAAAATGATTACTTGATAAATTTACAGTTAATTGCCATTATCTGCCACAAGTTATAATTATACATAATTGATTCTCAAAAGTAGAATGCCTGATCTACCAATAGATCTACCTCTGCAGCTATAGCAGCCACAACATCATCGGGAAGACGCGGGATGCTTCCCACGCGCTTGCGCTGGGTCTGCTGGAGTCTGGCCATCTTTCCTAACTGTTGTTGTGTGATGAAGAAATAAAGCAAGGGTGAGCAGCAAGCCCACCAAAATAATATATATAATGATTTACAATATATGAGCCTACTCATAATACTCATGAAAGTCTTGGTCAAAAGAAATGAACCAAGTTTGATATCTTAATGCGATGAAGTCGCAAAATATTCAGTATATATACATATATACTTTTCAAAATATTGGAAGTCCTCTTCCATGCATAATATACACAAAGTCCCAGTGTATAACTGTATAAAAAATATCGTTGCAAGGTGATCTCATATATCTAACCTTGTCTCAACGTTTTTCTGAAAATCTTTGTCATTCATAAGACAATTATTAATTAGATATAAGTTTAAAAGATGAAGTTACAAGATACCCCAATATACTTATATCTTTCCCAATACTACTTGAACTACCACCGTTCAAGTTATAAATTAGCTTCAAAAGTTCATCACATAGATGAGACTATAAGACAAGATTTGAATAGATTAAATCTTTAAAATATTATCAAAATAAAATGAAGTTACGAGATACTTCATTTGATGTAAACATCATTTTGAAAACTTGACCCTGCCAACACTCAACAATCGCCCAACCGTAGCCTTTCCATCGAAGTGCTCTGGGTAGTGTTGCAGAAATTATCCAATTGGATGATGAACTCATTACGGGAGTTTGCCGCGCCAGGAAGACCACTTACGATGATCAGTCGTAGTAGTACAACCCCACCATTTTCTACATGTAGAGGAGAACCTGTCGGATTTACTTGTCAACCGAACACTGAACTCCTAAGGAATGGACCGCCTTAGCGGAACTTCCAGGCCATTTGGGCCAATATAATAAGGCTGGGCCGGCGCTACTCGGCCACTTACGCCACTCCTAGTTCAGATGAAATCCATGACTCTGAAACGTAAAGCTCGTTTCCCCCTTTCCCCAAGTAGAAACTTGTTGATACGGCTCCTCCAAGAAGTCGTACCTAGTTGGAAAGGAAAACTCACCGATATTTCCCAGGCGATGCCTGTTAATGGATTAACTTGTTCCAAGAATTTTACTTCCCGAATATTGGGTAAGTAATCAAACACTCTTTTACCAAGACAGCAACCTTGTTGCGAATATAAAACACACCACCGAGCCGGATCCCCCATGTTTTGAGCGAGTATTTAAATCCCCTTTTTAAAAGGAAGATCTTAAATATAAAAATAGTTTTGGGATCCGCTCTAACTTTTGAAAATCATTTTAAAGACTCGAAAACACTTTAAAGAGTGTTTGGAGTAAAACTGATTTGATGAAGTAAATCAGTCCCCAGAATATTTAGAAAATGTCTGAATATTATTATTTAAATAATATTCCCATAAAAAAATAATCTTTATAAAATAATTGAAGTAGAAGTATTAAAACTTATACTTGAAATGAATAGCAAATAATCAAAGATATACTTATACGAAAGTAATATCTTTATTTGAATAATCAAAAATAAGTTTGATTATCGACACCTTATTCTTTAATAAAATAAAGAATATATCTCAGCAAATAATCGGAGTCATAGATCCTCAAATGAATATTCAAATAATATTCAATAAATAAAATAAGCTGAGTCATAATACCTCGAATGAATATTATAAATAATATTCATTAAATAAAATAAAGGAGTCATACATCCTCAAATGAATGTCCAAGTAATATCCAATAAATAATGTAAAGGAGTCATACGCCTTCGAATAATATTCGAAATAATATTCAATAATAAAATAAAGTTAAAGTTATCGAATAAACCTTATTCGATTAATAGTTTTAAAAACTATATCCATATATATATATATAAATAAATATATATATATAATATACTCGGGAACATCGACTCCCGGTTTAGAAATATGCTCACCTTTTATCCCCTATACTAAGGGTATACGCAACTACTTGCTTATTTCTAGCATAGGTATTATGCAACTATAAGCATTGAAATCAACATATAGATAACCAGATTATGAAACAGACATGCATATATACCATATCAGCATGCTCCAATATATCGCAAAATTTGCTAATAACAATCATGCAATATCACAAGATAATGCATATACATATATTTACATCACAACAACAGTATAACGGGTAGAAAACTTGCCTGAGCGACTGGGGTTACGAGTGGCTCGGGACGAGTCTGGTAACCTATAAGCAACAAGTAAGTTGGAATTAAACCAAAATCACTTGTAAATCTATGCTTTAACTAACTTAGACTCTAATGCTAGTTTTGCGCTCACTGATTTGCTTAAGTCACTCGGGTACCCTCGGCTCCACCATTTTTAATAATTTAACCTTTACGAGTTTTAAAGCGATTCCTTCGCGAGTGTCTTACCAACTGCCTAACACACTCACCATAAATGTTTCATACATTAATTAACCCTTTTTGGTCTTTAACCTATGTTTCAAAGTAAGGCGAGGGAAAAAGTTTCGTTCGTGAAACGCCGTTACTTGAAACGGTCGTTTCTCCTAAACCGTAAATCGGAATCGAACGAACTACATATCAAAACGAAGCTCGTAACATGAGCTATCTAAACATGGCAGTGGTCACAATCTAGTAGGGGGTCCTCGGGTCCTAATGCTATGCACAAAACAGTCCAAAGAAAATCGGACGTTACGACGGCTATGTTTACGCGATTTCCCATATTTAAACCATTCAAACCCATTCCAAATCAACCTCAAATCCAACCTCAAATCCATCATACAACAAACATCCATCCTTATCACATCATAACAATCCCAACAAATCCACATTAACCATTTATACTATTCTTTATCATGAATTTAAACTACACTTAAGTTCATTAATCAACAACCAAGATTTACAACTTCAAAAACAACCCAAAACCCATTAATCTCTACATACACAATCATCAAGCCTCTCATGAACTCTAATACTCATTTTATGCTCTTAACTTTCAATAACAAAGCTTGGTTAAGAGATTATACCTTCCTTGGAGAGTGGAGAATCAAGGGGATGGCTTGGAATCATCTTTAAAGCCCTTATCCAAGCTTAATCTAAACAAAACTTCAAGAACACAAATTTTAGTTCTTGAAAACACTATTCACCATCTTCTTTGATGATTTATAGAAAAAGATTGGCTTGGATTTAGAAGCTTAAACTTATAGGAAGTATGTAACTTAACTAGGAGAAGCTAGGATAATTACCTTGCTAAATAATAAGTGGAGGAGCTTGAACTTCCATTTTTTAAGAAGAGAACCCGAGAGCTTCATGAAGAAGAAGAAGAATTTTGTGTTTTGCCTTGTCTTGATTTTTGGTTGGTTGATTTGGTTTTGTTTTTGATTTAGTAAATTACCTTCTTGCCCTTGGATTTGTGTGGTTACAAAGCCACCACACCTCCTCCTTCCCATGTCATGCTTATCTCATCCACATGATGTCATCCTTCCTTCCTTGTCTTCTTTCTATTGGTTGGATGACATCACTCCCATTAATCCCTTTGATTAACTTCCTAATCGTTTGCCTAATGACCGCTGATCTGTTATACGGTTCGCTTAACTTTCGTTCTCGTTTATCGTTTGAAGGATCATACCCGGGATCTTATTACTTAGGTTCCCTTAACCTTTCTCAATACATTGTATTCCTTTTATGATCCTCTCTTATAATCCTTTAATTTAAATCCTTTTTATTCTGTTACCTTATACTCAATTCTCTCCGTATCTTGTGGATTTCCGGGAAAAACCAAAGTGTTCGGAATTGGATTCTGACGATCTTTACATACACTTATATACTTCATAGAGTACTAATAATATCCCATAAGATCAATAACAGAACCCCTACATAGCGTGGCATGAAAAGTTTTCTCGTTCAGCAAAAACACTATTCATAAGGGTTTCAAAATTTCTCAAAAATTGGGGTTATTACAGTCTCCCCTCCTTAAAAGGATTCCGTCCCGGAATCAGATAGAAAACAAATGGGTATACTTTCTTAGTATTGCACTTTCTAACTCTCAAGTCAATTTTCCCACATTGTGGTTCTCCCATCAAACTCTTACTAGTTTGATAACCCTTCTCCTAAGCACTCGTTCCTTTTCACTCTATAACCCTTCCTGGTTGCTCCATATAGGTTACGTCTGGTTGCATGTCTATGCGCTCATATGCCCCTATTTGTCTGGCATCTGAATTACACTTCCTTAACATTAATACGTGGAACACGTTATGAACTTGCTACAGGTTCGGGGGTAGGGCTAGCTCATATGCTAACTTCCCAAACGTCTTAATATATCCAAGGGTCCAACAATTGGTGGACTTAGCTTTCCTTTCTTTCCGAATCTCATCAATCCTTTCCAAGGGATACCTATAACATTACTAGGTCCCCTATTTCGTACTCTTTATCCTTTCGTGTCAAATCAACATACTTATCATGTCCATCTTGGGCTACTACCAGCCGTCCTCTGATTAGATCTATCATATCCTTGGTCCTTTAGACTACTGCGGGTCCGAGCATCTTGCGCTCTACAACTTCATCCTAACATAAGGGAGATCGACATTGTCTTCCCTCAAGGATCTCATAAGGCGACATCTCGATAATGACATATGATCTATTGTCGTAAGATAACTCAATCCGAATTAAGTGATCATTCCAAATTCTTTCAAGTCTATTACACAGACTCTCATCATAGCTTCCAATCATTAGAACTTTTGCTTCTCAATACCCATTCTTTTCCAGTTCGTAATCGCTACTACCTTCCGTTCCTAATATTATACGGGTTATACTTTTGCTTGTTAGCGTTCTATAACCTTTTAATAACCACGTCAACCTTAGTATCACGAATGTGTTTCCATTCCGCATACTACCACCACTTTATTACTCCTTTTTCAGTTGTTTCTATTTTCCAAAGTTTGATTAATCATATAGAAGTAAAGGAATTTGTTGAGAGATCACTATGATCATGAACACTTGTTATATCGCATAGTTAGTACAGAAGGTGGCCAGCCTTTAGTACTTGACAAGCAATTAAACAATAGCTGGTATCCTACTCGGCTTCTATCACACAGATAGATAGTCATTCGGCAATACCTCCCCTTCTGGAAGGGTTGTTCTTCTCAGCTTATATGAAATGAAAAGAAGAGAAAAGAACAAATTGAAGAGAATTGTATATATGAAAAAAAAATATATACTGTCACCAAATATCTGGCTTGGAACCTACCTCTGAACTATAGAGGTCTGTCATAGAGAACGAAACATATTGTATTTATATCAACATCAAGTATTATAGCATCAGTATTTCACATGCCTAAATATTTTCGCTATCCCGTCCATCATTCTATGGACCCATGCTCTTCCTCGAGCTTATACACAATTACCTTTGAAACTCCTTCGACATCGAAAATCGAATCTGGGATCTCATTCTAGACATCATCGTTACTTGAATTCTATGCTTGCACCGCAACCTTCCTTGTATAATAATACGACTCTCTATTGATAAGAAAGAATAATTATTCACTAGGTAGATACTCTACTTAATTAGTCTATCAATGATAACTTATACACTACCACTACCCGATTAGTGGTACTCAATCTCAACACCCATTCCAATACAACTCTCACGGTTGTAATCAGCTCATTACTCGCAGAATCATTGCTGCCTTACTAAGGTCCACCACTGACCTACTGTAGTCATTCATTTTCCATGAAGTCTTAATAACTAACCATACGGAGTCCATACATCTCGTATCAAATCATTCTAAGGAGGTAACATAATCACCATTCCTGATTTATGAAGAACACTCCTGATCCTGACATACATACATGACATGAAGCAGATAAAAGTGCAGAAGAGTTTCAATCAAAGCAACGATAGCAGGTTAATACCATTCTTAATCATACGCCCTAAATAGAAGAATTAACTCAAGGGTTCATCTAGTCCTTTTGAAACATGGTCCTGGATTATTCTCAAGATAGGACCTTCTAAGAGAGATAGCCCGATCAGTGGCGATTACACGAATTAAACCTTTACCAACTACTATTACGGTTGGGTATTGCACAGTCATCAGAAGGAATGTCAATCTTCCAAACCATAATACAACCTTCACAGTTTTAACCATCATCACTGTATTCTTTTGGCACACGCGCCTATAATTATCCACTTACCCTTAAAGTGTCGGCCACCTCTTTGGCCTTTCCTGATAGTAAAATTTCCTTACAGTCAATGTCATTTTAACCACCTCCAAATAAATTTTCTACCTTATTTCCGATCACTGATTGAGTGAAGATGTTTTCCTTAAAATCAGATGGAAAAAAATATCACCATTTTTCCATAAGTTATTGCCTCAATCTTTAGAGGTTAATCACTGTCACGACTGACTCTCAATCATACTTAGAACATCTTTTATCTTAGGTCCTAATTGCCCTGAACAATTTCGACCTTTACTGGTTCGATCCATACTTTCTCGTGGTTTAACACGTGCCCCACTTGGCATCATTATAATTATGTCATATTTCCTTTATCAACATTTTTATTCTTGAGAATTTTGAATATTACCTTTCTCCTTGTAAAACCTCTAAGGTTATCCTTCAATCGTTCCTCCTGTATTCCCTAGATACAGGGCATATCAAAATACCATTCACTATTACTAGAACCATTGTCTATATACATCTGAAAAATTTCTCCACTAATTCTTAAAGGTTATTGTTACCTTAATCCTTTCCAATTCATACTGTCAAAACTCATACTATCCCTATTAAGGGTGAAATGCCAACCTTTATGCATTCCCCTAGGATTCATTTTAAGTTACCGATGTTCTATCCTTAATTCCACCTTTGAAAAGGTACATGCATCCATCCATGGATAAATAAAGTCATATATCCCTGATAAGGGTATCTTATTCAATCATTCCCACCTCGATAGTATATTCCTAATTTCACAATAACATCTGCATACAAAATGAGGTTAATCAAAATGGCCTCCAAAAGATAACAACGGTTATCCTCTTTTCTTGCCTAATCTGGTAACGATAACATGGATGTTCTGGAAGATATTGGTCGTGTTCAACGTGAACCTCTTCTTAATAATTCCTTATTTACTTTTGTTGTTTATCTCAACAGTCATCTCAATGTTGGGATATCTTTCATACCTGGCGTCTCCCTTTCTGGGTATCAAGCCACCGGTCTTACATTTCCCATTCTTGAAGGTCACTTCCTTCATCCAATTTTCTTAATTTCTTACTTTCTTGTCTCCTCAGTCTATCCGCGTCTCATTATTTATCCTTCGAATTATCTCAAGGTTTCCTCGAATCTTCCCAACTTACAGGAGATAAACTATATGCATCTCTTATGCCTTCAACCGTCAACTTTAACTCATGGTGAATCACCCTCATCCTGACGATCATATACTTTTCTATTTCTATTAATAGGAGTCTTTAGGGTTTCCTCATACCCAACTCCCTTATCATTCCTCAAACTCTGTTGCCTTTTTATTCCTTTCCACTTCAATTCCTTTTTATTTTCCTTTCTCTTATCATTATTTCATGAACCAACACAACATAAGCATTGATTTCAAATATCCCGTCATTCTGGATTCGCGTCTTCAGAACGAATCTTGACAACTTTTACAACTTAGATTCATAATTTATCATACTCGTCTGCCTTTGTTCTGACTCTAAAGCTTTACACTATCTCCTTATCTTTGGGAATTACTTTCCCGAAAACAATTGACTGGACTTAAATCAGTTTATTATAATCTCTTGCTCCGTGCCTTCCTTGGCCTTTCACCAGCAGGTGGTCTCTCTCTTAGGAGGGTGAGTGATAAAAACAGTCTTTTGTGATTCGTCAATCATTTAGAATCTCAAATGATTCCTATATTTCCTTTAGCCAGGCTCTTGCCTCGACTAGGTCAACCTGTTCCTTGGAACTCTGAGAGCTTAACGATTTAAAGGTCATGAAAGAATTTCCTGCCGCATTGTCCCCTCAGGGTGGTGGTTGGGTATAATAGTCTAAGTTCTGTCTAGATAGGTCCATGAATTGCCGTATAGGAGTACCGTCTCGGTTCTCCTTTCCTTACTCGACTTTCTATTTCCTTAGTATGAAATGTTTCATCCTACTCCCCATAATTGGGGTCATCTTTTAATTTAAAATCCTCATTTTCCTCTCCATTATGTCATGGGTTCCTTCTATCTTGATGGCGACCTCCCTGACTATCACGTTCAGGGTTTGCTCTAAATCTTATTCCTCAAACTATGGCTCTCATCTAAGTTCTCATCCTTACGCTCTTGAACTTTCGAAACCCAAATTCTATAGGAATACCTCATTATTCCCTTATCCTCTTTCTCGGTATTAATCTCATATTTATTTGTTGGCTCTCTGCCTTCATTCATCACCTTTCTCTGGTACAATATGCTCTTTTCCGATAATTCGGACTGTATTGCAATCTCAAACAGCTTTTCGGTACCGGCTCCGGTTACCTTCATATCTATTTCCATTTTTTTTTTTTTTTTTTTTTTTTTTTTTTTTTTTTTTTTTTTTTCAAAATCTCTTATCAACTTTCCCAAAGACATTAACCTCTTGAGTCTCTCCTTCTTACTAAGGGCATCAGCCACCACATTGGCTTTCCCCGAATGATAAAGAATCTCCCAATCATAATTCTTGATTAGCTCTAACCGCCTCCTCGGGCATATGTTGAGCTCTCTCTATGGGAAAATGTACTAGAGTACTTATGGTTTGCGAATCTCATACTTCTCTCCATACAAGTAGTGCCTCAAACCTTTAGGGCAAAACTATTGCCACGAGCCTAAGCTCATGGGCGGGGATATCGAATTTCATATTACCTTAATTATCTTGACATGTACGCGATTACCTTACCGTGCTGCATAAGCACGCACCCTAAGCCCTAGTGCGAAGCGTCACTATACTTCACAAAATCTCCTTTTCCATCCGGCAACTCCAGCATAGGGGCCATCACCAATCTTTGCTTCAGTTCTTGAAAGCTGTTCTCGCATTTCTCTGTCCATTCAAACTTCTCAGTCTTACGAGTGAGCCGCGTTAAAGGGGCTACTATCTTTACAACTTGAACGAACCTCCGGTAGTGACCGGCCAATCCTACCTCTGGTAGTCGACCAAACCATGGTCATCAATTCATCAGTGGTCCTTTATCCAATCCTGTCAGGATCCTCCATGGGATCCTCCTCAACAACTATCCCTTCTAGGACAACATCCTCAACCGCTAAATCCTCAATATCAACATCATCCGGTCCTGCATTAGGACACTCTATCGGATCCACAATCCGATCTCCAATTAGTAATAAAATATCATCGCGATGTTGCTCCTCAACATCAGGGTTCGGAGTCCCGCTACCATATACGATAACGAACTACGCTCCTATCACGATATTTATAAGGGTTCCCATAAGGGTTTTAACTGTCAGTACTACGTTAGGTAGCCCGACTATGAACTTGGCAAGAGTTCTTATTATCTTTGTGAACTTATTATCTTAACGTCCCATCATCTCTGAGGTTTATAACGCTTAGCTCTGATACCATTTCTGTAACACCCCCAGATCCGGGGTCGGGGATCCGGGTCGTCACGGTCTTTCTTTCCACAATATCACTTCACTTAATTAATAATAATAACCTTAAGCTGTGACCCCACACTAACACACACCACAACCCGTTATAGTCTCAGAGATGAAATTCAAATAAGTACAAGTCTTTGAATCCACAATTTAAAAGTTATTACAACCCAAAATGATTACTTGATAAATTTACAGTTAATTGCCATTATCTGCCACAAGTTATAATTATACATAATTTGATTCTCAAAAATAGAATGCCTGATCTACCAATAGATCTACCTCTGCAGCTATAGCAGCCACAACATCATCGGGAAGACGCGGGATGCTTCCCACGCGCTTGCGCTGGGTCTGCTGGAGTCTGGCCATCTTTCCTAACTGTTGTTGTGTGATGAAGAAATAAAGCAAGGGTGAGCAGCAAGCCCACCAAAATAATATATATAATGATTTACAATGTATGAGCCTACTCATAATACTCATGAAAGTCTTGGTCAAAAGAAATGAACCAAGTTTGATATCTTAATGCGATGAAGTCGCAAAATATTCAGTATATATACATATATACTTTTCAAAATATTGGAAGTCCTCTTCCATGCATAATATACACAAAGTCCCAGTGTATAACTGTATAAAAAATATCGTTGCAAGGTGATCTCATATATCTAACCTTGTCTCAACGTTTTTCTGAAAATCTTTGTCATTCATAAGACAATTATTAATTAGATATAAGTTTAAAAGATGAAGTTACAAGATACCCCAATATACTTATATCTTTCCCAATACTACTTGAACTACCACCGTTCAAGTTATAAATTAGCTTCAAAAGTTCATCACATAGATGAGACTATAAGACAAGATTTGAATAGATTAAATCTTTAAAATATTATCAAAATAAAATGAAGTTACGAGATACTTCATTTGATGTAAACATCATTTTGAAAACTTGACCCTGCCAACACTCAACAATCGCCCAACCGTAGCCTTTCCATCGAAGTGCTCTGGGTAGTGTTGCAGAAATTATCCAATTGGATGATGAACTCATTACGGGAGTTTGCCGCGCCAGGAAGACCACTTACGATGATCAGTCGTAGTAGTACAACCCCACCATTTTCTACATGTAGAGGAGAACCTGTCGGATTTACTTGTCAACCGAACACTGAACTCCTAAGGAATGGACCGCCTTAGCGGAACTTCCAGGCCATTTGGGCCAATATAATAAGGCTGGGCCGGCGTTACTCGGCCACTTACGCCACTCCTAGTTCAGATGAAATCCATGACTCTGAAACGTAAAGCTCGTTTCCCCCTTTCCCCAAGTAGAAACTTGTTGATACGGCTCCACCAAGAAGTCGTACCTAGTTGGAAAGGAAAACTCACCGATATTTCCCAGGCGATGCCTGTTAATGGATTAACTTGTTCCAAGAATTTTACTTCCCGAATATTGGGTAAGTAATCAAACACTCTTTTACCAAGACAGCAACCTTGTTGCGAATATAAAACACACCACCGAGCCGGATCCCCCATGTTTTGAGCGAGTATTTAAATCCCCTTTTTAAAAGGAAGATCTTAAATATAAAAATAGTTTTGGGATCCGCTCTAACTTTTGAAAATCATTTTAAAGACTCGAAAACACTTTAAAGAGTGTTTGGAGTAAAACTGATTTGATGAAGTAAATCAGTCCCCAGAATATTTAGAAAATGTCTGAATATTATTATTTAAATAATATTCCCATAAAAAAATAATCTTTATAAAATAATTGAAGTAGAAGTATTAAAACTTATACTTGAAATGAATAGCAAATAATCAAAGATATACTTATACGAAAGTAATATCTTTATTTGAATAATCAAAAATAAGTTTGATTATCGACACCTTATTCTTTAATAAAATAAAGAATATATCTCAGCAAATAATCGGAGTCATAGATCCTCAAATGAATATTCAAATAATATTCAATAAATAAAATAAGCTGAGTCATAATACCTCGAATGAATATTATAAATAATATTCATTAAATAAAATAAAGGAGTCATACATCCTCAAATGAATGTCCAAGTAATATCCAATAAATAATGTAAAGGAGTCATACGCCTTCGAATAATATTCGAAATAATATTCAATAATAAAATAAAGTTAAAGTTATCGAATAAACCTTATTCGATTAATAGTTTTAAAAACTATATCCATATATATATATATAAATAAATATATATATATAATATACTCGGGAACATCGACTCCCGGTTTAGAAATATGCTCACCTTTTATCCCCTATACTAAGGGTATACGCAACTACTTGCTTATTTCTAGCATAGGTATTATGCAACTATAAGCATTGAAATCAACATATAGATAACCAGATTATGAAACAGACATGCATATATACCATATCAGCATGCTCCAATATATCGCAAAATTTGCTAATAACAATCATGCAATATCACAAGATAATGCATATACATATATTTACATCACAACAACAGTATAACGGGTAGAAAACTTGCCTGAGCGACTGGGGTTACGAATGGCTCGGGACGAGTCTGGTAACCTATAAACAACAAGTAAGTTGGAATTAAACCAAAGTCACTTGTAAATCTATACTTTAACTAACTTAGACTCTAACGCTTGTTTTGCGCTCACTGATTCGCTTAAGCCACTCGGGTACCCTCGGCTCCACCATTTTTAATAATTTAACCTTTACGAGTTTTAAAGCGATTCCTTCGCGAGTGTCTTACCAACTGCCTAACACACTTACCATAAATGTTTCATACATTAATTAACCCTTTTTGGTCTTTAACCTATGTTTTAAAGTAAGGCGAGGGAAAAAGTTTCGTTCGTGAAACGCCGTTACTTGAAACGGTCGTTTCTCCTAAACCGTAAATCGGAATCGAACGAACTACATATCAAAACGAAGCTCGTAACATGAGCTATCTAAACATGGCAGTGGTCACAATCTAGTAGGGGGTCCTCGGGTCCTAATGCTATGCACAAAACAGTCCAAAGAAAATCGGACGTTACGACGGCTATGTTTACGCGATTTCCCATATTTAAACCATTCAAACCCATTCCAAATCAACCTCAAATCCAACCTCAAATCCATCATACAACAAACATCCATCCTTATCACATCATAACAATCCCAACAAATCCACATTAACCATTTATACTATTCTTTATCATGAATTTAAACTACACTTAAGTTCATTAATCAACAACCAAGATTTACAACTTCAAAAACAACCCAAAACCCATTAATCTCTACATACACAATCATCAAGCCTCTCATGAACTCTAATACTCATTTTATGCTCTTAACTTTCAATAACAAAGCTTGGTTAAGAGATTATACCTTCCTTGGAGAGTGGAGAATCAAGGGGATGGCTTGGAATCATCTTTAAAGCCCTTATCCAAGCTTAATCTAAACAAAACTTCAAGAACACAAATTTTAGTTCTTGAAAACACTATTCACCATCTTCTTTGATGATTTATAGAAAAAGATTGGCTTGGATTTAGAAGCTTAAACTTATAGGAAGTATGTAACTTAACTAGGAGAAGCTAGGATAATTACCTTGCTAAATAATAAGTGGAGGAGCTTGAACTTCCATTTTTTAAGAAGAGAACCCGAGAGCTTCATGAAGAAGAAGAAGAATTTTGTGTTTTGCCTTGTCTTGATTTTTGGTTGGTTGATTTGGTTTTGTTTTTGATTTAGTAAATTACCTTCTTGCCCTTGGATTTGTGTGGTTACAAAGCCACCACACCTCCTCCTTCCCATGTCATGCTTATCTCATCCACATGATGTCATCCTTCCTTCCTTGTCTTCTTTCTATTGGTTGGATGACATCACTCCCATTAATCCCTTTGATTAACTTCCTAATCGTTTGCCTAATGACCGCTGATCTGTTATACGGTTCGCTTAACTTTCGTTCTCGTTTATCGTTTGAAGGATCATACCCGGGATCTTATTACTTAGGTTCCCTTAACCTTTCTCAATACATTGTATTCCTTTTATGATCCTCTCTTATAATCCTTTAATTTAAATCCTTTTTATTCTGTTACCTTATACTCAATTCTCTCCGTATCTTGTGGATTTCCGGGAAAAACCAAAGTGTTCGGAATTGGATTCTGACGATCTTTACATACACTTATATACTTCATAGAGTACTAATAATATCCCATAAGATCAATAACAGAACCCCTACATAGCGTGGCATGAAAAGTTTTCTCGTTCAGCAAAAACACTATTCATAAGGGTTTCAAAATTTCTCAAAAATTGGGGTTATTACAGAAAGTTACAGAAGCTCTGATAGATCTAGATTGGTTGGGTGATTGTAAAGCAAGATGAACTCAATCAGTAAGCAAGCAGATTATAGGGAAGCTAGTATCCAAACCAAATAACAACTTTATAATTGGTACTAGGATAACCAGAAGTCATACTGGATGACAATGGATTTGTTATGAGGGACAAAGCCAAACTGGATACTAGGTTATTATCAGGAAGCAGTATCTAACAGATAGCACCAGTGACGAGACTTGAGGATATTACGACATATCAAGCACCCGATACACATTACACTTGGAATTGGACTCTAGTAGATGTGTACAAGTGCACTCCTGGTTGGTGAGTTAAAAGAGGAAGTCAATGCACCACAGTTCATGGACTTTGCAGTTGCAGATCTATTGGACTCTGTATATCTCTTCTTCACAAACTCACTTCAGGTTGGTATGAACTAGTATACTACTCAAGCAATCGTCAAGGACATGGTATGGCACTCTAACTGAAGTTACAATTTAATGTGAACTAGTAGAGTCGTCATGTTAATAACTCTCTTATCACTAGGCACAAACACAATGTTATATATGTGCTCTAATATAATGATAATGTTATATGTTGGTCTACTAACAAAAAGTTGTGCAAGATTATTTGCTAAGTAATTGCAGAGTAGGTATGGAGGAGCATGTTGGAAATGTTATAATTCTTTTTGGAATTACTTCACGCAAGCCATTAGGATAATTCTTTTAGGAGCTCAAGCAAGCCAAAAGAACAATTCTTTTAGGAGCACAAGTAAACCAAAATGATGATGGCAATACAAGTAAGTATAAGGATCTTCTGAAGATGCAAAATTTGGAAGATTCTGAACATGCCAAGACTACTTACCAACAGAAACCACTAAAGCTTGATCGGTGAAACTCAGGTAAAAATGACAAGCTATAGAGGTATGACGAGCTCACTCTTTTACTCAAATGCTAATAGACAACATGTAATGTTCTCAAGATACCAATGTGCAAGGTTCCAAGTGGATCCTAGAGAATCCAATCTTATAGCTATTAACAAGATTATTAGATATCTTAAGGGACTACCAACTCCTGGAGTAAAGGACCCTAAAGATATTATGCTTAACATGTTTGGCTATATAGATACAGATTATGCATGTTGTAAGAAAGACAAGAGAAGCATCTCTGAAGCTGTCAACCTAAGTGACAGGAGAAGCATCTCAAGAAGCTGTCAACTTCATGGAAGAACATTGATTTCTTGTTATGATGAGAAATAACTTCAAATCCAACAACTCTGTGGAACACTCTATAACAAGACACCTTCACACCAGGTATCATTTATTTCGAGAGCATGCCTTTTAGTCAAAGAGTCACTTGTAGAAAAACTTATTAAATCACTTATTAAAGTTAATTTTTCAAGACTGGTTTGTAAGTGCGGGATACCATTCATTGCATATTAGTTGGAAATCCCATCTGTAAGGAATTCTTAATATAAGTTCACAAGTATTAAAACTTCAATTTTAAAGGACTTGTGAATTTATCAGCAATCCAGTACCTCGTACTTAGTGCTACTATCTTGATTATCATGATTACAATGTCAGATACATGTGTGGTAGTTAAGTATTATAGCATTAAGTTTGAATAATATTTTAATTGTTTTAAATTATGACTGTAGAGAATTCCATTCCATATCAGTCTCATAATTTAAATCATATTAAAATCATATGCAACATAGTTATTTGTATCACGTACGAATAATTGTGATACTTTTAGTATTAGTGATATTATTTAGAATTTTTTTTGTTCTAAGTAATCAATGTTTATTTCTAAAATCACTAATATTGAAAGTTGCAGTATTTTCTAAGTTATGTGTATAAAACTCTCAATATTTTATATGCATAGAAAGTATTTCTAAAATTACTAATCATCCAGAGAGTGATTGCCATGTATATAAGTCATATATCCTATTGGTACTTACTCAAGGATAATTATGTATATTTAAGTGCTGGTATCTAACTCATAGATATTTAGTATTTTTTTTATTTAATATTTATTTTGGGTTGTTTGGATTATGGAATTTGAAGCAATTCATGATTTTATTTGCTCCATAATTCAAACTAACTTAAAATAAATAAGCAGCATGATTGATTATAACTAAATCTGTCAATAATTTATATCTAGTATATTGATTGTAACTTATGGTTATAAGTTAATTATGAGATTTTGGTTTTAGTGAATTTATCAATGCTTATATATCAAGAATTTACTGAAATTGGAATATGATTGTAGCATGATTAGTTGTGTGTAATTTCTTGACTTATAGCAGTTAATGATCTTTAGTTAAGAGTTTAACTATGAACTAATTGTGAAGTATTAGTATTTGTGACATTACTTAGAACTCCTCTAAGTAATCAATGCTTATCTTCAGTCACTTATACTAATATACAAAGTGTAAAATTTTTTCTTAAGTACAACTATGGTTAAAATGTTTGATTGCTTTATTAGAAGTAACCATATGTTATCAAGTTAGGATAATTTTTATAATTATTTGCAAATTCCTAAACACTTTGATAATAGATGCAATACTCAATAAATCAAAGTATATGGAACTTAGAATATTTTTCTAAGATTGCAAACAAGTCAATGTTGGTTAATGTTGCTTTATTTATCGAACCAATATTGTTTGAGATATTACAGTTGGTAGGAGTTAACAATTGTTTGATATATGATATTGAATGCTAATATCTAGTTGATAGATAATTGGTATTTAATTCATCGATATCTTGTTTTAATATATTTGAATTATGATGTTAGACAATTCCATATCATATCAGTTTCATAATTTATATTATATTAAAGTATAATACAACATAATTATTGGTATCTAAAGTACTTGACAAGTATCAGACAATGATATATTGTTAATATTTTATTGCAGATAATTATGCGATTTTAAGTTCTAGTGAATTTATACGAGTTGCTATATCTGACAGATTCACTACAATTTGAAATTAGCAGCATAGTCAGTCTTATTAAGATTATTTATCAATAAACAATGTCGTTGGTAATAATTTTATAAAGATAGATTATGGAGCTATTGACGTGAATGAGAATTGCTTAGACTTTACCCTAAGTGATCAATGCTTTTACAAAAACTCATTCATATTAAAAGACAAAATCCTTCTTTCTCTTCTTAATACTGCTAGGTCATCAGTCTGTGTTTTATCAAATCATTTATCTTTTTAGGCATAAAATAGACTTATGCACTCGAACAGTTATAGGAGAAAATCAAACTTCTTTCTACAATGGTGATTGCTTATTTCATTAAAATCTGTGTGAAATCACTATTGTACATTATTTCTCTCAAAAGATTAAATGCATAATTTTCATTCATTATAGATCTAAAATGCATTTTATCTCTACATTACCATATGTTCTATGATATAGGTTCACCCTCCAATGGTCCTCTTTCATTTGATAGTCATGAGGTTGAAAACCCACAACTTTTATCCCAGACTGTAAAGACAAACACAGAAACAGAACCAACCAACACTCTCTTACCACTAAAATGAAGTACGAATGAGCGTGAGGGAGAAAGTGCCTTAGTGCACCACATAAGGAAGGTTCTGATGTCAACCCAGCATCTCCGTCTCCTACAAAGATGAGTAGTATTTAAATTGAGAGAACTTCTAGCCCCCATACATCTTCTCAAAAAGATGTAATGGCTGATAAGGCACAAAATAGTTACTAGATTCATCCTCTCAACAGGGTGTGTCTATTGAAATTTGCCTTTCGGCCAAGGTATCCGATGTAGTATCACCTGAAAGGAATATGTCCTAAGTCCAATCATGTATTAGGATTTAGGAATAACTTCCTGTGTAATCTGTTTTGATTTCATTGATACTAATAAAAGACTTGTTTTGTTTTTATTACGGGCTTTATCTATTTAAGTGTTTAAATAAGATATACCATAGTTTAGCGTAAAGCTTTTTATGGATTATGATGAGATCATAATAGTGAGACCTAAAAAGATGATAACTCTAAACTTAAATAGTTCCTGGTCATAGGATTACTAACTGGTAATTAATAATCCGCAAAGATCGGTACATACTATGCTTGCTTCATTATGAAGGATGTCTGTTCTCATAGATATTTGTGTGGTGACACTATAGCTAGTATGTAGGTGCTTATTATGGAATAAGTTCACTAAACATGACTCGCACAACTGAACAACTGATGGAGTTCACTCACGTGTCAGCAGTTGTTCACATAGTGATAGTTGTACAAGTATCCTTAGACTTGAGGTCATTATAGTCATCTTGTGTACACTGAACTATGCTTTGGTTTAGTTCTTAGTCTCCAGGGACAATTATTAGGGCTCTTCTGGGTATAGGAATTTGTACACGAAGATAGTGTATGATCAATATAGGATCTACCCCTTCCAGTGAAGGAAGCGAATGTTCAAGGCTGATCCACTTATGCTAGTTCAGGAATCTCTGGCCAGAGTAAATGAAATTAGAAAGGAGTTTCTAATTTGCATAGAACTACGCATAGTAAATGGTAAGCAAGTGATTAAATTAGATAGGCTTGACACGAGATCCATGCCTTGTATTTAATCGGGACATTGTAGGGTAGAAGGAGTTTATTGTACGGTAACTATTCACTGACAGGTTCTTGGTATTCTAAGCAGTAAATTCATATTATCCGGATAGTCGCGATATGTTGAGAAGCATCACTCACGATGTAGAATAAATGTGATTAATTAATTAATCATATTTAATAAATTAGAGAATTTATATAAATAATGATAAAATAGTTTTATTATTATTTATTTCTACTACCGGCTTAATATTGAACCTACAGGGTCACGCCATAAAAAGAGAATGATTTAATGGTGGAGGAATTAATTAATAATGGCTAATAATTATTTATTTATGAAATAAATAATTAATTGGAAAATTTAATAATTGATTAAATGAGATTTAATTGATTATAAATTAATTAAGAAAAGTTCTTAATATTATTAATTAAAGGATTTAATTTTTGGAAATTAAATCAAGAGAGAGAATTATTTCTAAAGTGTTTAGAAAAAGGATTAATGATTAAAAGGTGTTTTAATTATTAATGAGAATAATAAATGGGATAATAATAATAATATTTATGGAAAAATTTTAGCTGAAAATTTTGCCTATAAATACACTATTATAGACCCTATTTTATTCCAACCCACATTCGAACCCGAAAACCCAAAAAGTTTGGAAAACCCAATTCTCTCCACCTCCGTCCTCCTCCTTAACATCGTTTTCTTGGTGGATATCGGTGGAGTGCTTCACACTTGAGGAGCAACTGCTAAGGATCTCTGATCGTTGTCTCCGAATTATTTTAAAAGGTTAGATTCGATCCCTCGAATTTTTATTCACGGTTTATATGCTTTTATTTGGATTTTGTATGTGTAAAAGTGTTTTTCCATGCCCCGCTGCGTTAAAAATCCAACAATGGTATCAGAGCATAGGTTGTATGCATATAGATCTGTGGTAAAAATTTCAGAATTTTACGTGCTTGTATGAATTAATTATGATTTTTACAAGTTATTTTATGGATTAATTTTGTCTGATGAGAAATCGTTTCTCAGAATAATTTTGAATGTTGATCTGGGTTCTACAAGTGTTGTAGATCGTCTGGGTATTTTTTTCATAATTTTAGGATGTATAGATTTTTTATTATGAATTTTTGAAGTTATTGTAATTAAATTCGTAATTAAATAAAGATATATGTATATATATGAATTGCATGTATGTATATATATTAGTACTGTCTGTGTTATCTACTACCTGTTGAATGTTGCACGGAAAGAAAAGAAGGCTGACAAAGACACAGAGAAGTCAGGCGGAGGCACGGGTATTGAGGAAAGTGACGGCTGCTGCAGAAAAACAAAAAAATAAATAATAATAAATAGGGGTGTCACGCATTCCGGGAATGCGTTACACACCTGTGGCCCATTCACGGAATGTGTTACACCCTTTAATGGCTTAAAAGGGGTGTAACGCATCACCGGAATGCGTTACAGGGCTTGTAACGCGTTCCTGTAATGCGTTACAGCCCGACTGTTGATTTTAAAATTGATTTTCTGGGAGTTTCGTAACTCCGTTTTAGGCGTGCAATATACCGTTGGATTCGTTTTTTCGAGACGGATCTAATGGAGTGATCAATTTTAGTTTATATAAAAGTTTTGAACTGTTTATATTTCCATGAAGTGTTTTAAAGTTGTTTTTGACTGTTTTAATTGCTTTTAAATGCTTCATGTGATACATAGAGATGTATAATGCTTAGACCTATATGCTAGATGATGTAACATGCCTACCTTGATGTTTATTCATGTTTATATATGTGATATATATTTAGTTTATCATGCGATGATAGATTTAGGTGAACTTAAATGGACATAAGGCGTTTGTTAGACAACCTAGTATAGTGAAATTGTTTTATAACCTTAAGAACAATATTATGAATACAATCATGAGATTCTTGTGTTTATGAAACACGTAATTGAATATGAATTTTCGATATGAGAGAAAGGATGATTCTGTCAACAACAGATTTCTATCTGTAAGAAAGGGTTATTAAGTGACGCCTCTTGACAATGCTCCACCCGATCTGGGAATCATCTGATTATTGATTATTGATTTGAAATATTTAATTTAAAAGGAAGAATTTCTTTATAATATGATTATGATTGTAACGTAATATAATCCCTCTAAAATTAAATAATATCAAGTAGTAATTGGCCAATGATACAACGGGCTTGTGTCGGTCATAGCCTTCCAACATGGTAGAAAGTAGTTCTTATTTTTGAATGATTGTCGTTTCGTGCCACAGCCGAGGGCTTTGATTTCGAAATAAGAAATACTTGTCTATTACATAGAGATGTGTACATTGAATAAGAATCTAAAGGTCGTTACGTGCCACAGCCGTGGGCCTTTGGGGACTGATTCAATTGTACGGAATGTTGGGTTAGACTTGACTTAGAATATTGAGTTTGTCGTGCCACAGCCGTGACTCAATTATTCAAGAGGCTAAAGTTTGATTAGGGAATAACATTAGATGTAATTGACAAGAGTTGTCTGCCTATTGAACATTACATGGTGTTTCGTGCCACAGCCGGGGTTGTGTAATGGAATGTAGGATCCCTATTCCCACTAGCATTATGAATGCTTAATTTTTCACGTAGGGGGTTGAATAAATTAGATAAACTAGTGGGAGCCACTTATGAATAAAGACCCGATTCATATAGTGTTTTGAAATGAAATCGAATATTTTCTAAGTGTTGTTATGTGTTTATCATTTACAGATTTACAATATACATTATGTCTTCTGCACTATCACTCAGGAGCATACTGGATGCTCACAAATTGACTAGTCCTAATTATGCTGACTGGCTTCGAAAC
This sequence comes from Apium graveolens, assembly GCF_009905375.1. Taxonomy (NCBI): domain Eukaryota; kingdom Viridiplantae; phylum Streptophyta; class Magnoliopsida; order Apiales; family Apiaceae; genus Apium; species Apium graveolens. The sequence goes on along the minus strand of NC_133648.1, from coordinate 54,852,745 downwards.
TTGAGAATTGTTCTCAGGATTGAGAAGCTGGAATACGTGATTGACTCACCTAAGCCTACTGAACCTGCTAGTGATTCACATAATGAAGAACATGTTGTGTATCATAAGTGGATAGATGATGCAAATGTTGCTCAATGTATCATGCTAGCTTCCATGAACATTGAGCTACAGAAGCAACATGAGCATATGGATGCTCACACTATCCTCATGCATCTACAAGAGTTGTATGATGTGGCAGGGAGGACAGCTCGATATGAGATATCGAAGGAGCTGTTCGGTTGTAGGATGTCTGAGGGATCATCTGTGAATGACCATGTACTTAAGATGATCAATTTGATTGAACGTCTTGGACAACTTGGTTTTGCCATGGATGGGGAGCTGAGCCAAGACTTGGTCTTGCAATCGCTTCCGAGTTCGTTCTCGCAGTTTGTTGTGAACTTTCACATGAATAAGTTGGATGTCAGCCTGCCTGAACTCCACAACATGTTGAAGACTGCGGAATTGAATTTTCCCCCTAAGAAGAGTTCTGTTCTTCTAATTGGTGAAGGTTCCAATCCTAAGAAAAGGAAGAGGAACCCTTCCAAGAAGAAGAAAGTAGGTGAGAAAACGCCGGTTCCACCAAAAGCTGAAGACCCCAAGAGCAAAGTTGTTTGCTTTCACTGTAACAAGGCGGGGCACTGGAAGAGGAACTGCAAGGTTTACCTTGCAGAATTGAAGAAGAAGAAGGGTAGTGAGACTACCGCTTCTGATTCAGGTATGTTCATGATAGAAGTGAATATGTCATTAAATCAAATTTCTACTTGGGTATTAGATACTGCCTGTGGTTCTTAAATCTGCAATTTGTTGCAGGGATTAAGGAGAAGTAGGACTCCTGAGGAAGAGGAGGTGATTCTACTGATGGAAATGGAGCAAGAGTTGCTGCTGAAGATGTAGAATCATTTCATTTATATAGGCCTACGGGCAAGACTATTGTTTGAAATAATTGTTATTTTGTTCCCTCGATTGTGAGGAATATTATTTTCATGTTAGACTTGGCTGGATTTTCATTTATTATTGAGAATAATGAATGTTCTATTCTTAGAGATAATATTCTTTATGGACGTGGTGCTTTAAATAATGGTCTGTATGTATGTGACATAATTTATTTCAGATTGAACAAACTAATAAAAGAAAAGGGATGATGAAAATCTCACTTTATAGTGGCATTGCAGTCTCCATTTAGTAGACATGGAGAGAGGGCTGCAAATTTGCTAGGAATGGTACACACAGATGTATGTGGACCAATGTCTACGCAAGCCATGGGTGGATTTTCATACTTCATTACTTTCATAGATGATAGATCTGGATCCGGATATGTGTTTGATGAAACACAAGTCTGAGGCCTTTGAAAAGTTCAAAGAATATAAGTATGAAGTGGAGAAACAACCAAACATAGTATTATAACTCTTCGATCAGATCGAGGTGGTGAATACTTTGATGGAGTGTTTCTAGATTATCTCAAAGTAAATGGTATAGTCTCCCAGTGGACTCCTCCAGATTGGTATCTGAAAGGAGAAATCGAACTTTGTTAGACATAGTTCGGTCCATGATGAGCTATGCAAATCTTCCAGTATTCCTATGGGGTTATGCATTGGAAACCTCAGCATATTTACTGAATAAGGTGCCTTCCAAAATCTGTTCCTCAAACTTCGTATGAGATATGGAAAGAAAGGAAACCGAGTCTTAAACACGTTAAGATTTGGGGATGTCTAGCTTATGTCAAGAAAGTTGACCCAGATAAGCTGGAATATCGATCCGTAAGATGTAGTTTTGTGGGATATCCTAAAGAGACTTTAGGGTATTACTTTTACACCGATCATCGGGTGTTTGTCTCCAGACATGCTACCTTCTTGGAAAAGGAGTTTATCCTTGAAGGAAACAGTGGGAGCAAAATTGAACTTGATGAAGTTCAAGAAGCACAAACTACTACGGATCAAGTGGAAACACCTATTCTGACTGAACAACCTTTTTTGGAACAGCCCAATCATAGATCAGGGAGAGTGTCTCGCCAACCTGAGAGGTTTTATGGCCTTGTCATTGAGAATGACAATGAGTTGTCGATCATTGATGATGACGACCCTGTAACCTATAATGAGGCTGTGAGTAGTGTTGACTCAGAGAAATGGCATAGTGCCATGAAATCCGGAATGGAATCTATGTATACGGTATACAAAAGATAGATTATAGCAGATGGCTAGGTGGAGACCTTTAAGGCCAGGCTTGTGGCAAAAGGATTCAAACAAAGGCAATGGATTGCCTTTGATAAAACCTTTTACCTGTAGCCCTGTTAAAATCAGTTCGGATTTTGCTTGCGAATGCTGCTTACTACGACTATGAAATCTGGCAGATGGCCAGATGGTTTTCTTTCCAAGGGAAATGAAAACCTAGTGTGTAAGCTACTGCGAACCATATGTGGTTTAAAGCAAGCTTCTCGAAAGATGGAACATTCATTTTGATGAGACAATCAAAGAGTTTGATTTTATCAAAAAACGTAGATGAACCATGCGTCTACAAAAGGGTTAGTGGGAGCGCGGTAACATTTCTTGTATTGTATTAAATTAGAGTTGACACACATAACAACATAGCAGACCCACTCACAAAGCTACTTTATGAAAGTCACTTTGATCGTCATAAAGACAAGATGGGTATTAGATACCAGAGTGATTGGCTTTAGTACAAGTGGGAGATTGAAAGGAATATGTCCTAAGTCCAATCATGTATTAGGATTTAGAAATAACTTCCTGTTTAATCTGTTTTGATTTCATTGATACTAATAAAAGACTTGTTTTGTTTTTATTACGGGCTTTATCTATTTAAGTGTTTAAATAAGATATACCATAGTTTAGAGTAAAGCTTTTTATGGATTATGATGAGATCATAATAGTGAGACCTAAAAAGATGATAACTCTAAACTTAAATAGTTCCTGGTCATAGGATTACTAACTGGTAATTAATAATCCGTAAAGATCGGTACATACTATGCTTGCTTCATTATGAAGGATGTCTGTTCTCATAGACATTTGTATGGTGACACTATAGCTAGTATGTAGGTGCTTATTATGGAATAAGTTCACTGAACATGACTCGCACAGCTGAACAACTGATGGAGTTCACTCACGTCTCAGCAGTTGTTCACATAGTGATAGTTGTACAAGTATCCTTAGACTTGAGGTCATCATAGTTATCTTGTGTACACTGAACTATGCTTTGGTTTAGTTCTTAGTCTCCAGGGACAATTATTAGGGCTCTTCTGGGTATAGGAATTTGTACACGAAGATAGTGTATGATCAATATAGGATCTACCCCTTCCAGTGAAGGAAGCGAATGTTCAAGGCTGATCCACTTATGCTAGTTCAGGAATCTCTGGCCAGAGTAAATGAAATTAGAAAGGAGTTTCTAATTTGCATAGAACTACGCATAGTAAATGGTAAGCAAGTGATTAAATTAGATAGGCTTGACACGAGATCCATGCCTTGTATTTAATTGGGACATTGTAGGGCAGAAGGAGTTTATTGTACGGTAACTATTCACTGACAGGTTCTTGGTATTCTAAGCAGTAAATTCATATTATCCGGATAGTCGCGATATGTTGAGAAGCATCACTCACGATGTAGAATAAATGTGATTAATTAATTAATCATATTTAATAAATTAGAGAATTTATATAAATAATGATAAAATAGTTTTATTATTATTTATTTCTACTACCGGCTTAATATTGAACCTACAGGGTCACACCATAAAAAGAGAATGATTTAATGGTGGAGGAATTAATTAATAATGGCTAATAATTATTTATTTATGAAATAAATAATTAATTGGAAAATTTAATAATTGATTAAATGAGATTTAATTGATTATAAATTAATTAAGAAAAGTTCTTAATATTATTAATCAAAGGATTTAATTTTTGGAAATTAAATCAAGAGAGAGAATTATTTCTAAAGTGTTTAAAAAAAGGATTAATGATTAAAAGGTGTTTTAATTATTAATGAGAATAATAAATGGGATAATAATAATAATATTTATGGGAAAATTTCAGCTGAAAATTTTGCCTATAAATACACTATTATAGACCCTATTTTATTCCAACCCACATTCGAACCCGAAAACCCAAAAAGTTTGGAAAACCCAATTCTCTCCACCTCTTTCCTCCTCCTTAACATCGTTTTCTTGGTGGATACCGGTGGAGTGCTTCACACTTGAGGAGCAACTGCTAAGGATCTCTGATCGTTGTCTCCGAATTATTTTAAAAGGTTAGATTCGATCCCTCGAATTTTTATTCATGATTTATATGCTTTTATTTGGATTTTGTATGTGTAAAAGTGTTTTGCCATGCCCCGCTGCGTTAAAAATCCAACATCACCACCTCAAACATAATCAACTCTTGATGCACAAGGATAGGTTATACACAAAAAGGAAGAGTTCACGAAAAAAAGAGTTTCGACCATTTTATGGTTAGATTCGATTGTTCAAGGTTCTTTAATGGACCAATTGCCTTTACAGGTGTTAGGAGAGGATACTGATCCAATTGCCATATGTCAGTGGTCAGTGTCTACCTCCCCAGGCTTAAATCCCCTAGATGCATCTGCGGATAGTGGATCTGACATAGGTGCAGATCGGCAACTTGTTGACAATGATTCAGATATTACCTGATGAGTCACAAGGAAATGTCTTCACAGACATTAGAAGGGAACTTTGATCTTTATGCTAAATTCTTTGGATCATTGTTTACCTTCCTAGAGTTTAAATCTGGAACCCTCAAAGGGAAACTAGCAACTTGTAGATTATGACTCAGATTTATCTGACGAGTCTAACAAGGATGGGGATTTGCGAACTCCCATTACACCACCCGTGACCTCCTTAAGGATGGCTAAGGTGATTTTTCTTGCAGGTATAGCTGGATTTTGGAGCTATGAGAGGAGTGATACACTTGTGAGAATGAGTGTAAACACGAGTGGAGAGAAGAGTGATACACTTGTGAGAATGAGTGTAAACACGAGTGGAGAGAAGAGTGAAACACTTGTGAGGTACACAAAACAGAATCACACACTCACAGTGAGGAAGAAAGAGAAACACCATATCCCATTCCCTATCCCTAAACATGGTTCTTGATACTTCGGGTCTCAAATCTGTTTATGATTGGAACCTAACTCTTAGGAACCTAACATTTACAAATTGGATTAGAATACTTCGAGACCTAACCAGTTGGGACATAACAATTGGTGATCTCACATTTGGGAGGTATAAGGAGTTGGGAAGATTGGTGAACATGATGATCAACAGTGAAGCCATTTTGGAGAATTTAAAGGAACATGGTTGATCAGACTCTGAGTTTTTATTTCTTTTCCAACCAAGTGAAATATGAGAACTCCTTCAGACGATAGCATACATTCCTTCTCTAAGGGGGAGATAAAAGCTTATATAATAGTTTGGAGGATTCCTCAACTAAGGGGGAGAAATAGCAGGGGAGGAAAGAAAAAGGTAAAGCACATGTACATCACATAACATCGGAAGAAGTGGATTGGTTCATCACTATTTTTCATAAGGGGAGAAGCTATTTTCCAAAAGTGGAATATCATTAGTTCTTATCTGCGGATCCTATTGTACGGGAGAGGTGGTAGACGAAGGTGATCTCCTTTAAGCAGTTGATTCACATAGGGGGAAAAGCAAGAGAGATATGCGCTTCTCAACAGGAAATGTGGTTGTACAAAAGAAGCTGATGATGATTACTTCAAGACTGAGAAGTATTATCTGGCAGAGATTTGAAGAACCAAGGAAATGAAGATGAAACTACTTGAAGATCAGTTTAGTGCTAAAGGAACAAGCATCTTCCATTTCAGTTACTCAAGAAATCTGGAAATGCAGTATTTGATCCAGAAAACCAGTAGCATTATTTACAAGTCCTGATATATTACTTTTTCTAGGTGTTAGTTGAGTTATCCTCTCTATTTAATTTGTTTGTTAGGTTTAACAATCAAATAGGGGGAAATTGTTGGTGAGACTGCGTAGCTGTATGAACAGTTACGTGATAACTCAACATGATAACAACACTAGAATAGGACAGGTTAATAATACTACATCTACACAAGAAATCAGGAAGAATGAAGACAAGGCAAATACAAAGAATCAGAAGATTAGAAGAAGGCCTGAAGTCTGTCTACATGTCACTAAAAGAAGTTCATTAATATGATCATGCCTCGGTGAAGAACAAAGGTTAAAGACTTTCAGGGTTTCAAAAATGTTGAAGATTCAGTATACAAGTGCTACCGGAAGATTTCAGTGTATTGGCATTGATTGAAGATAGACAGTGTTCGAAGCATAGGAATTTGGAGAATTGAAGACAGGGTATAGACAGAGGTTAAAGAAGACGTTGTCTAAAGTACCAGAAAGGATTCCAGTGAAAGTACAGTTGTTTATTGACAGTCAGTGTCTGAAGCGATAAAGTTGAGGCAAGCTTAACAATGTAATCAAGGCTATAATACGAAGACCTGAATCGGGGTTAGTGGTTTGTGAACCAGACCAGTTGCACTAAGCGTCAACAGCTCATGAAAGGAATCTGGGTATTATTTATAGAATGATTGTTAAGTTGAGGAACGTACTTGGACTGAACGTTTATCTGTTAAAGTACGAGAAGAGGTGTGCAGGGTATACAACTCAACAACTCAGGGGCCTAGCGAAGCTCAAAGTTTAATTGTTAAATTAAATAAATTTATTTAATGGAATTTAATATAATTTATTTAATAAACTTAAAATGATTTATCTTATCAACTTATAAGTTTATTTTATAAATCTAAATTAGTTTATTTATTTAAGTTATATTTAAGTTAATTTTATAAATTAATTTAGTTTCATTTTAAAATTAAAAATTGGGTACTAAAACAAAAACAAAAATAAAAATAAAAAGAAAATAAAAAGAAAAAGAAAACAAAAAAAATGGAAAAGCAAAAGCAAAAGAAATAAAAGGAATAGTAAACAAACGTGTACAAGTCGTTTGTTGTTTTTGTTAAGTTGGTTTAAGTACAAGTTTGTACTTGTAGTAATAATAATATAACATGGTCGCCACACATTTACTCCCTCCCACTCCTGTCGCCACAGGGGTGTTAGAATAATGGGAATCAAATTTTGTATGTACTAGTAGGATAGTTGTCGCCACAGAGCAGAGCTGTGCCTCCCTGGTTGCCAAAGAGCAAAACTACTCCACCCTGTACACCTGTCGCTACAGAATCCTCAGTCACACATTTTATTGAATAAAGTCTACACTCTGCAGCAGAAGAGATAGAGCCATTCATTTTTTCTGTTCATCCTCTCTCCCAAAAGAGAAGTGAAAATGGAAGCATTGATTTACAGAGAAGCTCAAACTTTTTGTATATCCGTTTAACTTCTCACCGGAGTAACGTTATAATGCCCGTTTTAATTCTTGTATATTCATAGGGGCATTATAATCGTTACCCAGTAATTAAATCCTAGTACAAACAAAAGCTAGATCATTGTATAGGATTTGTTTGTAAATCTTTGTAGTAGCTAGGAACTTTGTTGTTCTTAGATTGTAGCCGGTTAATTTATTTACTGGAGTGTAGCAACACCCTTGAGGATTTATATACGAATATATATTTCCCCGAATATCTTGTGTTCCTTGTTTTAATCGTTCCAAACACTATTCCTCTCAAGAACACGAAACCACTAACCGAGCACTAAATATTTTATCCGCTAAAGATTCGAAAGAATTTTTAATTTAGTGATTATCGTATTCAACCCCCCTTTTACGATAATTCGGGACCTAACAACTTTGATGAATTCATTAGCTTAGATAAACATGGAATCTTGAGCTGAAACTTATGGCTCATCTAAGTTATGACTTATAGAAGCTAAAGAAACAAACCTCTTGAATTATGACTAAGTGGAGCTTGGGTTTGGAAATTTTTCTTCCTTGCTTTTATTCAAAAGCCGAGAGCAAAGAGATGGGGGGAAGAAGAATGTGTTTGCTTGGTTGCTTTTGATCTTGGTATTTGTGAAGATGAATACTTGGTGGAGATTAACTCTTGCTAAATATCTAGATTTGCTTTAGTAAAGTGATGACATCACTTGGATAACCTCACCTCCAAGCCACATGTCTTTCCTTTATGGTTTGATGATGTCATCCTCCTCTAATCTCTTTGATTAGTGCTTAATTATTTGGTTAATCCGTTGGTTACTTGTATAAGCTTGATCATTGGTCGCTTATTTGTTTTACGGTTCGCTTAACTCTCGTTCTTGTTAATCGGTTGAGGGAACATATCCGGGATCTTATTACTTGGGCTTCCTTGAACCTTTGTCAATATTTTATATTCCTTTTATGATCCTCTCTTATCATCCTTGAATTTAAATCCTTTTAATCATGTTACCTTATACTCAATTCTTTCGGTATCTGATGGATTTTCGGGAAAAATCAAAGTGTCCGGATTCGAATTCTAACGACCTTTACATACACTCATTAACTTTATGGAATATTGATACGATCTTAGAATTTCCATAACAGTACTCCTATATAGTGTGGTCTGATAATTTTCCTTAATCAGCATCATCAGCAAAAAGTTACTATTCATCAGTGTTTCAAAAATTCCAAAATTTGGGGTTATTACAAGAAGGATAATGAAAGGAGAAGAGGTGAAAAGCTAGTTGGAGTAAGAGGAATAAAAGAAGAGTAGAAGATTTGACTGTGACTACAAATATGCAACAATCTTCACAAGTCACAACTGCTGCTGATGAAGACCAAGGTATTCTGGAGATAGAAGTTGGTGCTGAAGCAAGTCAATATCTTCAAACTCTGAAAGTAAAAGGAAGAAAGACAACTATGTTCTACAAGGATCCAAAGATTTAATTATTTGACTCTGAGGTGAGTAGAAGAATCTTTTCAAGAGAAAATCCTGAAGTTGATCTTGAACAGCTAAGGCAAATGGAGGAAGACTTCAAGAATTCCATGAAGACAGAAAATGCTGATATTATTGTTATTTCTCAAGTACTTTATGAAGATGATCCTTTGAACAGACCAACCAGAGGTATAGTTATAAGGGAAATCAGTCAGGCAGAAGATTAAAGATCTCTCAGATCACAAGTTATTGTAATTGCTGACAAGAAGCTTAAAGGAAAAGTAAAGATAGGAGAACAGTCAAAGATTTCAAAGCCTAAAGCCAAAGCTGTTGCAAAGAAGAAATCAGTATCTAAGGAAACTAAATCTCAAATGCTGATAGATCCAATCTATACAGTAGTTCAATCTTATGATACTGAATAAAAATATGAAGAAGAAGAAGAAATCAGCCAAGCTCACCAAAGAAGGAAGATTTATGGAGCTGACTGGGTTGATGAACTAAAATTAACCTATGATACTGAATAAAAATATGAAGAAGAAGAAGAAATCAGCCAAGCTCACCAAAGAAGGAAGATTTATGAAGCTGACTGGGTTGATGAACTAAAATTAACCTATGATACTGCTCAAGTTAAAGAAGCAGTTCAGAATAAAGAGTAAAGTGTGATATTCAGTGAATCAAGATTAAATATGCATACTGGATTCCTGCATTTAGATAGTTTTGACATCATCAAATGGAACTTGTCCATATTTCCATAATGAACAAGTTGGGGGAGACTGTTAGGAGCAATTAATGATATCAAGCAGAAACTATCAGAAGTTCATATCAGAACTTATATCAACGGATGATGATATCGACGGATGATGATGTCAACGGATGATGTAATCAGTATTTGTCACATCAGTTGATCTTCGATAAGGAAAAGGAAACAGGAACTCAAGGCGGTGAAGGACTTTATCTCATAAGCATTGTATTAGGTTTCCTTGTTGTTAATAGTGTAATAACCCCAAAAATTTTGAACTTTTTTGTAACCCTTATGAATAGTGTTTTTGCTGATATTGCTGAATAAGAAAACTTTTCATGCCACACTATGTAGGGGTTCTTTTATTGTTATTCTGAGATCTTATTAGCACTCTATATGATATATAAGTGTATGTAAAGATCGTCAGAATCCAAATTCAAACACTTTGATTTTTCCCGAAAATCCACCAGATACCGAAAGAATTGAGTATAAGGTAACAGGATAAAAAGGATTTAAATTCAAGGATTATAAGATAGGATCATAAAAGGAATATAATGTATTGAGAAAGGTTAAGGAAACCCAAATAATAAGATCCCGGGTATGATCCCTCAAACGATAAACGAAAACGAAAGTTAAGCGAACCGTATAACAGATCAGCGGTCATTAGCCAAGTAATTAGAAGCTAATCAAAGAGGTTAGTGAGGATGATGTCATCAAACCAATAAGAAGAGGACAAGTGTGGGAGGATGACATAACATGATGACCTAAGCATGACCAAAGAGAAGTGTGTTGTTGGTTGATTAAGAACCACACAAAATTCACTATGGTTAAAAGTAATAAATCAAAACAAAAGCAAGCAACCAAGCAAAACAAATCACAAAATAACAAAAACACAAAGTTGACTTCATTTTCTTCAAGAAAGCTCTCGGCCTTTCTCTTTTTTTCAAGAAGAAAAATCCAAAATCCAAGATTCAAGCCTTGTTAATTAGTGAGGTAATTATCTAATACTCCTTATGCATAGATATAGATATCCTATAAGTTTGAGCTTCAAATTCATTCACAATCTCTTCCTAAAATTCATGGAAGAAGAGGGTGAATAGTGTTTTTCAAGAACTTAAATTTTTGTTCTTGAGTTTTTGTTTAGATTAAGCTTGGATAAGGACTTTCAAGGGTGATTCCAAGCTAATTAGTTACTCCTACTCACAAGGAAGGTATAATCTCTCAACCTAGCTTTGTTATTTAATGTTAAGAGCTTAGCATGAGTATTATAGTTCATAAGAGGCTTGATTGTTGTGTATGTAGAGATTAGTTGGTTTTGTGATGTTTTTGGAGTTGTAAATCTTGGTTATTAGTTAAAGAACTTAAGAATAGTTTTAGTTCATGTTTGAGATTAATATAAATTGGAAAAACTTGAGGTGTTGGGGCTGTGGTAGTGAGGTATGGATGGAGTTTGGTTGTATGGTTGAATTGTGGTTGGTTTGTGGTTGATTTGGAGTAGAATAAAAATTGGTAATCGCGTAAACATAGCCGTCGTAATGTCCGATTTACTTTAGACTGTTTTTGCTCTTAACATCAGGACCCGAGAACTCACTTTTAGGTTTTGACCATTGCCATGATTAGATAGTTCATGTTACGAGCTTCATTTTGATATGTGGTTCGTTTGAATCCGATATACGGTTTAGGAGAAACGACCGTTTTAAGTAACGGCATTTCGCGAACGAACCATTACCAATCGCCTTACTTTGAAACATAGGTTAAAGACCTTAAAGGACTAATTGGAGTATGAAACATTTATGTGAAGTGTATTATGCAGTTGGTAAGGCACTCGCGAAAGAATCGCCTTAAAACGCTTAATGGTTAATTTATTAAAAATGGTGGAGCCGAGGGTACTCGAGCGACTTAAGTGAATCTTTAAGCGCAAAAGCGAACGTTAGGGTCTAATTGGTTAAAGTATAGATTCATAAGTGAATTTGGTTTAATTCCAACTTATATGTTGTTTATAGGTTACCAGACTCGTCTCAAGCCATTTATCACCCCCAGTTGCTCAGGCAAGTTTTCTACCCGTTAAACTGTTGTTGTGATGTATACGTATGTATATGCATTATCTTGTGATAGATGCATGGTGATTAATTAGAAAATCTTGCGATATATTGGAGCATGTGATATGGTATATATGCATGTCTGTTTCGTAATCTTGATATATATTGTTGATTCAATTGCTTATAAGTTGCATAATACCTATGCTAGAGATATGCACTAGTTGCGTATACCCTGAGTATAGGGGACCCAAAGGTGAACATTTTTCTAAAACCGGGAGTCGATGTTCCCGAGTATATTATATATATTTATATATATATAGATATAGTTTTCAAAACTATGAATCGAATAAGGTTTATTCGATAACTTTATTTTATTAATGAATATTATTTTGAATATTCATTCGAGGGCTTATGACTCCGTTTATTTTATTAATGAATATTATTTTGAATATTCATTCGAGGGCTTATGACTCCGTTTATTTTATTAATGAATATTATTTTGAATATTCATTCGAGGACTTATGACTCCGATTATTTACTAATTAATATTCTTTACTTTATTAAAGAATAATGTGTCGATAATCAAACTCACTTTTGATTATTCAAATAAAGATATTACTTTTGTATAAGTATATCTTTGGTTATTTAATATTCATTTCAAGTATAAGTTTTACAACTTCTACTTCAATTATTTTTATAAAGATTATTCTTTATGGTAATATTATTTAAATAATAATATTCAGATATTTTCTAATATATTGGGACTAATTTATTTTATTAAATCAGCATCACTCCAAACATTCTTAAAAATGTTTTCGAGTCTTCAAAATTATTTTAAAGGTTAGGGCGGATCCCAAAACTCATTTTTATATTTAAGATCCTCCTTTCGAAGAGGATTTAAATACTCGCTCCAAACCTGAGGGATCCGGCTCTGTGGTGTATTTTATATTCGCAACAAGGTTGCTATTCTGATAAAAGAGTTTTTGATTACTTACCCAACACTCGGGAAGTAAAATTCTTGGAACAAGTTAATCCATTAACAGGCATCGCCTGGGAAATATCGGTGAGTTTTCCTTTCCAACTAGATACGACTTCTTGGTGGAGCCGTATCAACAAGTTTCTACTTGGGGAAAGTGGGGACGAGCTTTACGTTTCAGAGTCATGGATTTCATCTGAACTAAGAGTGGCGTAAGTGGTCGAGTGGTGTCGGGCCAGCCTTAATATATTGGCCCAAATGGCCCGGAAGTTCCGCTAAGACGGTCCATTCCTTAGGAGTCCAGTGTTCGGTTGACAAGTAAATCCGACAGGTTCTCCTCTACATGTAGAAAATGGTGGGGTTGCACTACAGCGACTGATCATCGTAAGTGGTCTTCCTGGCGCGATAAACTCCCGTAATGAGTTCATCATCCAGTTGGATATTTCTGCAACACTACCCGGAGCATTTCGATCGAAAGGCTACGAATGGGTGATTGCCGAAGCATTGACAAGGGTCAAACAGTTATAATGGTGTTTCCATTGAATGAAGTATCTCATAACTTCATTTCCTTTAAAAATTAATTCAAAGATTGAATTTATTCAAGTCTTAACTTGTGGTCTCATCTATGGGACGAACTTTTGAAACTTATTATACTTTGAACAGTGGTAGTTCAAGTAGATTTCTAAAAATGGTATAAGTATAGTGAAGTAATTGGTAAATTCATCTTCCTTTAAGCTTATATCCAGTAAGTAATTACCTTACACTTGATAAAGGATTCTAGTAAGTTATCCATTTAGATACTTGCATTATTGTTTACACTATATATTATCTTGCGAGCTGTAATGCTCACTCTTGCTTCATTTCTTCATCACACAACAACAATTAGGAAAGATGGCCAGACTCAAGCAGACCCAGCGCAAGCGCGTGGGAAGCGTCCCGCGTCTTCCCGTTGATGTTGTAGCTGCTATAGCTGTAGAGGTAGATCTATTGGTGAAACAGGCATTCTACTTTTGGGAACCAAATATTGTATAATTATAACTTGTGGCAGATAATGGCAATTAACTGTAAACTTATCAAGTAATCATTTTGGGTTGTAATAACTTTTAAATTGTGGATTCAAGGACTTGTACTTATTTCAATTTCATCTCTGAGACTATAACGGGTTATGGTGTGTGTTAGTGTGGGGTCACAGCATGAGTTATTTTTTTATTATTTAAGTTAAGTGAAATTGTGGAAAGAAAGACCGTGACGACCCGGATCCCCGACCCCGGATCTGGGGGTGTTACAGAAATGGTATCAGAGCTAAGCGTTATAAACCTCAGAGATGATGCGACGATATAATAATCAACTCACAAAGATAATAAGAACTCTTGCCAAGTTCATAGTCAGACTACTTAAAGTAGCACTGACAGTTAAAACCCTTACGGGAACCCTTATAAGTATCATGATAGTAACTTAGCTCGTTTAATGTGTAGGCACATGAGATAGAGGACCCTGAGATGTTCGAGCGTGAGCATGATGAGGCACTGCTAGATGCCGAGGATCAGGAGGAGCCTGAGATGGAGGAGGATGAGGAGGACCCCTCAGAGGAGTCAGAGACAGAGGTTGTTGCTATTTCAGATGAGGAGGACCCGGATGAGGTCCCAGTAGCTGAGGAACATGTCGGAGCTATAGTGGAGTATACTGGTACCCCTTTACCCTCACTCCCGGTGGTCAGAGCTCCTACCCCTCCACCCCTATCTTGGAGCCCCTATGATGACAGCTCAGAGACCCATACTCCCGAGCCTAGGCAGACCGAGGAGGCATCCCCAGCGGCTCCAGATTAACCACCTCTCGACCCTGCCCATAGGCAGTCTTTGTTAGCTCATGGCTATGTTCAGGATGTACTGAGGACCCGAGTGGCTGTTGCTGAGGCCCGGCTGGATAAGGTCAGGAAGGAGTTGGATGCAGAGAGGGCGGGTAGGCGTGCCCGAGCTTATGAGACTAGGGCTACTATACCCCGTTCCTTGAGGAGGGAGCTGACGGGGATAGAGCTCACGTCCCGAGCGAGACTTCGATCGCTCCAGGGGGACAGGCATGGTAGGATCTCCAGGAGGCAGGCCGACTATATCTTCCGTCGTGCGATGGAAAGGGTATGGGAGCTGACCCGCTCCGGTGTGTGATTCAGGACCGACGATGGGATAGTCTAGTTGTCTAGTTAGTCGAGGCCATAGTAAGAGCCAATTTTCCGGGATAGTTGACTTGTATATAGCATCCTTTTTTCTGACTAGACAGGTAGACTCTTGTGTATCACTTTTGGGCAGATGGCTGTAGCACTGTTGTACTTTTGACCAGATCAAACTATGTATTTCTCGCATTATGTATATATTTGTTTCCTTTCAGTTCGGTTCCTTAGTGTCGAGATCACTGTTTTTATTACTGCACTTCTTATTAGAACTGTCATAAAATATTAGAATTGCGAGATACATTCTCCCCATTATAGAACTGTGCAAGGCACAATTTTGTGTATGATTGTGACCTAACGTTGAATTTCCCAAAAAAAAAATTATCAGTATCATGCCGCCAAGAAAGATTGGAACTAGGGCGAACCCTGGATCTGAGGACCAGGGAAGCCATAACCAGGACGATAGGAACCAAGAACACAGTGAAGAGGAAGATGAGGATCATGTTGAACAGGATGACTCCCTGTATGAAGAGGAGGAGGAAACATATGATGTTGAGGGATTTGAGATAGAGGTTGAAGAAGGAGAAACTGAGGTTGAGCAACCAGTACCAAACCCAGGCATGGATCCCATGGGACAGTTCATGCAACTACTAAGGCAGAACTTGGAACGTCAACCCAACCCACCCCCTCAAGGAAATAACAATGATGTGGCAAACTCCTTCAGGGCTTTCAAGTCCCTTAAGCCCCCTGAGTTCCACGGATCAGCCGACCCAGTTGAGGCAAGGGCATGGTTAAAGGAAATGGAGAAATCCTTTGAGATTCTGAGAACCGATGAGGCACAGAAGACTGTATTTGCTACCTACCTTCTGAAAGGAGAGGCTAACTACTGGTGGGAAGCCAAGAAAAACATGGAGACAGATGCTATTATAACCTGGGAGAGATTCAGTCAGTTGTTTCTGGGAAAATATTTCCCGAGGTTTATGGAAAACCAGATGGAGCTCAAGTTCTTGGAGCTAAAGCAGAATAACTTATCTGTAGCAGAGTACGAAGCGGAATTTACTGAGTTATCAAGGTTTGTTCCGGAGTTTGTGAGCACCGAGGAAAAGAGAGCTAGGAGGTTTCAGCAGGGACTGAAACCGTGGATTCAGAATAGGGTGGCAATCCTTGAGCTTACTGATTATGCCACTCTGGTGCAAAAGGCAACAATTGTGGAAGCCAGAAGTGAACAGATGCAGAAGGAAAGAGAGAAGAAGGGAATAAAGAGGAAAAGTATGAGCATGGGTGGAGGTTCCGCAGGAAGGAGCTTCCCAACTAGATTTAATCGAGGAGCAGTGTCCCTACCGGGAAAGAACATTGGGTTTAAGCAGCCAATGAGTGTGAATGTGAGCCAGAGCGGCCAGAAGTCAAGAATGTCCTATTCCAACCAGTCTCGACCCCCATTGCCAGCCGGTAACACTTGTGGAAGGATGCATTCTGGGGAGTGTAAGGGAAAGCCAGTAACCTGCTTTAAGTGTGGACAAGTGGGCCACTATTCCCACAAATGCCCTTCGTCAGCCCCTGCCGTCATTCTAACCACCACTTGTCATCAGTGTGGACGCCCGGGTCATTGGAAGAGGGAATGCCCAATGAACAAACCAGCAGCTTCAGGAGCAAGCAGAGATGCTTCTAATAAGCCACCGACTGCGAGGACTTTGAACATGACAGTCCAGGATGCTATGAAAGACTCAGATGTGATAGCAGGTACCCTTTCTCTAAATTCAGTCAGTGCAAACGTTTTATTTGATTCGGGAGCAACTAAATCTTTTATATCAAAGGACTTTGCGCGTAAATTAAGACTTAAGGCTGAACCCTTGATAGAACCCTTACAAGTAGAAATAGCCAATCATGAAGTTATTCCTGTTAACCAGATTCACCCCACCTGTGAGTTAGGCATAGGTGAACAATCTTTTAGTATTGATCTGATT
The DNA here is from genome assembly GCF_009905375.1 of Apium graveolens. Taxonomy (NCBI): domain Eukaryota; kingdom Viridiplantae; phylum Streptophyta; class Magnoliopsida; order Apiales; family Apiaceae; genus Apium; species Apium graveolens. The sequence goes on along the minus strand of NC_133648.1, from coordinate 54,835,975 downwards.
CCTTTTAAATTAGGGGAGTTTGATGTAATTTTAGGAATGGACTGGCTATCTAGCAATGATGCTCAGATAGACTGTAAGGGGAAGAAAGTTAAGTTGAATATCCCAGGAAAGAAAGAAGTCATATTTAGAGGAAAGAGGTAGACGCAGAAATTTTTGACTATGGCCCAGGCCAAAAGGATGCTACGAAAAGGAAATGAGGCTTACCTAGCCTATGTGGTGGACACGCAGAAGGAGGTGCCCAACTTACAAGATATTCTGGTAGTCAACGAATTTGAAGATGTATTCCCACAAGACCTTCCGGGATTACCACCCGATAGAGTGATTGAATTTGCTATTGAGTTGGCCCCAGGGACGGAGCCGGTTTCAAAAGCACCTTACCGGTTAGCCCCGTTAGAAATGAAGGAATTAGCTACTCAATTGCAGGAACTCTTGGATAAGGGTATGATAAGACCCATTGTGTCTCCGTGGGGAGCACTAGTGTTATTTGTTAAGAAGAAGGATGGGAGCATGAGGCTGTGCATCGACTACCGAGAGTTGAATAAGCTAACCATAAAGAACAGGTACCCGTTACCTAGAATAGACGATCTGTTCGACCAGCTAAAGGATGCTGTTTATTTTTCCAAGATTGACTTGAGAACTGGATATCACCAGCTAAAGATTAAACCCGAAGATATTCCCAAGACCGCATTCCGTACCAGGTATGGTCACTATGAGTTCTTGGTAATATCCTTTGGATTAACCAACGCCCCAACAGCTTTCATGGATTTAATGAACAGAGTATTTAAGAAGTACTTGGACAAGTGTGTGATAGTTTTTATCGATGATATTTTAATCTACTCAAGGACTGAGGCAGAACATGCAGAGCATTTGAGGATAGCTCTAGGAATACTCAGAGAGGAACAATTATATGCCAAATTCTCGAAGTGTGAATTCTGGCGGAATGAAGAATAGTTTTTAGGACATGTGATCAATAAAGAAGGAGTATTGGTCGACCCCTCCAAGATAGAGGCGGTCTCAAATTGGGAAAGGCCAACCACACCCACAGAGGTAAGAAGTTTCATAGGATTGGCCGGCTACTATCGTATATTTGTACAGGACTTTGCGAAGATCGCAGCCCCTTTGACACGACTTACTCGTAAGACAGAGAAGTTTGAATGGACGGAAAAATGCGAGAACGGTTTTCAGGAATTAAAGAAAGGTTGGTAACGGCCCCGGTGTTGGCATTGCCAGACGGAAAAGGAGATTTTGTGATATATAGTGACGCGTCGCACAAAGGATTAGGGTGTGTGCTTATGCAGCACGGTTAGGTGATTGCGTATGCGTCGAGACAACTGAAGGAATACGAGATTAGATATCCTACTCATGACCTTGAGCTTGCAGCAATAGTTTTTGCCTTAAAAATTTGGAGGCACTACTTGTATGGAGAGAAGTGCGAGATTTTTACAGACCATAAGAGCCTCAAGTACATATTTACGCAGAAAGAGCTCAATATGCGCTAGAGGAGATGGTTAGAACTAATCAAGGACTATGATTGTGAGATTCTCTATCATCCAGGGAAAGCCTATGTGGTGGCTGACGCCCTTAGCAGGAAGGAAAGACTCAAAATGATAATGACTTCGGAGGAATTGATAAAGGATTTTGAGAGAATGGAAATAGAAGTAAAGGTAACCGAAACCGGAACTGAAAAACTGTTTGAGATCTCGATGCACCCAGAGTTATTGGAAAAGATCAGATTGTGCCAAGAGAAAGTAATGAATGAAGGCAGAGAGTCAATGACTGGAGAAGAGATCCATACTGAGAAAGATGATAAAGGGATAATGAGGTACTCCTACCGGATTTGGGTTCCGAACGTTCAAGTGCTTAAAGACGAGATTTTGGATGACAGCCATAGTTCAAGGTATTCCATTCACCCGGGAAGCACCAAGATGTATAGGGATTTGAAGGAGTATTATTGGTGGCCCAACATGAAGAGGGACGTAGCAGAATGGGTAAGCAAATGCTTGACTTGCCAAAGAGTAAAGGCAGAGCACCAGAGACCCAGTGGACTTTTACGACCCCTGGAGATTCCCGAATGGAAATGGGAACAGATAGCCATGGATTTTGTTGTCGGTTTACCAAGGATGAAAGCCAACCATGATGCCATATGGGTGATTATAGACCGACTGACAAAGTCAGCCCATTTCATTGCTATCAATGAGAGATAAACAGTCGATAGACTGGTGGACATTTACCTTAAGGAAATAGTGACGCGACATGGAGTCCCAGCGTCCATTGTCTCAGACCGAGACCCCAGGTTCAACTCCAGATTTTGGAGGAGCTTTCAAGAATGTGCGGGGACCAAGTTAAATATGAGTACTGCTTACCATCCCCAGACGGATGGGCAGAGTGAAAGGACCATTCAGACACTAGAGGATATGTTGAGAGTCTGCGTAATAGACTTTAAAGGAAGTTGGGATGATCACTTGCCGTTGATCGAGTTTTCTTATAACAATAGCTTTCATGCTAGCATCGGAATGCCGCCTTATGAGGCCCTGTACGGAAGAAGGTGTCGATATCCCTTATACTGGGATGAAGTAGGAGAGCGGAAGATGCTCGGACCCGAAGTGGTCCAAAGGACCAAAGACATAGTGGATCTTATCAGAGGACGGCTGGTAGCAGCCCAAGACAGACAGAAGAAATATGCAGACCTAGCCCGAAAGGACAAGGAGTATGAAGTAGGGGACTTAGTACTACTAAAAGTATCCCCTTGGAAGGGATTAATGAAGTTCGGAAAGAAAGGGAAACTAAGCCCAAGATACATTGGACCTTTTGAGATACTAAGACGGATTGGGAAGTTGGCTTACGATCTAGCCTTACCCCCGAACCTACAACAAGTTCATAATGTGTTCCATGTGTCAATGCTAAGGAAGTATCATTGGGATGCTAGGCACATTGTGGAGTACGAGCAGGTGGATATGCAACCAGATCTGAATGCTATGGCAGAATCATAATGTGGAAGAATCCACTTGGGAACTAGAGAGCGCAATGCTAGAAACGTACCCCCATTTGTTTTCTATTTGATTCCGGGATGGAATCCTTTTAAGGAGGGGAGACTGTAATAACCCCAAAATTTTGAACTTTTTTGTAACCCTTATGAATAGTGTTTTTGCTGATATTGCTGAATAAGAAATTTTTTCATGCCACACTATGTAGGGGTTCTTTTATTGTTATTCTGAGATCTTATTAGCACTCTATATGATATATAACTGTATGTAAAGATCGTCAGAATCCAAATTCAAACACTTTGATTTTTCCCGAAAATCCACCAGATACCGAAAGAATTGAGTATAAGGTAACATGATAAAAAGGATTTAAATTCAAGGATTATAAGAGAGGATCATATAAGGAATATAATGTATTGATAAAGGTTAAGGAAACCTAAGTAATAAGATCCTGGGTATGATCCCTCAAACGATAAACAAAAACGAAAGTTAAGCGAACCGTATAACAGATCAGCGGTCATTAGCCAAGTAATTAGAAGCTAATCAAAGAGGTTAGTGAGGATGATGTCATCAAACCAATAAGAAGAGGACAAGTGTGGGAGGATGACATAACATGATGACCAAAGCATGACCAAAGAGAAGTGTGTTGTTGGTTGATTAAGAACCACACAAAATTCACCATGGTTAAAAGTAATAAATCAAAACAAATGCAAGCAACCAAGCAAAACAAATCACAAAATCACAAAAACACAAAGTTGACTTCATTTTCTTCAAGAAAGCTCTCGGCCTTTCTCTTTTTTTCAAGAAGAAAAATCCAAACTCCAAGATCCAAGCCTTGTTAATTAGTGAGGTAATTATCTAATACTCATTATGCATAGATTTAGCTATCCTATAAGTTTGAGCTTCAAATTCATTCACAATCTCTTCCTAAAATTCATGGAAGAAGAGGGTGAATAGTGTTTTTCTAGAACTTAAATTTTTGTTCTTGAGTTTTTGTTTAGATTAAGCTTGGATAAGGACTTTCAAGGGTGATTCCAAGCTAATTAGTTACTCCTACTCACAAGGAAGGTATAATCTCTTAACCTAGCTTTGTTATTGAATGTTAAGAGCTTAGCATGAGTATTATAGTTCATAAGAGGCTTGATTGTTGTGTATGTAGAGATTAGTTGGTTTTGTGATATTTTTGGAGTTGTAAATCTTGGTTATTAGTTAAAGAACTTAAGAATAGTTTTAGTTCATGTTTGAGATTAATATAAATTGGAAAAACTTGAGGTGTTGGGGCTGTGGTAGTGAGGTATGGATGGAGTTTGGTTGTATGGTTGAATTGTGGTTGGTTTGTGGTTGATTTGGGGAAGAATAAAAATTGGTAATCGCGTAAACATAGCCGTCGTAATGTCCGATTTACTTTAGACTATTTTTGCTCTTAACATCAGGAACCGAGAACTCTCTATTAGGTTTTGACCATTGCCACATGTTACGAGCTTCGTTTTGATATGTGGTTCGTTTGAATCCGATATACGGTTTAGGAGAAACGACTGTTTTAAGTAACGGCGTTTCGCGAACGAACCATTACTACTCGCCTTACTTTGAAACATAGGTTAAAGACCTTAAAGGACTAATTGGAGTATGAAACATTTATGTGAAGTTTATTATGCTGTAGGTAAGGCACTCGCGAAAGAATCGCCTTAAAACCCTTAATGGTTAATTTATTAAAAATGGTGGAGCCGAGGGTACTCGAGCGACTTAAGTGAATCGTTAAGCGCAAAAGCGAACGTTAGGGTCTAACTGGTTAAAGTATAGATTCATAAGCAACTTTGGTTTAATTCCAACTTATATGTTGTTTATAGGTTACCAGACTCGTCCCAAGCCATTTATCATCCCCAGTTGCTCAGGCAAGTTTTCTACCCGTTATACTGTTGTTATGATGTATACATATGTATATGTATTATCTTGTGATAGATGCATGGTGGTTAATTAGCAAATCTTGCGATATATTGGAGCATGTGATATGGTATATATGTATGTCTGTTTCATAATCTTGATATATATTGTTGATTCAATTGCTTATAAGTTGCATAATACCTATGCTAGAGATATGCAGTAGTTGCGTATACCCTGAGTATAGGGGACCCAAAGGTGAACATTTTTCTAAAACCGGGAGTCGATGTTCCCGAGTATATTATATATATTTATATATATATAGATATAGTTTTCAAAACTATGAATCGAATAAGGTTTATTCGATAACTTTATTTTATTAATGAATATTATTTTGAATATTCATTTGAGGGCTTATGACTCCGTTTATTTTATTAATGAATATTATTTTGAATATTCATTCGAGGGCTTATGACTCCGTTTATTTTATTAATCAATATTATTTTGAATATTCATTCTAGGACTTATGACTCCGATTATTTACTAATTAATATTCTTTACTTTATTAAAGAATAATGTGTCGATAATCAAACTCACTTTTGATTATTCAAATAAAGATATTACTTTCGTATAAGTATATCTCTGGTTATTTAATATTCATTTCAAGTATAAGTTTTACAACTTCTACTTCAATTATTTTTATAAAGATTATTCTTTATGGGAATATTATTTAAATAATAATATTCAGATATTTTCTAATATATTGGGACTGATTTATTTTATTAAATCAGCATCACTCCAAACATTCTTAAAAATGTTTTCGAGTCTTCAAAATGATTTTAAAGGTTAGGGCGGATCCCAAAACTCATTTGTATATTTAAGATCCTCCTTTCGAAGGGGATTTAAATACTCACTCCAAACCTGAGGGATCCGGCTCTGTGGTGTATTTTATATTCGCAACAAGGTTGTTATTCTGATAAAAGAGTTTTTGATTACTTACCCAACACTCGGGAAGTAAAATTCTTGGAACAAGTTAATCCATTAACAGGCATCGCCTGGGAAATATCGGTGAGTTTTCCTTTCCAACTAGATACGACTTCTTGGTGGAGCCGTATCAACAAGTTTCTACTTGGGGAAAGTGGGGACGAGCTTTACGTTTCAGAGTCATGGATTTTATCTGAACTAGGAGTGGCGTAAGTGGTCGAGTGGCGCCGGCCCAGCCTTATTATATTGGCCCAAATGGCCCGGAAGTTCCGCTAAGACGGTCCATTCCTTAGGAGTCCAGTGTTCGGTTGACAAGTAAATCCGACAGGTTCTCCTCTACATGTAGAAAATGGTGGGATTGCACTACTGCGACTGATCATCGTAAGTGGTCTTCCTGGCGCGACAAACTCCCGTAATGAGTTCATCATCCAGTTGGATATTTCTGCAACACTACCCGGAGCATTTCGATCGAAAGGCTACGAATGGGTGATTGTCGAAGCATCGACAAGGGTCAAACAATTATAATGGTGTTTCCATTGAATGAAGTATCTCATAACTTCATTTCCTTTAAAAATTAATTCAAAGATTGAATCTATTCAAGTCTTAACTTGTGGTCTCATCTATGGGATGAACTTTTGAAACTTATTATACTTTGAACAGTGGTAGTTCAAGTAGATTTCTAAAAATGGTATAAGTATAGTGAAGTAATTGGTAAATTCATCTTCCTTTAAGCTTATATCCAGTAAGTAATTACCTTACACTTGATAAAGGATTCTAGTAAGTTATCCATTTAGATACTTGCATTATTGTTTACACTATATATTATCTTGCGAGCTGTAATGCTCACTCTTACTTCATTTCTTCATCACACAACAACAGTTAGGAAAGATGGCCAGACTCAAGCAGACCCAGCGCAAGCACGTGGGAAGCGTCCCGCGTCTTCCCGTTGATGTTGTAGCTGCTATAGCTGCAGAAGTAGATCTATTTGTAGGACAGGCATTCTACTTTTGGGAACCAAATATTGTATAATTATAACTTGTGGCAGATAATGGCAATTAACTGTAAACTTATCAAGTAATCATTTTGGGTTGTAATAACTTTTAAATTGTGGATTCAAGGACTTGTACTTATTTCAATTTCATCTCTGAGACTATAACGGGTTGTGGTGTGTGTTAGTGTGGGGTCACAGCATGAGGTTATTTTTTTATTAATTAAGTTAAGTGATATTGTGGAAAGAAAGACCGTGACGACCCGGATCCCCGACCCCGGATCTGGGGGTGTTACAAATAGAATAGGATTCCTTATACATTATGTAGTTGTGCTCTATATAAAGCACATATTAGGTTCATGCTATATGTATTACAACATTGTTATATCTTTCGCATAATTTAGCAGCTCTCAAGGATAATTGTTCATCCTTTCGAGAGAGTACGTTTGTAAATAGTTTTTATCTGTTAATATAAAAATTGTTGATTCTGTTGAAGCTTTGTCGAGTTGATTGTATTAACTGTATTCACCCCCCCCCCATATACAGTTGATTTAGGGCCTAACATGGACCACACTTGAGATGTTGTCATAGCATGTTCTTTGATAGGAGAAAGCCTTCACAATTGAGTCAAACAGGAATGACCATTCCCTTCTCAAATGCTTCTTGTTCAAGCTGTCCAGATTGATCTTCTCACTGTAGTTAATGTAGTCCATGAACTCAGCTAGCTCTTCTTGAGTAGGCATGTAATAACCCCAAAAATTTTGAACTTTTTGTAACCCTTATGAATAGTAATTTTACTGATTATGCTGAATAAGAAAACTTTTCATGCCACACTTTGTAGAGGTTCTTTGATTGTTATTCTGAGATCTTATTAGTACTCTATATGGTATATATAAGTGTATGTAAAGATCGTCAGAATCCAAATTCGAACACTTTGATTTTTCCCGAAAATCCACCAGATACCGAAAGAATTGAGTATAAGGTAACAGGATAAAAAGGATTTAAATTCAAGGATTATAAGAGAGGATCATAAAAGGAATATAATGTATTGAGAAAGGTTAAGGGAACCCAAGTAATAAGATCCCGAGTATGATCCCTCAAACGATAAACGAGAACGAAAGTTAAGCGAACCGTATAACAGATCAGCGGTCATTAGCCAAGAAATTAGAAGTTAATCAAGGAGGTTAGTGAGTGATGATGTCATCACACCAACAAGAGGAAGAAAAGTGTAACAAGATGACATAAGTGGATGACATAAGCATGACAAAATGGGAAGGATTTGTTGGTTGATTATAAGCGACACAATTTTTATAACGACTCGCGTATTTTTAAATTATTTAAATATGTAATTATGGAACTATAAGATAAATAAAATATGTGTATTAGTTTTGACCGCTATGTGTTGTCTGATTATTATCAATGTGTGATTTATGGTGTACTGGGTTGTCCGCGCGATTAATTAAAGAATGGTATTGAATTGTTTCTCCTTTAAAAGTGGATTTAATGCAAATTTATTTGTATAAATATTTGAAGTGTCTCTAAAATTATTTTTATGGTTTTATAATTATAATAATTATTTTTAGGATTTTATGAAATGGAGAAATCAATATTTTATTAATTATTTATCCTTAAATGATTTTTCTAATTGCTTTTATTTATAAAATCCATATTTAATTCTAAAATTCTTCAAAAATTATGAAACTCATATTTATCTAAGTTTGGAACATTCTGAGAATTTTAAAATTATTTCGGGAATTTTCGGGATTAATTTCACCCGCGCGTCGTTTCGCTTAATTGTTAAAAAACGGGTATAAAGTGCACTTCGAAAATTGTTCTAAAATTTTAAAAATTACATTTTTATAAATTTCGGGATATGTCTCACATTTTAAGATTGTTTCCCTAATTTTAAGAATTTATTTTAAGTGCAGCTCGGTTCGTTAATTGTAAATCCAGGTATATTTAGCAGTTGAAAAATTCATATTTGTTGATAAAGATTTTATTTTATTAACTTTTAATTATTTCGAGAATTTTGGTATCTGATTTATAATTTTTCAACGAAATTTTTTACATAGTTAATCCGTTAAATTTAGAAAAGCGGGGCGTAAATCACATCCTTAGGCAATTCATGACACGTGTTTTACAGCTCATATATATATTTGATACGTGTCAGTGTTGTTTTAGGGGACACGTGTTTTTGCTTCCTTGCAGTGGCAGTTCGATTACATTTTTTTTATTAAAACATCAAACTCTAACCCTCCCTGGGTCTCTCTAGTCTCTCTTACTCTCCTAATCTCTTTCGATACCATTTTCTCTCTCGTCTCTGTACAATCGGTTCTCTTCCCTCTTTGTTATTATCTCGGCCTTGTTTCTTCTTGGTAAGACTCTGGCCGTCGCCTTTTTCTTTTTTCCGGTCGTGATTCCTGGTTCCGTTTGTTGAATTGGTGCATGTATATACGCCTATGTGTGTGTATGTATCAGTAGTGGGTTGTGCTTTGTTCTTTTGTTTTGGCTGCCGCCGGTTTGTTTTCCGGCAGGGTAGTCGGCGCGTGTTCTTCGTGTGTTTATGTGACTTTGTTTTGCTGTTGGATCAGTTCCTTGAATCTTTGTATTTCTGAAAAGCCGAATGGCTTATTGTTAGCTAGTCGAAATGATTATTGAAAAACCCAGTGAATTTCCATATGGTTTATTCGGAATTATTCTAGAAATCCGAATAAAAAATTGCTTTTAATTAGTCGGATTATTTTAGAAAGAATTTGAATAAATTTTATGATTATTCAAATAGTTTTAATCGGCGAAATTTGCGTAGGAAATCCGAGTTTAATCGGGTACCCGCAAATTTTGCCGACGTCGACGGTGAACTTCGGTGAGTCGACGGTGGATGGTGATGATATGATTCTGAGTCCTAATATTTTAAAACAAATAAATTAGTTCGTGAGATTATCATTGAAACGAGAATTTGATTTTACATTAAAATCGAGTACGTAAATTAGTTGACGAATTGTGATTGGATTGATTGTTGAATCGAACTGGTGGTTGGAATTGTAGTTGTGAATTTCATTATTGTTGGTTTGACGTCGATTGATGTTTCGACGGGTAGTCCGATAAACAAAGGGGACGCTGCCCGATTTCCGGGAAAATCAAACTACGGAAATACGGGAACGTATCCGAGGATTATCGGGACGTCGAGCGAATATAAGTAAATACATATACGCATGTTTTATACAGAACCTGATTGCATGTTGTGTTGTATGTTTTGACCAAAACACAGTAACCCTAATTTTGTAAAATGACGAGTATACGTATTTTCTAAAAATGAACATTAGATCGATTTCGAGAATGTGAACCCTAATTATTTTCTGTGTTATTCTAATATAAATAATTACGAGTCAGGTTTGAATATCGTTGGGTAAGAATTAGTATCGAGGATATGTCAAGCATACCTAGACGTCTAACGTAGGGTATTTCGACCCTGTAGGTTATAATCGGGAACCTGAAAGTGAACGATGGACTAGAGATGACCTAGTACTCAGTCGACGAGCTCAATAGAGTTTCAACAGAAAAACTTGAGTATCAAAATCGAATCTAATATGGTCTAGTGGTTGGACGTTAAAGCCTGAGCAGCAGACTTGGCTCAGAGTTGGTCAGTAGCAGTTGTAAAGCCCTGTGAGGCAAGTACTTCCGAACTTTTCTTCAAGATATATTGCAATTATTTTCGAACTGGTTCATAACATGTCGCTATTATTTAAAACAACTCATGTTTTTTATTGCAAGTGTTTTAAACTATTTAACCTTGAATTCTGATTTATCTTGATCCTTGAGCCATAAGCCTTATTCTTTGTAAACCATCCTTCAGTGATTTTCAGATGCCAAACCACCCAAATATGATACTACTCCCCAAATGTATAACTACCAGACACCAAACACTGGAACAAAATTGTTTAAAAACACAGAAATTTCTATACCTCGACTATTCTTTATAACATCAAAGAGCTATACCTGAAAAATCATTACTGGTCCAACACCTGATCATTTTACAAACTGGAAAACTATTCTTATACATACCCTGATATACCCTTGAGATGTCCATGAGTTTCCTTACGTTTTTATGCAAATGTTTAACCATTATTGATTATGATCTTGCTTTATTGAATCATATTGTTATCATATTGAACTGCTTTAGGATTGGATAATTTTTATATATGTGAACCAGATTCGTGGTCAGACCATACCAATGGTCAAGTTAGGCCAATGTATGTCTTGGATCCAGTAATTAGAACAGTACTGTGTGCTTGCTCGGGGTTAGTGCGTGACTGATCAGCAGCCTAACCTTGGTTTTTAAAACTTAAAATGAATATCCAATTCTAATGATTAGTTAAAAAGAAACTTGATTCCCTTGAATCATCTCATTTGATCATGGTATAACCTCAATTATCACTATTATGACTTGCTGAGCTAGTTAGCTCACCCTTGCGAATTCTTTTATATATTTTACAGTTGAAAAGAATATGGATGATAGTGAAGTTCCTCAGTCCAAAGTACGGGATAAGGCTCCAGTTGAGTTGAATGGAGCTAGCAGAAGCTTCATGCGGTATAGAGATAGTCAGATTGTAAGAATGATTTTATTATCAATTGTAAGTTAAATTAGTTGGGATTTGGTACGTTATAAATAAGGTTAAGATTGTGGCTTGTTTTCATACTTTAACCTGTTGCGATCCGTGGTTATGTAAAGCAGGGTCATTGCAAATAATATTTCTTATTCAAGTTTATATATTGTATATGTGTTGTGGACCCCAAACTTCTGACCCGGGTTTGGAGGGCGCCACAGGTTGGTATCAGAGCTACAGGTTATAAGTCACTGAAACAAGCCTAGATTGTCGAGATTGGGTAGAGGGTTAGGATTAGGAATAGGAAATGGAAAGATAAGACGTTGTGAGGTTGAGTGCGATGGTATAGTAGGTCTCCGGCACAATTCGTATTGTGATTCGGGATTCTCAGCTTGCGACGTGATTTCCAAACAACGGCAATGGCAGATCCTGGTTTCCCAATGTCATTTGATCGTTTGAAGCTTTCCGTTCGAGGATCGTCATCTTCTCTCAGATTGGATTTGCACCTTGTTTCTCCATCAGTATTAATGGCGTTACCTTCCGTTATGACAGTTGCACCTCTTCAAGCTATTCTACGCTATTCTTCTACCTTTTAATACGAGACTACCCATTCGAGAACCTCCCTCTGTTTAATTTTATTGGACATTCGGGTGTGAGTATATCTCTTTAGTTTACCCTACATCATGTTCTATACCCCCAGTTTAGAACTTGTCCTATGAAGCGATTGTACCTACGAGGATGGATTCGAGAGCTACAGTAAATGGTGAGCGCTTGAGTTATAAATAGAGGTGAGACGAAGTTTAGAGAGGAGATTTGAGTGTTTCAGAGGATAGTTGTTATCGGGTTAAAAGAAGCCCTTAGTGACTAAGCCACCCGTGAATAATTATGGGATGAATTAGATGAATTTTGAAAGAGTTAAAGAGAAAGGTAAAGATCTGGAATTTTTGGTGAAATTAAATGATGGTGCTATAATGAATGCGATATGTAAAGTAGTGATGTGATGTGATACGAGCAAACTTTGTTCTATGAAATAGATTTGTTGACCATTGGATAGCATGTTTTACTTAACTACTGCAACGATAACGTCGGGAGTATTACCAGTATAAAAGTTTTGATGTGAAGCTACGAATAAGATAACATGCAATGACAATTGAAATTTTCATCGATTAAGGAAGGGAAATGGACCCGATGAAGAAGAAAAGGTAGATTGGAGTGAATGAACTTTTATGTAATTGTTTCTTTAATATGGTACCTTGTTATAGATCGGAAGGACAACAACCAACTCATATAGTAAGGACAACCAGGTTTGTGATTTTCCAAACTTTTTAAACAAGTTTTCGAAAAAGATTTTCTTTTACAAATTTCTAAAATCCTTTTCGAATAAAATAATTTTTAAGTATTGGTTGTCAAGTTACTACTTAAGTTTCGTGTTTGATAGAAGGCCCAGATTACCTGGAAGAATGCTGTTTCAGACTTAGTATTGTTAATTCAGAGGATAAAGTGATCCGCGATTAGGAAGAAGTTGGTTATTCTCAACAGAAAGGTACAAATATTGTTTGATAAGATTAACAACAGAATCAGTGTACGGAGCAATTACTCATCCAATTACAGGATTATCCAAGTTCAAAGAGTTCATTGATTTAACAAAAGTCTGGGTATGATTGAAGGAGATTGAGAAGATTTCCAGATTTCCTAAAAAGAAGAATATTATTAACAAAAGGATTGCTATGTTGAATGCTTCGGGGTTATTCTAAATTGAAAAAGGAAACTCGAGGTTGTCTGGTAAGGGACGTCCTTATGATCGAGTTGTTAAAGTATTATATGTAGAGGTGTGATGATAAAAACGCAAGACGTGACAAGTAAGAATCTACCATAATGCTTAATTTGTAAAGGCATTTCAACGTACTTTCTAAGTTATTATATGAAACAATGGAGATATGATCGAACAAGCTCAAAAGATGAATACAAGTGAAATGTGGATAGTGACCAATGGTATCGTTCTTGTCTTCAATATTACAGCGTATATTCCCTTTTTGATTTCTTAAATAAGTATGAACTTCTTTTCTTAAATAAACTCCTTGCTATGATATTGAAAAGGAGGATATTGCATTTCTTTCAAATCTAATTGCTTCCCTCAATTTTTTCTTTCTGATTGGGACAAACAGTGTTATGGTGAGACACTTTGTCAGAATGACGAAGAGTCGGGTGGGACGCCACCTAATCATATGCTGTATGCCATATGGTACGAAAGACTGGCCATCTTAAGTACCAATGTGGTTGTCTCATTCATATCCAAATCCTTACTTCTTCTTTCTTTTCAATTCTATTTTTGTTGGACTTTGAATCCTTCTAGTCGTCTCGTTGTACTGTCGCTCTTTGCAAGAAGTTTTCAAACAGAAATCAGTGTATCCTGAATTAAGCGGACGAAGTTCCATCTACATTTTACGCATGGAAAGCAAACAAAGGCATATAACGAAAATTGCAAATCACTAGCCCAGTCAGAGATGCACTAAGAGTCAAGGGAATCTACTCCAATGAGGAATACGTCTCCAAGAACGAGAAACTATGATGACATAGATGATTAGGGTGACTACCTTATGTGTTAAAGTATTAAAAGATGTGAGAGAAACATAATTGTTTATCTCAAAGCTTTGTTGGTAAGATTGTAATTAAAGGACTAGCAAGTCAAGAACGTGTAATTGATAAATAAGTAAGTACCAATGGTGAAATTGAGATTCCTGGTAATAAGTTGTGCAGAATTGATATCATGGAAGATAAGAGGATTTGATATTATTCTAAGGAATGGATTGACTACTAAAGCGTGATGACCAGACAGACCGTCGTGACGAAAAGATAATTCTGAGGATGCCAAATGAGAAGGTGAGGAGGTTCAGAAAATGAAAAAAAGTAACTAATTTGTTAATGACGATTACGGTGATCAAGATATGAGCATTATGGTGATTATGGAATACATAAAAGTCGGAAGCAAACAAAGTTTGAAGATTTTATAGTAATTAAGGAGTTTCAAGATATGTTTTTGGATGAGTTATCAACATTTTCTTCGGATATAGAAATTGAGTTCGTGACTGACTTAGCACCTGAAATGAAGCCGGTGTCCCAGGCCCCGCACAGAATGGCGCCAGTTAAAGTGAAGGAGATAGCAAAGTAAATACAAGAAATGCTAGAAGAAGAAGCGATTAGACCTAGTGTACCCCATAAGGTGCACCGGTATTAAATGTTAATAAGAAAGATGGAAATATGTGATTATGCATCGACTAGCAAGAGCTCAACAAGTTTACTATCAAGAGCAAGTATCTGTTACCTTGACCCAATGATTTGTTTGATCAAACGAAGGAAGCAAAGTACTTTTATAAGATTAATTTAAGAATTGGTATTTCACCAATTGAAGATTAAACCTATGGGTATATCAAAGATAATTTTCAAAACTAAGTATTGTTCTCGTATTGCCATTTGGATTAACCAATATACCAGTAATATTTGAACTTGATGGACAGAACCCTGAAGGAATATCTGGATAAGCTGTAGTTGTAATACTTAAAGTCAACGGAGGACCAGACAAAGCATTTAATGATAACTGGGAAGTTGGAGAAGAAAGAAGTTGAATGAAGTATAGTTCTTAGCATGACTAGTCAGTATAGAGAAGATCAAAAGAGATTCAGTGGAAATTAAAGTTATTATGAATGAAAAGAAACCAGAAACACCAATAAAAGTAAGAAGTTTATATGAAATGAAGGAGGGTAAAGGAAGTTTTGCGGAGGTTAAAAGAGAGAGAATTGTTACAACACCTGCTTTATCATTTTGGAAGTATCAAGGAGATTTGGTAGTTCATAGTGATGCTTCTCATAAGGGAGTAGGATGTGTGTTGATGCAGCACAATAAAGTTATTGTATATGCACCCGGACAACCGAAATTTTATGAGCAGAAGTATCCTATTCATAATTGAGACTAACAGTAATAATATTTCTTTTGAAAGATTGGGAAACATGGTATGTATAGAGAAATGTGTAAAATCTATACGGACCATAAGAGTTAAAGTATGTATTCACGAGGAAAAGGAAAAATAGTGACAAACGATAGGCAAAAAGGGGAGAACGAATATAGAGTCTGTACCAGAAGAATTAATTATGGAATTTTGGAAGTTGGAATTGGAAGCTAAAGGTTATAGTCCAAAAGGAGCAAGAATGGATAGTATGACGAGAGGTCAAGAGAGGATAATGGATCACGATATTAGCAGTAAGAAAGAGGAAATTTATGCGCCTATGAAAATGATCACGATATCTCCAGATTTTCTTCTAGCACTTGGATGCTACAAGTAGAAGAATTAAGAAATGAGATCCCATAAGAAAATTCACAACATTAAGTACTTAAGTTATTGAAGAGATGCCAAGATATATGGAAATTTAAGGAAAAATAGTGATAACCAGGTATAAGAAGCGAATTTCAAAATAGATTGGGAAGTGTTGGACACGCCAAAGAATTAAGGCGAAGTATCGGAAGCCTAATGAACAAGGCAGACCAAGAAGTGGTTTTACAACAAGCAAATCATAAAATGTATCAGTGATATTGTTGAAGAAAAGAAATGAACTTATGAGATTATGGTTAAAATGAGTTATGAGAAGTGCAAGCTCGGATGACATTATGTAAAATAACAAGTGTATCAGACGATTATAATAAATTAAGGAATCATGGTGTATAAGGAGTGCTTAGATAAGCAAACTGTATTTATTAATAACATCCTCAGCTACTCAAAGAATAAGAAAGTTTGCGTGGAATGCCCAAGGATTTTCCTCCAAAGATCAAAAGAAAAGCAACTATGCGTTGAGTCTTCAAGAATGAAATTTTGACTAAGGTTAACAAAAGATTCTGAATTAATCCATTAATAGTCTAAACAAAGCCGTATGATAACAGGTGCCTTATGCCGACAGATGGAATTGGATGTAATTAAGACCACCGAGGAGTTAATAAACGAATTGAAAAGAGTGGAATCTGAACTTCAAATACTTAAAGGTGATAATACGTGAATCTATGAGATTACTTTTCAGCCTTAACATATGGAACATAGTAGGAGATGTTTAAATGTTTGGAAACCAAGTTGAAAACGAGCACCGCCTATCATCCTTCAACGGAGTGTTAAAGTACGGAAGTGATGCCAGAAATGTAAGATATGTTGAGAAGTTGAGTTTTAAGGAAACACTGGAATGATCGTTTATCAGCGATGTTAGCTTTGTAATGCCATTCTACCAAGCTTCATGTGGAAGCGAGTGTAGGTTCCCATTTCTATTAAGATAAAGTGGGAGAAAGAAAGTTGCCAAATTCTAAATTAATTAAGCACACCAAGAGCGAAGTAATATTGATTGAAGCAGCTCGGAATAGACAAAGAAAGAAGGTGAAATTATATCGAGAGAGAATATGAGTATAGGAATAGGACCAGTGGTGTTAGTACAAGTTTCATCTTGAAAGAAGACTAGATAAGTCTAAGTAGAAGAGACAGGTTAAGTCCTAAAAATTGGTGAACCATTCGGGTATTGATAAATATAGATAAGGCTGTTCATGAGTTGATGTTACCGTCACAACAGTGTGTACATATAGTGTATTTAGTCTATTAAAGATAAAAATGATAAGTAACTGATTTAAAAAAGTGATTGATCAGGAGCCAATGGGGCTCTTGTCCAAGTTGTTATGCATATAGTGATCGATCGAAATTCTTGATCATCAAAGGCAAGTCCTTGGAAATGAGTGCATACCTATTGTGAGTATGTTTGAACCCTCGAGTAGAAGGGTCTACTTAGAAATTAGAGTCAGATATGCTTGACAAATATCCTCACTTGTGTAACTAAACCAGATTCTGAGGACAGAATCTTTTTAAGGGGGGAAGGATATAACGACTCGCGCATTTTTGAATTATTTAAATATGTAATTATGGAATTATTAGATAAATAAAATATGTGTATTGGTTTTGACCGCTATGTGTTGTCTGATTATTATCTATGTGTAATTTATGGTGTACTGGGTTGTCCGCGCGATTAATTAAAGAATGGTATTGAATTGTTTCACCTTTAAAAGTGAATTTAATGCAAATTTATTTGTATAAATATTTGAAGTGTCTCTAAAATTGTTTTTATGGTTTTATAATTATAATAATTATTTTTAGGATTTTATGAAATTGAGAAATCAATATTTTATTAATTATTTATCCTTGAATGATTTTTCTAATTGCTTTTATTTATAAAATCCATATTTAATTCTAAAATTCTTCAAAAGTTATGAAACTCATATTTATCTAAGTTTGGAACATTCTGAGAATTTTAAAATTATTTCGGGAATTTTCGGGATTAATTTCACCCGCGCGTCGTTTCGCTTAATTGTTAAAAAGCGGGTATAAAGTGCACTTCAAAAATTGTTCTAAAATTTTAAAAATTACATTTTTATAAATTTCGGGATATGTCTAACATTTTAAGATTGTTTCCGTAATTTTAAGAATTTATTTTAAGTGCAGCTCGGTTCGTTAATTGTAAATCCAGGTATATTTAGCAGTTGAAAAATTCATATTTGTTGATAAAGATTTTATTTTATTAACTTTTAATTATTTCGAGAATTTTGGTATCTGATTTATAATTTTTCAACGAAAATTTTTACATAGTTAATCCGTTAAATTTAGAAAAGCGGGACGTAAATCAGATCCTTAGGCAATTCATGACACGTGTTTTACAGCTCATATATATATTTGATACGTGTCAGTGTTGTTTTAGGGGACACGTGTTTTTGCTTCCTTGCAGTGGCAGTTCAATTGCATTTTTTTTATTAAAACATCAAACTCTAACCCTCCCTGGGTCTCTCTAATCTCTCTTACTCTGCTAATCTCTTTCGATACCCTCTTCTCTCTCATCTTTGTACAATCGGTTCTCTTCCCTCTTTGTTATTATCTCGGCCTTGTTTCTTCTTGGTAAGACTCCGGCCGTCGCCTTTTTCTTTTTTCCGGTCGCGATTCCTGGTTCCGTTTGTTGAATTGGTGCATGTATATACGCCTATGTGTGTGTATGTATCAGTAGTGGGTTGTGCTTTGTTCTTTTGTTTTGGCTGCCGCTGGTTTGTTTTCCGGCAGGGTAGTCGGCGCGTGTTCTTCGTGTGGTTATGTGACTTTGTTTTGATGTTGGATCAGTTCCTTGAATCTTTGTATTTCTGAAAATCCGAATGGCTTATTGTTAGCTAGTCGAAATGATTATTGAAAAACCCAGTGAATTTCCATATGGTTTATTCGGAATTATTCTAGAAATCCGAATAAAAAATTGCTTTTAATTAGTCGGATTATTTTAAAAAGAATTCGAATAAATTTTATGATTATTCAAATAGTTTTAATCGACGAAATTTGCGTAGGAAATCCGAGTTTAATCGGGTACCCGCAAATTTTGCCGCCGTCGACGGTGAACTTCGGTGAGTCGACGGTGGACGGTGATGATATGATTCTAAGTCCTAATATTTTAAAACAAATAAATTAGTTTGTGAGATTATCATTGAAACGAGAATTTGATTTTACATTAAAATCGAGTACGTAAATTAGTTGATGAATTGTGATTGGATTGATTGTTGAATCGAACTGGTGGTTGGAATTGTAGTTGTGAATTTCATTATTGTTGGTTTGACGTCGATTGATGTTTCGACGAGTAGTCCGATAAACAAAGGGGACGCTGCCTGATTTCCGGGAAAATCAAACTACGGAAATACGGGAACGTATCCGAGGATTATCGGGACGTCGAGCGAATATAAGTAAATACATATACGCATGTTTTATACAGAACCTGATTGCATGTTGTGTTGTATGTTTTGACCAAAACACAGTAACCCTAATTTCGTAAAATGACGAGTATACGTATTTTCTGAAAATGAACATTAGATCGATTTCGAGAATGTGAACCCTAATTGTTCTCTGTGTTATTCTAATATGAATAATTACGAGTCAGGTTTGAATATCGTTGGGTAAGAATTAGTATCGAGGATATGTCAAGAATACCTAGACGTCTAACGTAGGGTATTTCGACCCTGTAGGTTATAATCGGGAACCTGAAAGTGAACGATGGACTAGAGATGACCTAGTACTCAGTCGACGAGCTCAATAGAGTTTCAACAGAAAAACTTGAGTATCAAAATTGAATCTAATATGGTCTAGTGGTTGGACGTTAAAGCCTGAGCAGCAGACTCGGCTCAGAGTTGGTCAGTAGCAGTTGTAAAGCCCTGTGAGGCAAGTACTTCCGAACTTTTCTTCAAGATATATTGCAATTATTTTCAAACTGGTTCATAACATGTCGTTATTATTTAAAACAACTCTTGTTTTGTATTGCAAGTGTTTTAAACTATTTTACCTTGAATTCTGATTTCTCTTGATCCTTGAGCCATAAGCCTTATTCTTTGTAAACCATCCTTCAGTGATTTTCAGATGCCAAACCACCCAAATATGATACTACTCCCCAAATGTATAACTACCAGACACCAAACACTGGAACAAAATTGTTTAAAAACATAGAAATTTCTATACCTCGACTATTCTTTATAACATCAAAAAGCTATACCTGAAAAATCATTACTGGTCCAACACCTAATCATTTTATAAACTGGAAAACTGTTCTTATACATACCCTGATATACCCTTGAGATGTCCATGAGTTTCCTTACGTTTTTATGCAAATGTTTAACCATTATTGATTATGATCTTGCTTTATTGAATCATATTGTTATCATATTGAACTTCTTTAGGATTGGATAATTTTTATATATGTGAACCAGATTCATGGTCAGACCATACCAATGGTCAAGTTAGGCCAATGTGTGCCTTGGATCCAGTAATTAGAGCAGTGCTGTGTGCTTGCTCGGGGTTAGTGCGTGACTGATCAGCAGCCTAACCTTGGTTTTTAAAACTTAAAATGAATATCCAATTCTAATGATTAGTTAAAAAGAAACTTGATTCCCTTGAATCATCTCATTTGATCATGGTATAACCTCAATTATCACTATTATGACTTGCTGAGCTAGTTAGCTCACCCTTGCGAATTCTTTTATATATTTTACAGTTGAAAAGAATATGGATGATAGTGAAGTTCCTCAGTCCAAAGTACGGGCTAAGGCTTCAGTTGAGTTGAATCGAGCTAGCAGAAGCTTCATGCGGTATAGAGATAGTCAGATTGTAAGAATGATTTTATTATCAATTGTAAGTTAAATTAGTTGGGATTTGGTACGTTGTAAATAAGGTTAAGATTGTGGCTTGTTTTTATACTTTAACCTGTTGCGATCCGTGGTTATGTAAAGCAGGGTCATTGCAAATAATATTTCTTATTCAAGTTTATATATTGTATATGTGTTGTGGACCCCAAACTTCTGACCCGGGTTTAGAGGGCACCACAATTTTTATCATGGTAACAAATTTAATTAACAACAAAAGAAAGCAACCAAGCCAAAACAATTCATAACAGAAAAACACAAGTTGACTTTCCATTTTCCAAGCAAGAAGCTCTCGGCCCTTTTCTCTTTTCCAAGAAGAAAAAATCCAAATTCAAGTTCCAAGCTTTGATAATTGGTGAGATAATTATCCAAGGTTCCTTATACTTAGATATAGTTATCCTATGAATCTAAGCTTCCATTTCCTTCACAATCTCTTCCAATAATTCATGGAAGAAGAGGGTGAATAGTGTTTTCAAGATCTTAAAAATTTTGATCTTGTGTTTTTGTTTAGATATAGCTTTGGTAAGGATTTTCAAGGGTGATTCCAAGCTCCTTAGTTACTTTTACTCAACAAGGAAGGTATAATCTCATACCCTAGCCCTACTTTTGTATATTTAGAGTTTTTATGATTGATATGGTTCATGAGAAGCATGATTCTTGTATACTTAGAGTGTGGTTGGATTTATAATAGGTTTGAAGTTGTAAATCTTGATTATTGGTTAATGAACTTAAGTATAGCTTTTAGTTCATGATTGAGAGTAGTATAAATTGGAAATCTTGAGATGTTGGGGCTATTGTAGTAAAGTATGGATGGAGTTTGGTTGTAGTAATGATTGTGGGTTGATTGTGGATTGATTTGGAGTGGTATAAATTTGGTAATCGCGTAAATATTGTCGTCGTAATGCCCGATTTACCTTAGACTGGTTTTCTTCTTAACATCAGGACCCGTGAACTCACTGTTAGGTTTTGACCATTTCTATGATTAGATATTTCATGTTGTGAGCTTCGTTTTGATATGTGGTTCGCTTGAATCCGATGTACGGTTTAGGAGAAATGACCATTTTCAGTAACGGCGTTTCACGAACGAACCATTACCCCTCGCCTTACTTTGAAACCTTGGTTAAGGCCCTTAAATGACTAATTGGAGTATGAACCAATTATGTAAAGTGGGTTAGGCAGTTGGTAGGGGACTCAAAAAAAAATGGCCTTAAAATTCTTAATGGTTAATTTATAAAAAATGGTGGAGCCGAGGGTACTCGAGCGACTTAAGTGAATCGTTAAGCGCAAAAGCGAACGTTAGAGTCTAATTGGTTAAAGTATAGATTCTTAAGCGACTTTGGTTTAATTCTAAATTATATGATGTTTATAGGTTACCAGAC
The DNA here is from genome assembly GCF_009905375.1 of Apium graveolens. Classification (NCBI taxonomy): domain Eukaryota; kingdom Viridiplantae; phylum Streptophyta; class Magnoliopsida; order Apiales; family Apiaceae; genus Apium; species Apium graveolens. The sequence goes on along the minus strand of NC_133648.1, from coordinate 54,813,930 downwards.
TCGTCCCAGGCCTTTTATCACCCCCAGTCGCTCAGGCAAGTTTTCTACCCGTTATACTGTTGTTCTGATGTATATATGTATATGCATTATCTTGTGATAGATGCATGATGGTTATTAGCAAATCTTGCGATATATTGGAGCATGCTGATATGGTTTATATGCATGCCTGTTTCGTAATTTTGATATCTAATTATTGATCCAAATGCTTATAAGTTGCATAATACCAATGCTAGAGATAAGCAGTAGTTGCGTACACCCTTGGTATAGGGGACCCAAAGGTGAACATTTTTCTAAACCGGGAGACGATGTTCCCGAGTATATGATATATATATATAAATAGTTTCCAAAACTATTAATCGAATAAGGTTTATTTGATAACTTTATTTTATTTAATGAATATTATTTTGAATATTCATTCGAGGACTTATGACTCCGCTTATTTTGTTTAATGAATATTATTTTGAATATTCATTTGAGGACTTATGACTCCGCTTATTTTGTTTAATGAATATTGTTTTGAATATTCATTCGAGGACTTATGACTCTGCTTATTTATTAAATAATATTCTTTACTTCATTAAAGAATGATGTTTTGATAATCAAACTTTTTTTCGATTATTCAAATAAAGATCGTACTTTCGTATAAGTATATCTTTGGTTATTTATTATTCAGTTCAAGTATGAGTTTTGAAACTTGTACTTCAAATTATTTTTATAAAGATTATCCTTATGCGAATATTATTTAAATAATAATATTCAGATATTTTCTAATATATCGGGACTGATTTATTTCATTAAATCAGCATTACTCCAAACATTCTTAAAAATGTTTTCGAGTCTTCAAAATGATTTTTAAAAGTTAGAGCGGATCCCAAAACTCATTTTATATTTAAGATCTTCCTTTCGAAGGGTATTTAAATACTCGCTCAAAACTTGAGGGATCCGGCTCTGTGGTGTATTTTATATTCGCAACGAGGTTGCTATTTTGAGAAAACATTTTTGATTACTTTCACAACGTTCGGGAAGTAAGTCCATCTACTTGAGTCGGCATAAGCAACATGGGCTCAGTGGGCGTCCATGAAAGTGTAAGTGGCTCAGTGGGAGTCCATCAATGCGTAAGTGGTTGAGTGGAAGTCCAACATAGGTCCTAATGCGGCCAGGGTGATGACCAGTGGGGAATTCGTCCATCTACTAGTTGAAAAGGTTACTTATTGGTATCTTTGCCTGATCAGCAAGATATCGGGTTTATGCCAAAATTCTTTTCTTTCCAAATTCATTGGATATTACAACTCTGTTCATACTTTACATGATAGAGGTTTCCAGGAAATGTATGAGAGATATATATGTGGATATATATATTGGGACTTAATGAAGTATCTCGTAACTTCATTTCATTTAATAATATTTCAAAGATTGAGTCTATTCAAGTCTTAACTTGTGGTCTCATTTATGGGATGAACTTTTGAAACCTATTATACTTTGAATAGTGGTAGTTCAAGTAGTTTTCTAAAATGGTATAAGTATAGTGAAGTAATTGGTAACTTCATCTTCCTTTAAGCTTATATCCAGTAAGTAATTACCTTACACTTGATAAAGGGTTCTAGTAAGTTATCCATTTAGATACTTGCATTATTGTTTACACTATATATTATCTTGTGAGCTGTAATGCTCACTCTTGCTTCATTTCTTCATCACACAACAACAGTTAGGAAAGATGGCCAGACTCAAGCAGACCCAGCGCAAGCGCGTGGGAAGCATCCCGCATCTTCCCGTTGATATCGTAGCTGCTATAGCTGCAGAGGTAGATCTATTTGTAGATCAGGCACTCTACTTTTAGGAATCAATTATGTATAATTATAACTTGTGGCAGATAATGACAATTAACTATAAACTTATCAAGTAATCATTTTGGGTTGTAATAACTTTTAAATTATGGATTCAAGGACTTGTACTTATTTCAATTTCATCTCTGAGACTATAACGGGTTGTGGTGTGTGTTATTGTGGGGTCACAACATGAGGTTATTTATTTTTTATTAAGTTAAGTATTAATTATGGAAAGAAAGACCATGACGACCCGGATCCCCGACCCCAGATCTGGGGGTGTTACAGAAATGGTATCAGAGCTAAGCGTTATAAACCTCAGAGATGATGTGACGATATAATAATAAACTCACAAAGATAATAAGAACTCTTGCCAAGTTCATAGTCGGACTACTTAAAGTAGCACTGACAGTTAAAACCCTTATGGGAACCCTTATAAGTATCATGATAGTAACTTAGCTTGTTTAATATGTAGGCACATGAGATAGAGGACCCAGAGATGTTCGAGCGTGAGCATGATGAGGCACTGCTAGATGTCGAGGATCTGGAGGAGCCTGAGATGGAGGAGGAGGAGGAGGAGGACCCCTCAGAGAAGTCAGAGACAGAGGTTATTGCGATTTCAGATGAGGAGGACCCGGATGAGGTCCAAGTAGCTGAGGAGCATGTCGGAGCTCTGGTAGAGTACACTGGTACCCCTTTACCCTCACTCCCGGTGGTCAGAGCTCCTACCCCTCCACCACTATCTTGGAGACCCTATGATGACAGCTCTGAGACCCATACTCCCGAGCCTAGGCAGACCGAGAAGGCACCCCCAGCGGCTCTGGATTCACCACCTCTCGACCCTGCCCATAGGCAGTCTTTGTTAGCTCACGGCTATGTTCAGGATGTACTGAGGACTCGAGTGGCTGTTGCTGAGGCCCGGAAGGATGAGGTCAGGAGGGAGTTGGAGGTGGAGAGGGCTGGTAGGCGTGCCCGAGCTCATGAGGCTAGAGCTACCATACCCCGATCCCTGAGGAGGGAGCTGAATGGGATAGAGCTCACGGCCCGTGCGAGACTCCGATCACTCCAGGGGGACAGGCATAGCAGGATCTCTAGGAGGCAGGCTGATTACATTTTCCGTCATGCGATGGAAAGAGTGTGGGAGCTGACCCGCTCCGGTGTGTGATTCAGGACCAGTGATGTGGTAGTCTAGTCGTCTAGTTAGTCGAGGCCATAGTAAGAGCCAATTTTCCAGGATAGTTGACTTGTATATAGTATCACTTTCTCTGACTAGATATATAGATTCTTGTATATCACTTTTGGGCAGATGACTGTAGCACTGTTGTACTTTTGACCAGATCGAACTATGTATTTCTCGCATTATGTATATATTTGTTTCCTTTCAGTTCAGTTCTTTAAGTGACGAGATCACTATTTTTATCATTATTATTACTGCACTTCTTTTAGAACTGTCATAATATAATAGAATTGTGAGATACGTTCTCCCCATTATAAAACTGTGCAAGGCATAATTTTATGTATAATTATGACCTAACATTGAATTTTCCCAAAAAATTATCAGTATCATGCCACCAAGAAGGATTGGAACTAGGGCGAACCCTGGGTTTGAGGACCAGGGAAGCCATAACCAGGACGGTAGGAACCAAGAACACAGTGAAGAGGAAGATGAGGATTATGTTGAACATGATGACTCCCTATATGAAGAGGAGGAGGAAACATTTGATGTTGAAGGATTTGAGATAGAGGCTGAAGAAGGAGAAACTGAGGTTGAGCAACCATTACCAAACCCAGACATGGATCCCATGGGACAGTTCATGCAACTACTAAGGCAGAACTTGGAACGTCAACCCAACCCACCCCCTCAAGGAAATAAAAATGTTGTGCCAAACTCTTTCAGGGCTTTCAAGTCCCTTAAGCCCCCTGAGTTCTATGGATCAGCCGACCCAGTTGAGGCAAGGGCATGGCTAAAGGAAATGGAGAAATCCTTTGAGATTCTGAGTACCGATGAGGCACAAAAGACTGTATTTGCTACCTACCTTCTGAAAGGAGAGGCTAACTACTGGTGGGAGGCCAAGAAAAACATGGAGACAGATGCTATCATAACCTGGGAGAGGTTCAGTCAGTTATTTTTGGGAAAATATTTCCCGAGGTTTATGGAGAACCAGAGGGAGCTCAAGTTCTTGGAGCTAAGGCAGAATAATTTATCTGTGGCAGAGTACGAAGAAAAATTTACTGAGTTATCAAGGTTTGTGCCGGAGTTTGTGAGCATCGAGGAAAAGAAAGCTAGGAGGTTTCAGCGGGAACTAAAACCATGGATTCAGAATAGGGTGGCAATCCTTGAGCTTACAGATTATGCCACTCTGGTGCAAAAGGCAACAATTGCAGAAGCCGGAAGTGAACAGATGCAGAAGGAAAGAGAGAAGAAGGGAATGAAAAGGAAAAGTATGAGCATGGGTGGAGGTTCCGCAGGAGGGAGCTTCCCAACTAGATTTAATCGAGGCGCAGTGTCCCTACCAGGAAGGAGTACTGGGTTTAAGCGGCCCGTGAGTGTGAATGTGAGACAGAGCGGCCAGAAGTCAAGAATGTCCTATTCTAACCAGTCTCGACCCCCATTGCCAGCCTGTAACACTTGTAGAAGGATGCATTCTGGGGAGTGTAAGGGAAAGCCAGTAACCTGCTTTAAGTGCGGTCGAGAGGGTCACTATTCAACTAAGTGCCCTTCGTCAACCCCTGCCGTCATTCCAACCACCACTTGTAATCAGTGTGGATGCCCGGGTCATTGGAAGAGGGAATTCCCAATGAACAAACCAGCAGCTTCAGGAGCAAGCAGAGCTGCTTCTAATAAGCCACCTACTGCGAGGACTTTCAACATGACAGTCCAAGATGCTATGAAAGACTCAGATGTAATAGCAGGTACCCTTTCTCTAAATTCAGTCAGTGCGAATGTTTTATTTGATTCTGGAGTAACTAAATCTTTTATATCAAAGGACTTTGCGCATAAATTAAGACTTAAGGCTGAACCCTTGATAGAACCCTTACAAGTAGAAATAGCCAACCATGAAATTATTCATGTTAACCAGATTCACCCCGCCTGTGAGTTAGGCATAGGGGAACAATCTTTTAGTGTTGATCTGATTCCTTTTAAATTAGGGGAGCTTGATGTAATTTTGAGAATGGACTAGCTATCTAGCAATGATGCTCAGATAGACTGTAAGGGGAAGAAAGTTAAGTTGAATATCCCAGGGAAGAAAGAAGTCATATTTAGAGGAAAGAGGCAGACGCAGAAATTTTTGACCATGGCCCAGGCCAATAAGATGCTACGAAAAGGAAATGAGGCTTACCTATCCTATGTGGTGGACACGCAGAAGGAGGTGCCCAACTTGCAAGATATTCCGGTAGTCAAATAATTTAAAGATGTATTCCCACAAGACCTTCCGGGACTACCACCCGATAGAGTGATTGAATTTGCTATTGAGTTGGCCCCAGGGACGGCGCCAGTTTCAAAGGCACCTTACCGGTTAGCCCCATTAAAAATGAAGGAATTGGCTACCCAATTACAAGAGCTTTTGGATAAGGGTATGATAAGACACAGTGTGTCTCCGTGGGGAGCACCAGTGTTATTTGTTAAGAAGAAAGATGGGAGCATGAGGCTGTGCATCGACTACCGAGAGTTGAACAAGCTAACCATAAAGAACAGGTACCCGTTACCCAGAATAGACGATCTGTTTGATCAAATAAAGGATGTTGTTTACTTTTCCAAGATTGACCTGAGAACTGGATATCACCAACTAAAGATTAAACCCGAAGATATACCCAAGTCCGCGTTCCGTACCAGGTATGGGCACTATGAGTTCTTGGTAATGTCCTTTGGATTAACCAATGCCCCAGCGGCTTTCATGGATTTAATGAACAGAGTATTCAAGAAGTACTTGGACAAGTGTGTGATAGTTTTTATCGATGATATTTTAATCTACTCAAGGACTGAGGCAGAACATGCAGAGCATTTGAGGATAGCTCTAGGAATACTCAGAGAGGAACAGTTATTTGCCAAATTCTCGAAGTGTGAATTCTGGCGGAATGAAGTACAGTTTTTAGGACATGTGATCAATAAAGAATGAGTATTGGTCGACCCCTCCAAGGTAGAGGCAGTCTCAAATTGGGAAAGGCCAACCACACCCACAGAGGTAAGGAGTTTCATAGGATTGGTCGTATCCCCATAATAGTGCTTCAATCTCTGACCATTAACCTTGAATGCTTGGCCCGGATCATTCTCAAAAATCTCCACCGCTCCATGTCGAAATACAGTTTTGGCGATAAATGGTCCAGACCACCTTGATTTCAACTTTCCAGGAAAAAGTCGGAGACGCGAGTTGAATAAAAAAACTTTTTACCCCGACACGAATGACTTAGGTGATAGTTTTCTGTCGTGCCACCTTTTTACTTTTTCCTTGTACATTTTGTTGTTCTCGTACGCTTGAAGTTGAAATTCATCAAGTTCATTTAACTGAAGCATTCACTTCTTCCCAGCTGCATCCAGATCAAGGTTTAACTTCTTCAGTGCCCAATAAGCCTTATACTCAAGCTCTGTAGGTAAATGACATCCCTTACCATAGACAAGTTGAAATGGGGACATCCAAAGTAGAGTCTTGTATGCTGTTCTATAAGCCCAAACAGATTCATCGAGCTTCAAAGACCAATCTTTCCTTGACGGACAAACAACTTTCTCTAGAATGCGCTTGATCTCTCTATTAGACACTTCGGCTTGACCATTAGTTTGCGGATGATAGGAAGTATCAATACGATGATTCACATTGTAGCGCTGCATCATAGAAGTGAACTTACGATTGCAGAAATGCGATCCCTCATCGCTTATGATAACTCGTGGCGTTCCAAACCTTGTGAATATCTGCTTATGAAGAAAACTCAACACTACCTTTGCATTATTCGTCGGTAAAGCCTTGACTTCTACCCATTTCGAGACATAATTGACTGCCAGCAAGATGTACTGATTATTGCAGGACAAGATAAAAGGTCCCATAAAATCGATTCCCCAAACATCAAAGACCTCAACTTCAAGCATCACATTTAAAGGCATCTCATCCTTTCTAGTAAGATTCCCAACTCTTTGGCAACGATCACACCTTAAAACAAACTGATGTGTATCCTTAAACAACATAGGCCAGAAAAAACCTGCTTGAAGAATACGAGCTGTTGTATTTTCACCACCATAATGTCCACCATAAATTATGGAATGACATTCTCGTAATATCCCCTCCATCTCACAGAATGGGATACATCTCCTGATGATCTGGTCAGCTCCTTGTCTAAACAAATATGGTTCATCCCACATGTACCACTTCACCTCATGCAGAAACTTCTTCTTTTGAGCTGCATTCATACTAGGAGGCATTATATTGCTGACAAGATAGTTCACAATATCTGCGAACCATGGCTTTTCCTCCTGAACTGCGAACAACTGCTCATGCGGAAAAGATTCATTGATCAATGTCTTATCAAGTAAAGTAGAATCGGGATTCTCCAGTCTAGAGAGATGGTCAGCTACTTGATTTTCAGTACCTTTTCGATCCTTGATCTCTAACTCAAATTCCTGTAGCAAGAGCACCCAACGAATAAGTATCGGCTTCGAATCCTTCTTTGAGATGAGATAGCGAATGGCAGCGTGATCAGTGAATACTGTCACCTTTGTCCCAAGAAGATAAGATCGAAATTTTTCGAAACCAAAAACTATAGCCAAGAGCTCCTTCTCAGTAGTGGTGTAGTTCATTTGAGCTCCATAAGCGTCTTCCTAGCATAGTAGACCACATGAAAAATATTATTATTGCGCTGCCCAAGAACTGCTCCAACTGCATAATCACTTGCATCGCACATCATCTCAAAGGTTCTGTCCAATCAAGTGTCGTAATAACTGGTGCAATTATCAAACTCTTCTTGAGAGTCTCGTATGCTTCCAAGAATTCATCATCAAATTTGAAAGGCACATCTTTCTCGAGAAACTTGCACAATGGCTTAGATATCTTAGAGAAGTCCTTGATGAAACGCCGTTAAAAACCCGCATGACCAAGAAAACTACGGATTCCTTTTACAGAAATAGGTGGCGGAAGATTTTCAATGACCCCCATAATGGCTTTATCCACCTCAAGACCTTTACTAGAGACCTTATGCCCAAGAATGATGCCTTGTTGCACCACGAAGTGATAATTTTTCCAATTGAGCACCAAATTAGTTTCTACACACCTTTTGAGCACCGAACGGAGATCATTCAAACATTCATCAAACGAATGTCCAAAGACGGAGAAGTCGTCCATGAACACTTTGACATTATTTCCAACCATATCAGAGAATATTGCCAACATGCATCTCTGAAAAGTGGCAGGTGCACCACATAAGCCGAAAGACACTCTGCGAAAAGCAAATGTTCCAAATGGACAAGTGAAAGTAGTATTTTCTTGATCTTCTGGTGCAATGCAAATCTGATTTTAACCTGAATAGCCATCCAGAAGACAATAATACTCATGACCAGCCAACCTGTCAAGCATCTGATCAATAAATGGAAGAGGGAAGTGATCCTTCCTTGTGGTTTTATTCAACTTTCGGTAGTCCATGCATACCCTCCATCCTGTGACTGTTCGAGTGGGGATGAGCTCGTTCTTCTCATTTGCTACCACAGTAATACCTCCTTTCTTAGGTACACATTGCACGGGGCTCACCCAAGAACTGTCAGAAATAGGATAAATGATTCCAGCATCCATCCACTTTAGAATTTCTTTCTTCACCACTTCTTTTATGATAGGATTAAGTCTTTGTTGTTGCTCAACAGTCGGCTTGCTACCTTCCTCTAGCAGAATTTTATGCATGCAATACGAAGGGCTGATCCCTTTTATATCTGCTATAGTCCATCCGATGGCCGATTTGAATTCTCTCAAAATCCTCAAAAGCTTATCCTCATCACTACCTGAAAGGTCAAATGCAATAATAACAGGCAAAGTAGATGCATCACCTAAAAAAGCATACCTCAAATGTTCAGGTAATGGTTTAAGCTCCAAAGTAGGTGCTTCCTCAATAGATAGTTTGAGCTTTCCCTCAGCATTCTTGAGATCAGTAGTACCAAGAGATTCAAATGGCATGTCTAGCTTTCGCTTCCAAGGAGAAGCATTTAAATATTGTAGTTGATCATTGCATTCCTCATCTTCACTGTCAAATTCCCCCACTAAGGCTTTTTCTAAGGCATCAAACCTTAGGACATGATCAAGTTATGAAGTTACCGCAGAATCAATAAAATCCACCTTGAAGCACTCCTCATCTTCTGTAGGGAATTTTATCACATTGAATATATTGAATGTCACATCCTGATCTTGCACCCTCATAGTAAGTTCACCTTTTTGCACATCTATCAAGGTACGGCCTGTACCAATGAAAAGGTCTTCCCAAGATTATGGGAATCTTCTTATCTTCCTCGAAATCCAGAATGACAAAGTCTGCAGGGAAGATGAGCTTATCCACCTTTAATAACACGACCTCCATGTAATAGAAGGATCAGCCAATTGTAGAGACATATAGGTGGGATTTGGATCAGGAAAATTCAGCTTTTTGAAGATGGACAACGGCATCAGATTGATGCTTGCTCCCAAATCACAAAGGCACTTGTAGAATGACAATTTGCCAATGGTGCGAGGAATGGTGAAGCTACCTGGATCCTTAAGCTTTTGAGGTAATTTTTATTACAGCACAGCACTCTTCCATTAGAGCAACGGTATCAAAGTCATCCAGTTTCACCTTCCTTGAAAGAATACCCTTCATGAATTTCGCATAACTAGGCATTTGCTCCAGAGCCTCAGCGAAAGGTATGTTGATGTGAAGTTTCTTGAACACTTCCAGAAACTTACCAAATTGCTTATCCAGCTTTTGTTTTTGCAATTGCTTAGGAAAATGTGGTGGAGGATAGAGATGTTTCTCCCCTGTATTACCCTCAGGCAGAGTGTGTTCAATAATAGTCTTCCTTGGTTCTGCCTCTTTCCCCATGCTTTTCTTCTTCATCTACAACTTCAGCTTCTCCATCTTTTGCTTTTTCAGCATCAGCAACTTTTCCAGACCTTAAATAATAGCTTTGACTTTCTCCTTAGCTTCCTTCCTGCCTGGCACTTCAGTATCGCTGGGAAGTGTGCCGGGTTGACGATTGAGCACGGCATTGGCTATTTGACTGATTTGATTCTCCAGGGTCTTAATAGAAACAGCCTGACTTTTGCACAACAGCTTTAGCTCCTCGAAATCAGCACTAGAAGGTGGAGCAACACCTCCTTGTTGAGGGTATGATTGCCTTTGAGCATATTGCTGAGGTTGCGGGAATCTAGGTGGATTAAATTGCTTACTTACAGCTTGCTGATATGGTTGCTGAACAGTATTCTGAGTATGGCTCCAGCTAAAATTGGGGTGATTTCTGTTATTAGGATGATAAGTAGCTGGCACAAGATGCTGCGGTTGCTGATAATTATTCACATACTGAACAGATTCATTAACAAGAGAACACTGATCCGTAGCATGAGAGCCTGCACAAAGCTCACAGACCAAAGCTATCTGATTGACTCCATAGTTGGCTAAAGAATCGACCTTCATAGACAGTGCTTGGAGCTGCGCTGCAATAGTTGTAGCTGCATCAACTTCCAGAATACCTGCTACTTTCCCAGGAATCATCCTTTGAGTTGGGTTTTGATGCTCGTTTACAACCATAGTTTCAATAAGATTATAGGCTTCAGTATAGCTTTTGGCCCACAAGGCGCCTCCAGCTGCTGCATCGAGCATGGGCCGAGATTGGGCACCCAAACCATTGTAGAATCCAGTGATCACCATCCAGTCAGGCATACCATGATGTGGACACTTTCTCAACATCTCCTTATAGCGCTCCCAAGCTTCGCACATAGATTCTGTTGGTTGTTGCGCAAACTGAGTAAGAGCACTCCTCATAGCTGTAGTCTTGGCCATTGGATAGAACTTCACCAGAAACTTTTGCGCAAGATCTTCCCAAGTAGTGATGGACCTAGCTGGTAAAGAATGTAACCAGTCCTTAGCTTTATCCCTCAGAGAGAATGGGAAAAGCCTTAGCTTGATAGCCTCATCAGTAACACCATTATATTTGAAAGTGCTGCAGATCTCGACAAAATTCCTAATATGCATGTTGGGATCTTCAGTCGCAGCCCCTCCGAAAGAAACAGAATTTTGTACCATCTGAATAGTGCCCGGCTTGATTTCAAAAGTATTAGCCTGAATAGCCGGATGAATGATGCTTGATTGAATGTCATCAATTTTAGGCCGAGAAAAGTCCATAAGAGCTGGATCTGCTGGAACTATACGATCACCCATGATTATCGGTTCTTTCTGTTCACTTTCTTTATCTGAATCTTTAAAATCTATCTTCTCCAGAATATCAAGAACTGAGTATGTCTCCTCAGCCGTATCTAGAGTCCTCTTGCGAGTGCAAGAACGTGTTTGCATAAACGCTCGCTAGAGTACCTGAAACATAACCGAAAACAATAAGTAACAAGTCTTAATCAATGATTCCTAATGACCACTGATGGCAAGTACATAAACTAAACAAATTAATACTGAGTCCCCGACAGCGGCGCTAAAAACTTGTTAGGCACAAAACACGCGCTAATATTCACGCAAGTATACGTGTTCGCAAGTAATATAAAATGATTTCTAGTTCGTTCCCACAGAGACTCAGACTAATTATATTTAATTAACACTTACTCACTAATGTATGATTACTTCTCAATGTCAAGACAATAACACTTAAGGTTGATTAACTAATTATTAACTACAATTAACTACGAGAATAAAACACTTAAATTAACACTTGAATTAATAATATTAAACACACATGAGATCATAACTTCATTACTATATCATTCAATACTTATTTTTATTACCATTAGCATGTAACGGTGATGATATTAATCGAACAACACAAAACTGATAAAAGCCAACTTTCGTTGTACAAGTACCATTCTACCAAGCATCCACAATTAAGATAGAAATTGAATAGGCATCAATTATGTTGAGACCCTATATGTCTACAAAATTTGACAACATAACAATTTAAGCGCAAGTTATTCCTTATGATCACACAAGGCAAGTAAAACGGTTAGAGTTACCCACTAATCATGCATACAAATATATGAACCTATGCTAGCATGGCAAGTTCTAAATCTCAAGATTCACTGTCGCTTCACAAGAGATTAACAGGCTATCTTATATGTTCGCGACGCACATAAGACGAATAAGCACAACCTATACTAGATATCATACAATCATCACATACCAAGGTATTAAACAATTAACTAAGGAAATCTATAGTAAATCCGCTACGACCCCATGATCATGATTAGCCCATGATAGAACTCATCGTCACCATGGATTCATATGAAAACATGATAATAACACGATAATATAAACTAATAAAATACTTAATAAAACCGTTCTACAACTCCTTGTAATATGGCCACTCTTTCCATAACTACAATACATAACTTCCGGATTTTCTGGTTACATTCCGATGCCTAATGACCCTTATGTCCCCACTTGACACATTGCACATTCTTTTTGCACGCACCACTGCGTCTTCTGTCACAGATCTTACGATCCACTAATCTCTCGACTGACTGGGTTGGAGTGGAAGCAACTGAAGTAACACTAGACCTAGCCTGAGGGAAACTCTGTCTCCGGAATTCTTACTCATGTTCCGGCCGACCCAATTCTCAAATCCTTAAATGGATTCTCCTTGGTTTGCTTTATCCTTAACACCTTCCGACTTCCTTCTCTTATCACCTTCATCCCTAACAATCAACTTCTGGTCACCTTCCATTACTAGGGTGACCTGAACCATAGAGGAGTATGTCCTGGGTTGCAATGCCACAAATCCTCTACGAATTTCAGGCTTCATCCCTTGTTGGAACCTCCTTACTTTCTGAATCTCCACACTTACATACTTAGGAACTAATCGGGCCAATTCTGTAAACTTGGCCTCATACTCCAACACACTTCTTGTTTCATCTTGTTTCAGTTCTAGAAACTCGACTTCCAACTGATTTCTTAAACCATCGAGAAATACTCTCCAAAATAATTCTGTAAATCTTGTCCAAGAAACAGGGTCTTCTCCTTTCAACGCTCGAGTGGATGCCCACCAATAATTTGCTTCATTCTTAAGAAAGTAACTCGCTTAATCAGTCTTAAGGTTATTACTAACTTGAACGAGGTTGAAAATTTCCTCCATTTCTTATAACCATGCTCCAGCAACTACTGGATTAGATTCACCTTGAGACTCAGGAGGTTTAATACTCTAGAAATATTTAAAACTAGCACTTCAATTCACTTCTTGTTGTTGATGTTGCAACCGTAGATACCTCTGCTGAACCTGTTGGATTAACTGTAACTGTTGTTATTGTTGCTGGTGCAACAAATCTAGAATTTCATTTATGATTGGACCCTCCGCATAACTACTACCATTTTCTTTAGACTGGGTAGCTTTCTTAGGTGGCATCTTCCTGGAATATATAAATGAGTTTTATTCAAAACATAATAAAATATTTAACAAAATATCACCATTTTTTTTAAACAGTGCACCTGTATCAGGAAAATGCTGCCCAATCACAGTACCCAAGTCCTTAATATCGGGGTCCACTTATAAAAGAAATCTAGATTAACAGCACTAGCAATCACAGCAACAATGACAGTAGCAGAATCAACAACAGTTCAATAAAACTAGAATATTGCTCACCATAGCATAGATCCTTATTACAACAACAACTGACCACTTCCCGTCACTACTCTATTACCGTATTAACACCAATTTGGTATACAATGAAACTTGGACGGCTATAACAGCCACCAATTACACAGAGCCCACTGGTAATTCAAGTCATACTTAAGGAATGCTAGACTCCACTAGGCACCATGGTCCAAATTTCAACCAACCATTCCTCTAGGGATGATTTCTTATCACCCTCAAGTGATTCAACCATCACTGAGTTACCTTTCTCAAGGCTATAACTTCATCCTTAGATCCTGAACTCTCACGGTTACCAAATACTCTTAAATAACACTCTGATATAAAACTTTCCTTCTTCCTGACAGTTACTCTGACTTGCTTTCAATGACGAGGACCATCCAATCGCAGAAATTCATTATCATAGAATATTAAAAGAAATTTCAACTCAAGGGAATCAAATAAGAAGAAACTGTGAAGAAGATATAGGTATGACTGAGAGCAACCACACAAGTACATAAGATGGCCAGTCTTAGTATCGCACAGTTCACAATACATAACTTGGTGGCGTCCCACCAGACCCTTTTGTCACATAGACAAATAGTCAATTCATATGCATTGTTTGCCCCAATCAACCGATAGAATCAATGAAACAAGAAACAACGTTTGAATAGAAAATTCACAAATAAAGAAGAAAGAATCTGATTGGTAATAAGGTCAACAGAACTTTAAGTTGCTTACTTCGCGCTCCTAGCTTGCTCGCAGGATGAATAAGCAACTTATGGAATAGTAAACAATTATTCCAGAAACAAAATTATGCCTCAAGAAAGAAGTATCGGGTTCAAGATATAAACCATCATACTAATCTCCATTCATTACGAAACTTGGTTATCATAACAGCCACTGACTATTAGCATTCCATCTGAATTTACCGAGGTCGCACACTTGATTCTTCGACATTCCTTGACCTAGAAAATGCTATATTTAGGGATAATATTGGTGTCTCTATAGCGGACACACACTTAGATTTCTCGAAAGATAACCTAGAAATCTCTATCAAACATTACTAATAATACATATGCGAAGGAATCGTACTCTAGGTTAGGGCAGTTCCAGTTAATCCTCAATAAACGTCAGGGTTACGCCTCCGAAATCCTTGACTGAACTTATAGACTCGCTCCTCTGATTGAGTTGCTGACTCACATCTATATATATACCTTTCTGCACTCTTTTGACTCCACTCCTATCCTAAATCAGGGACTCAAACCTGTAGCTCTGATACCAACTGTGACGGCCTTAACCCCGGGGTCAGGAGTTGACGTCACCAACAATAATAATAAATACAATATAATCCAAATCACTAATTATCCATAACCACGACCCTTTTACCAAGACCTTTTCCAGGTTTAAGTATGATTTAGATTACAACTAACACAAGCTAACATACAACAATCATCATGACGCAGCTAACCTAACACAGCAACTCAACAGACCATCTTTGGTCTAGCATAACTACCTCAGAGGAGCCTGACACGACAGGAGCTGGAACTCTGCCCTGACTACCGCGCAAGAATCTCCTAGGCATCTGCAATACGAAAGTAAAATATTATGCAAGGGTGAGCAATCAATTGCTCAGCAGTACCACTATATGAATAACAAGTAAAAACGATTTAAAGTAAAGCAGTCATAGGAACAGAATTAATAACTTGCCAGAAGCATGTAAAACAGGTATAAACTGGATATCAAAACTAGCATGCTCTGTAAAACAATATCATCAGTAGTGTGTTGTGCATAAATACCAGAGTTTAATTTTAGCATGCTATCTTCATTTTCAAATCCACTGTATAAATCACTTGTTCCATTACGGAACCGCAAAATCCAAATCAGATACTTAGTGGATATATGAAGATAGTTGATCAGGCTATCAACACCAGACGGCTCCCTCTGCCATCCCATAAACCTGTTTCGGAACTTAGAGACTAGCTAGGTCTTTGACCTGCTGGACTAATCGGTTTTATATTGCGCGCAACCGAATTAGTCTCTTACGCCACCTCAATAGGCCTACTCTGGCCCCAGTGTATCCCATATTTGACCGTTTTATCCAGTTTTCAAAACACTTGTACCTATCTCATTTTCAAAATCATTTATTTAACCAGCACACATATAAAATCCATTTCGCAAATCATTCCATTTGAGATAGGTGCCTTTTGAAGTTACTTTTCCCCAAAACAATTTGAAAACAGTGATTTATAACTACTGGGGATACGTAACTTAAAACATTTCTGTTCCATTACAAGATTAAAACATTTAGCTATTCATACGTATTGAACCATAAAAGAATGGTCAGGGGTACTTGCCTTGTAGAGCGTTATGACTATCTATGATTGACCTTCAACTAACTTGGACACTCGGCTTTATCGCCTTACTATCAGACTATCCTGGATCCGACTTCAACGTTCAGGTCCTTCGCTTGGAACCTCGACATGCTTGTCGACTGATCACTAGGTTATCTATAACGACTCGTGTATTTTTGAATTATTAAATATGTAATTGTGGAAGTATTAATTAAATAAAATATGTGTTTTGGTTTTAGCAGCAGTGTGTTGATATATACTATTTGTCTGTGATTTACTGGTGTAAAGGATTGGAATGTGTAGTTAAAAATTTAGTTATATTGTTCAGTTTTATTTTTAAAGGTGATTTTATTACAGTTTTAAATCCGTAAATATTTGGATTATCTCTAAAATTAGTTTTATGATTCTATAATTTCAATAATTATTTTTGGGATTTTACAAAATTTAGATATCAATATTTTATCAATTATTTAACCCTGTATGATTTTCTGATTACATTTAATTATAAAATCTGTATTTAATTCCAGAATTCTTCAAAAATTATGAAACTTATATTTAATTAAGTTTGGAATATTCCGAGAATTTTACAATTATTTTGGAAATTTTTGGGATTAATATCACCCGCGCGTTGATTCGTTTATTTGTTAAAAGCAGGAATGAATTGCGTTTCAAAAATTGTTTTAAAATTTCGAAATTTTCGTTTTTAATCATTGGGATAATTATAACATTTTAAAACTATTTTCGCGATTTTTTGAAATTATTTTATGTGCAACTTGATTCGTTAATTGCGAGTTTCGTGTTAAACCGGGCTGCCTTAAGGTTACATATTTATCCATTCTGGCTACGTGTACATTTCTCATACCCTCATTGCCACGTGTCGACTTATTGTTTGTTTAAAAAAAATATACAGGCAACAAAATCACAGCTTCTTCCACCCAATTTCATTCTCATCTCTCGGGGTTAATTCATTCAATCGATTTCTTTTTCTTCTCTCTTTGGGTGTTCCCTTCCCTTGAGTACTCGGTGATTCTCCCCTGCTGTCCTTCTTTCCCTCCCGTGTCTGCTCCCTGTGCTTCGCCGCCACTCGGTACTCCGGTCGCCGCCGTCCAACTCCGGTTGGTTCCGGTTGTTCAGTTCCTCTTTCTTTTGCTTAATTGCATAGATATATTTATATATACATACGTGTTGGTATGTATTACAGTGAGTGTGGATGTTGCCGTGTTGCTGTTCCTTCCCTTATTTTCCGGCCGCCGCCGTGCTCTTCACCGGCGAGGTGGCCGGCGTGCGCGTGTTGCAGTTGTGTTGTTTTGCTATCCGTTATGATTTTGATTACTTCTGAAATTAATTTTTATTTACTGCAGGAAATTATTTGAGTAAAATTACATGATGTAAATAATTCGTGCGGGAAATTATTGATTATCAGTGGAATTTATTTGGAAACCCGACTCGTGTCAGGCACCAATAGATTTTACCGCCGTCGGCGATGAGCCCCAGCGAGCCGACGGTAGACCGTGATGAATTATTCTGAGTCCTAATATCCTAAAATAATTAAATGAATAAAATACGATTAATAATTATATTTAATTGGTATTGGTGAATTCGTGAATTGACGTTGTTAACTGAAATTGGTGGTTGGGAATTGAATTATAGTTGGTTTGAATCTAGTTGTGATTGATTTGATGTTGATAATGTGTCGACGGGTAGTCCGATAAACAAAGGGGACGCTGTCCGATTTCCCGGAAATTGAACTACAGAAATTCGGAAGCGTATCCGAGGATTATCAGGACGTCAAGCGTGTATAAGTAAATACATATACCTATGTTTTATACAAAACCTGGTTGTATGTTGTAGTAAAACATTTTTCCAAAAACCAAGAACCCTAATTTCATACAATGATGAGTATACGTATTTTCTGAAAATGAACATCGAACCGATTTCAAGAACGTGAACCCTAAAGTGTTGTTTGTGTTATTACAATATGAATGATTACGAGTCGGAATATGCTATCATATGGGTAGGTTATTAGGGAGGATATGTCAAGCATAACTGGGTATCTAACATAGGGTATTTCGACCCTGTAGGTTCTAGTCAGAAAACCTAAAGTGGACAATGGACTAAGGATAACCTAGTGATCAGTTGACGAGCTCAGTAGAGTTTCAACATAAAAACCTGAGTATCGAAGACGAACCCAATGGAATCTAGTGGTTGGATATTAAAGCCTGAGCGACAGAGTCGGCTCAGTATTGATCAGTAATAGTTATAAAGCCCTGTAAGGCAAGTACTTCTGAACTTTTCTTCAAGATATATCGCAAATATTTTCGAATTGTTTCATAATATGTCGCTATTATTTAAAATAACTCATGTTTTATATTGCAAGTGCTCTAAACTAATTACCCTGGAACCCTGAGTTTTCTTGATCTTGAGTCGTAAGCCTTATTCTTTGTAAACCATCCTTTGTTGATCCTCAGATGCCAAATCACACAAATATGATACTACTCCCCAAATGTATAACTAACAAACACCAAACACTGAAACAAAATTGTTTGAAAACACAGAAACTTTTATACTCCAACCATTCTTTATAACATCAAAGAACTATACCTTGAAAAAAAAATTATTTGTCTAATACCTGAAAGGCATATGTCATAGCCTACTCGTTTATTCGAGTATTTAACTCAACTCAAATAAGAATGTAATAAGTAAATAGTGGATCTATCATCAGAGAGATCTCACAAAGTAACATCTATCAAAGAATAAAGAAACATTGTTCATCTGCAGACTTGAAGATTCACTGGAAGAAGTTCAAGAATTTGATCATGCCTCAGTGATATAAATCAAGATCGTGGATTTAATCAAGTGACAGAGATCTCGTCAGGGTATCATTTATTACAAGGATTCAATCAGAATATCAAAGTCAAGACATGAAGAAACGTCACGAAAGTTAGTCACTCATGAACCAGACAGTACATCGAGTGTCAGCATTGAAGTGGCGGAATTGATTCATAAGTCTCAGTGACTTTCAGAAGATTGTCAGAAGAATGGATGCTGCTCAGGGTTAGTATTAATTCTCTATTAATTAATTAAGTCATATAATTTAATTAAGAAAATAAATTATATCTGCAAAGTTTAATTTATTGATTAATTAAATTAAATTGATTAATTAATTTAGAATTAATATTAAGGATTTACAAGATTTTAATTGGTTTAAAATCTGTTTAAATTCAGCAAGACAATTCATTTGAACTAGTATGACAATCGGTATGACAATTGATAGTCATACCGAAAGTCATGCCAATACATTTAATTGTCTTATTAGAATTTCTGTTTAGATTAAAATCTGTTATTAATTCAGCAAGATAATTTATTTGAACTAATATGACAATCGGTATGACAATCAATAGTCATACCGAAAGTCTTGCTAGCTCATTTTAATTGTCTTGCTAGTTGTAAACATTGTCCTACCGAAAGTCTCACAAGCTTAAAGGATTGTCATTCCAATTCAATCTATTCGGCTGTGTTGTTTGATAAAAGCAGCAGAGGACATTCAAATTAAACACAATCAAGAAAAACAGAACACAAACTCAAGAACAAAAAGAAAAAGGAGCAGAAAAATATTACATCTCATCTGCAACTTCAAGATCAATTTCTAGATTGTAAAGTTAAATCCAATCAACTAGAAATACTTATCTTGTTCTTGTGTATCAATCTAGCGGATTAAAATCCCTAGAACTTAATCTCAAATCACATTTAGCATTTGATCTTTTAATTACAAAAATAGAAAAAGTTCATGTTGAATTTATTCTAGATTTGTAATAATTGATTTGTGATTAATCCCTTGTAACCGATACCGTAGTTGTAACACCTTTCAAGTTTAATAAAAGTTTTATTTAACTTGAATTTTGTTTCACAGTTTTATTCCGCATTTTATTCGATTAAACGGTATTGTTTGCATTCAACCCCCCCTTCTACAAACAAATTGGGACCTAACAATTGGTATCAGAGCCTTCTGATTAACGTACAAATCTAGATCCTAGACTTTTGTGTTTCTTTCACTTCTTGAATTTTTTTTTTATTCACTCAAAAAATTCATAATGACTACACAAAAAGTTGGAACCGTTAAAATTCCACTTTTCGATAAAGAAAATTATGTTATGTGGAAGAAGAAGATGCTACTGTTTTTACAGGTTGCTAATCCCAAATATTTGCAAGTGTTGAAGAAGGGTCCAAAAATTCCTATGGTTATGGAACCAGAGGTAATAGAAAATGATGTGGTGATCACCAAAGCGAGAACTTACGTGAAGGATCCTGAGGACTTCTCTCCTGCTGAAATAGAAGAAGCTTCCCTGGATGCTAGCCTTTAATTAATCTTAGTAGATTCCCTTAATCCCCTGATGAATAGACATGTGATGAATTGTAAAGATTCCAAACATATCTGGGAAACTATTGAGATTATTAATGAAGGCACAGAGGAAGTTAGGGAGAACAAACTAGAAATCCTAACCTCTGAGTATGAATACTTTAAATCCAATCCAGGAGAAGGAATCACTGAAGTGTTTGAGAGGTACAATGCATTGATCAACAACCTGAACATTAATGGTAAATACTATTCAATGAGGGAGGTCAACAAAAAGTTCCTTTTAACACTGCCAACTCATCTCGAACATAGAATCACTGCCATAAGAGAAGCAAGAGATCTGAGTGAGATTTCTTTGGAAAGGCTCTATGGTGTGTTAAAGACTTATGAGTTGGAGCAGATTCAACAGAAGGAAGTTTACGAGAAAGGGAGAGTGGTCAGCACGTCTACTGCTCTAGTAGCTGATGAACAACAACAACAACCACAATATCAACAACAATCTCAACAGTCAGAAAGAATGGTACAGTCTTCCAAGGTTGAAGATAATGTGATAGTAGCAGAATTTGATTCTCCTACTACAAATCAATCAGGAGATGATTATTATTCCTTGGAAGAACTGGAGCAATTGGAGGATGAGTCAATGGCCCTGATTGTCAAGAGATTCTCAAATGTCAGATTCAAAAGGAATCCCAAGTTCAAGTACAAGTCCAACTACAACAGATTCCAGAAAGATGGATCTTCATCCTCTAACACCAGCAGTGGTGGGTATAAAACAGGGATGGTTGATCGAAGCACCATTCGATGCTTCAACTGTAATGAGTTGGGACACTTTGCCACAGAATGCAGGAAGCCAAAACAAGCTAGGAAGAACTCTTACGATTCTAATCAGAAGAGTAAATCTGAAAGGGCGTACCTGGCAAAGGGAAGAAGCTGGGATGATACTGACAGTGAAGATGAAGAAGTTGGGAATCTTGCTCTCATGGCTAGTGATGCAAGCACCTCATCATCAAGAAAAGAGGTAAAATTTACTGATGCTGAATTAGTTTATCATCTAGGAGGTTCCTTAGATTGTGCTCGTCGTGATAATGAATTGTTAAATCAACAACTCAAAGACCTTGAGAAAGAGGTCAATGAATTAAGACTTGTACACATTAATCAAGATAAATTAAAAGATCAAGTGTCTTTTCTAGAGAATAGAGTTGACTGTTATAAAAAACTTGAAACTATTCTTAAAGACAAGATCACTGGTCTTGAGGCTAAGGTTAAAGCTTACTTTAATTCTTGTTCAAAGTCCAAAGAGTTTTACAATAAGCAAGCTGTTAATCAAACACATGGAATAGGTTATGATTACAATGCTGCTATTGGAAAATTAGGCATAAACTGCCCTCCTCATGTATGTGCTAAAGGCAGGGAAGTACCACATGTGCTTAAGGGTGTTGATGAACCCCTCTATAAAGAATCAATTGCTGAACCATTTGATGAGACCTCTTTTATTATTCAAGAAGAAATCCGTGCTGAAGATAATGCTAATGGGAAAGCTGTCTCCAAGTCAAGTGTGTCAAAAGTTCCAGTCAAGGTTGTGAAAGCAACTGAGACTAACTCAGACACACATGAGTTGGATAACACAAATGCCATGTCTAACATGCATAAGTTGCCTATTGTTAATCCTTCTCATAAAGCATGTGGTGTTCCTGATTGTATGTCTTGTGCTTTTAATCTGTTGTTTGCTTATTTTAATGGTAAGCATGTTTCTAATGATAAGACTACTCCTCGTCAGCATGTGAATAATAGAAAGCATGATAGGTCTAAGACTGCTAGTCCTCCTAAAGCTAGAAAGGAGACATTTGTGCCTAAGCCTAACCAGAAATTTGTCAAGGCTGTTCACAAGGTCAAATGTTCAGTCATTGAGAACGTTGAGAATATTGAAATTAAGAATGTTGTTTTGCCTGATAAAGGCCAATTTTACAAGTATGCCGGACCCAGCCAAGCTTGGGTTCCGAAGAAGTTCTAATCCATTTGTATTGCAGGGCATTAAACAGGTACAACCGGTAGTGTGGATTCTTGACAGCGGATCGTCAAGACATATGACCGGAGATAGAGCCCTGCTATCAAATGTGGTTGAGAAAGCTGGCCCAGTGGTTACCTTTGGAGATAACAGCAAAGGTTCAATGGAGGGATATGGCTGTTTGCAAGCTGGAAATGTTATCATTGAAAATGTATATGTTGTGCAAGGACTTGAACACAATCTGCTTAGCATTAGTCAGTTCTGTGACAACGGCTACAATGTTTTATTCGACAAGCTGAAGTGTCAGATTCTGCACAAGAAAAGTGAAAAACCCTCCTTAATGGGAATCCAGAAAGGAAATCTGTTCGTAGCTGACATGAACTCTGGAAGCAATCTTGAAGTCAATTGTTTCTATGCAAAGGCATCGTCAGATGAGAGTTGGCTATGGCACAAGAGACTTTCCCATCTCAATTTCAAAACAATGAATTCTCTTGTCAAAAGAGAATTGGTAAGAGGTCTGCCTCAGCTGGAATTTTCTCCAGGAGGACTATGTGAGGCTTGCCAGAAAGGAAAGTCAAAGAAAGCAAGTCACAAAGGCACTGACACATCTTCCATAATTGGTGTTCTGCAATTATTGCACATGGATTTATTTGGTCCAGTTAATATCCTTTCTATGTCAAAGAAGTGTTACTGTCTTGTGATAGTTGATGACTATTCCAAGTATACGTGGGTTTTATTTCTTCACTCTAAGGATGAAACACCACAAGTTGTGATTGATCATATCAAGATGATTGAGTTAGATTCTAACGTCCCTGTTAGAGCAATAAGGTCAGATAATGGGACAGAATTCAAGAATGTACTTCTCAATGGATTCTGTACAGACAAAGGGATTACCAGACAATTTTCAGCTCCTAGAACCCCTCAGCAAAATGGAGTGGTAGAAAGGAAGAATCGTACATTGATTGAAGCTGCAAGAACGATGTTAAGTGAATCAGGTCTTCCAATGTACTTTTGGGCTGAAGCTGTCAATACTGCATGTTATACTCAGAATCGAACTCTAATCAACAAAGACTTCATGAAAACTCCTTATGAGATTTTGAATGAACAGAAACCTTCTATCAAATACTTTCATGTATTTGGTGCCAGATGCTTCGTGCTCAAGGATGGAGATGATCGTCGTGGTAAGTTCGAGGCAAAGGCATATGAGGGTATTTTTGTTGGATATGGAAGAAGATCATATAGAGTGTATATCATTGATCAACACAAAGTAACTGAAAGTGTCAATGTTACATTTGATGACACTAAACTCCCTAGTATCCAAACTGAAGATCCTTCTGAGAAACTGAAGTTTGATGATACGTCAGATTCAGAATCAGAACATGGTCAAGAACCTGAGGTTGTTGCTGGTGAAGAACCTGTTAATCCTGATGATACTCAAGGTAATAGTGATGGAAACTTTGGCAATAATGAAGATACCACTGCTACTGACGGAGAATCTTCAAGTCAACATGGCAACAACTCAGGGGGAGATGCTGAAGGATCATCTAGTAGGACACAACATCACAATGAATTTCAAGGCGAATCATCAAGATCAAATCTTCCAAGACAGACTGTCTGGAATAAAGCTCACCCTTTTGAGTTGATTATTGGTGATCCAGATGTTGGAGTCAGAACTAGACGTGCTACTCAAAATGAGTGTCTATTCTCAGGATTTCTTTCTGAGATGGAACCTAAGAAAATTGAAGAAGCACTGACTGATCCAGATTGGGTGATTGCTATGCAAGATGAACTCAATCAGTTTGAAAGTCAACAAGTCTGGAAACTGGTACCTAGGCCTGTACACAAGAAAGCTGTTGGTACTAGGTGGGTATTCAGGAATAAACTAGATGAAGATGGTGTGGTTACAAGAAACAAGGCAAGACTGGTAGCTAAAGGGTATTCTCAAGCTGAAGGCATTGATTATGATGAAACCTATGCTCCAGTGGCTAGACTTGAGGCCATCAGGATATTTCTGGCATTCGCAGCATTTTCAAACTTTAAAGTTTATCAAATGGATGTCAAGAGCGCCTTTCTGAATGGAAAGCTGGATGAAGAGGTATATGTAGAGCAACCTCCTGGTTTTGAAGATCCAGATCATTTGGATTTTGTCTTCTTTCTTTTCAAGGCTATCTATGGGCTAAAACAGTCTCCAAGAAAATGGTATGACACTCTCTCTGAATTTCTTATTGAAAATAGCTTTATTAGAGGTGTCATAGACAAAACTCTCTTTTCTAAAAAACATAAGAATGATACTATATTAGTCCAAGTCTATGTGGATGATATAATATTTGGGTCTACTAATGATAATCTCTGTAAGAGATTTGCTAAGTTAATGCACAACAAGTTTGAAATGAGCATGATGGGAGAGCTGAAGTTCTTTCTTGGATTACAAGTAAATCAAAGGTTAGATGGAACATTTATTTGTCAATCCAAGTATCTCAAGGAACTCCTCAAAAAGTACAATCTAGAGGATTCTGCATCAGCAAGGACTCCATCAACTACAGCTGTCAAGCTTGGACCATGTGAAAACTCCATTAAGGTAGATGTCACAAGCTACAGAGGTATGATTGGCTCGTTACTCTATCTTACTGCAAGTAGACCAGATATTATGTATGCTACATGTTTATGTGCAAGGTTCCAAGCGGATCCTAGAGATATTCATCTCGTTGCTGTAAAACGAATCTTAAGATATCTTAAGGGAACACCAAATCTAGGTATTTGGTACCCTAAAGAATCTGGTTTTAACCTTGTCGGATATACAGATTCAGATTATGCAGGAAGTGTTGTTGATAGGAAAAGCACCTCAGGAAGTTGTTAATTCCTAGGAAGCAGGCTAGTCTCATGGTACAGCAAGAAACAGCAAACAGTTTCCAACTCAACGGCCGAGGCTGAATATATTGCTGCTGGAAGCTGCTGTGCTCAGATCTTGTGGATTAGGAACCAACTACGAGACTATGGCTCAGTATTGAACAAGATTCCTATTTTATGTGACAATACAAGTGCAATAGCCATCACCAACAACCCTGTGCAGCACTCGAGGACAAAGCACATTGACATCAGGTATCATTTTATTAGAGAGCACGTCATGAATGGTACTGTTGAACTATTTTTTGTTTCAACAGAAGAACAAATAGCAGATATTTTCACTAAACCACTTGACGAATCCACATTTACCAGATTAGTTGGTAAATTGGGCATGTTGAATAGTTTTAGTGATTAATTTAGTTAATATCTGAGATCTGTTCTTGAATGAATTTACAAATGAATTTTTCATAAATGAAAAATTCATTTGCAAATTTATTTTATCATTTTATCATATTTCTTGCTTATTTCTATGTAATATATATTATCTATTTTTATTTTCCCTACTTGTTAATTTAAAATATCTCAGAATATTTTATTTCCTCTAAACATATTTTACTATGAATTTTATTTGCTGAAATTCAATAGAAATCTATTTTTGGAATAAAAAATAATAAATTCTGATATATTGTCTTTGGTTCTGTAAATATTATAGGTCTGTATTTCAGTTTTGATATTTTGTTATATAATTTCTGTACATATTTGAGTGTCTTTCTACTGAAATGACAATCGGCAAGACAATTGAAATTGTCTTGCTGATAATCATTTCAGTACTTATATATATATACTTATTTTCATATTAATTCTGTGTGAAATCCTTTTATTTCCAGAATGACAATCGGCAAGACAATTGAAATTGTCTTGCTGAAAGTCATTTGCGAATATAATTGTCATTTCAGTGTTTTTCAGTATAGTTTTATACTGGCAAGACAATCGGTATGACTATTGATTGTCTTGCCAGTTATAAACATTATATATATATATTTTATTTATTTTATACTGGTATGACAATCGGTATGACTATCAGATTGTCATACCAGTTATATATTATCACTTGTTTTATTCTTATTCTTTTCGGTTATTTTCTTTCTTTTGCCTGGTATGACAATCGGTATGACAATCCAGGATTGTCATACCAGCTGTTATATAAAGGCGTTTGTTGTTTTTTTTAACCATCACAACAGTTTTCTTTTCTTTCAAAAATTCGAACTGTTTCCTCATTCTCTCTCTTCTCTCTCTTCGATCAAAAACATCTTCAAATCTGTTTTGATTCTCCTTTGCTCGAGTTTTTACTCAGCATACTAATTCATCACTTTGTGGTATATACATACAAGTATATACATACAAAGGTGCTGTTGAATTTTTGTTAAATCTATATTTTATTTCGATTGGTGTTTGTTGATTTTGAGCATTTTTATTTCTTATTTTAATTTCTGATTTGTGTCGTTTGGTCTTTCAAAACTGTGTTTGTGAGTTAGGAATTTTAACGAGATACATTTCTGTCTAAATTTTTCGATTATAATTAATTTAATTCGAATTATTAAATAAATTTAATTAATTCGAATTTTCTTAATATTATTCTTAAAATTCTGAAAGCGTGTGTCTTATTATTATTTTAAATGGCTCTCAATTTCCAAATTGTCGCGCATAATCAGGTTGGTTATTTTAATCCGGAAAAATGTGATGTTGAAAAATTTAAGCCATGGATTAGATTTTTAAATGACCATTCGATTGTTAGCTCTGCTATTAAATCAAATGTGATTTTAAACGTCGATCTACTTAGACTGATTTGCACAACCTCTACTGTGGCCGATGATTCAAAATCTTTTTCATTCACCGTCGCAAACACACAGTATGTAGTTGATGAAACAGTCGTCAATCGTGCGTTAAATTTTCCACTAGACAATTTCTGTAATTTACCCTCTGAAAATGATATCACAAATTTTTTCAATGCTATTCACTATCAGGGGGTGATCAATTTAACCAAACTTTCTAAATCAAATTTGGTGTCTGAATGGGATATTTTCTTCGATACACTTTCCAAAGTGTTTGCCAACTGCACAAAATCCAATTTTCATAACATCACTTCCACTCTGCAGTATATTGGTCTTGCGGTTGTTTTCAATCAAAGGATCAATTTTGGCAAACTACTTTTTCCCATTCTCTTGAGACGTCTAACTTCTGCTTTACGTGATCATTCTACAAATCGTAGGGTATCATGTTACTATGCTCGTTTTCTCATGCTTATAGCAGATCATCTTCTCACACCTGAACACAAAGCCTTTTTTGCTAACTCTGCAGTAACCGAACCCCCTCCAGTTAGCAAAAAGATTTACACTCGCCAAGACACAACCTTCAAATTGATGCAAGTTCCAGTACTTGTATCTGCTTTCATGGCCACTTATATTCCTTTACCTATTTTCAATCTTCCCGGCCATGAACAGCAACATCAACCTCCAGTGGTTCAAGCCACCCAGGCTCCTCCAACATCAGATGCTCTTCCATTACAGGTAGTAATTCCTCACTCTCACTCCCTTCCTACTTCTGTTGAAAGACCCCCAGTGGTTGATAGGGCTGACCATGAAGTTGTAGAACCACAGCTTCAATCCCAGGTCATAGAGCCAAACACAGAGTCACATTCTATCTCAACCTCTCCCCCACTGTCTAAAATGTTACCCAGAAGATTACTAGGAAGTAGTACATTGTTAAATATGAGTGAACCCTCAGCTCTGCCTCCTCCTAAGAAAAGAAGAACCTATTCTGAGGCATCTGAAAGCCCATCCTTGTCCTCCCAACAGGACATGGACTTTGAAATGGCCAATGAACAGTTACTAGAGGCATTCTCTCAACAGGATGCATCTATTGAAATTCGCCATAGGGCCATGGCATCTTGTACTGAGTCAAGCACAATTCCATTACTCACAATGGAACCATACACTTCCCCAGCTCATACTCAGGACACACAGCGAGGAGTGCACGTAGAGTCGGGATCAAAATTGTCCGAACACTTGTGATTTTTTACAGTGCCTGCCATAGTTACGGCAGAAGAGCAGTCACATGCTTCAGAGGGAAAATCTGACTCTCCGCCATCTTTAATAGAGTCATTTTCTCCCCTCCCAGATCCAACACCTCTGGCTCCCTTATGGGATTCTCCACTCGCAGATTTATCTGGAGAAAGTGGAGGGCAACTCAGTCAATCTATCCCTGAAGCAATTCAGACATCTATTCCAAAAGATTTGATAGTATTGACTGAGGATCGGGACTCGCGAATTCCCATTGCACCACCACTGACCTCTCTTGAAGAGGCTAGGGTGATTTTTAATGCAGGTACAGAAGAACAGCAACAGGAAGACTCCTCACGAGCAATTATATTGAGAGAAACACATGCACGTGAGGTGAGTGAACCAAACACGAGTGAAATTCAGGTGAGAGCACACACAGACACTGATACTGTAAACCTGTTAGCTCAGATTGCTGCCCTAAAAGAAGAACTTGCTAAAAGCCAAGCTGAAGCTCAAGCATTCAAAGCACAAGTGGTTGAACGGTCTTCTTCTTCCACCTCTGTCAACAATCAGCTTGCAATCATAAGGAATGACATCTCAGATCTAAAGACCACTGTAATACCAAAGCTCAATTCTATTCAGGACACTCCAACTTTATCAGCTGATGACATATCCAACTTCTGCTCTCTACATACAAGAATGACTTCTCTTGAAGACCTCGTTAAGATGAATCATTCACTGGACTCCTCAAGATTTCTAAAGATAGAGACGGGCATGGAACATCTCAATGAAGGGATGAAGCACCTATATTACATGATCAAGAATTCTCATTGCCCTAATGAAGAACAAAGAGCTTATTTTGAAGGACCGTCTGGTGGAGGATCAGGCTCTGGAGGTGATGGAGGTTCCAAAGGAAGATCAGAAGAGGATCCCTCAACTAAGGGGAGAAGAAAGGGATTAGTGCCAAAGGGAAAGAAAAAGATACCTCTGCTGGAAACAAAGGAAAGGCTGATGATGTCTACTACAGTGGAGAACAGGATGACTTTGATATTTTTGACATTCCCACTGAACCAGTTCAGGAAGATAAAGATGGGTTATTTGAAGCTGAAGAGGAAAGTGATTTTGAAGATTGGGAAGAGGAAGATACAGTGGATCCTATGTTTGAGAAAGAATTTCAGAAGGAGCAGTCAGAGATGAAAAGAAAAGAAGCTGAACTCAAGAAGGTCTCTCAGATCATTGACAGGAGGAAAGACATACAAAGAACAGAAACTCTTCAAAAGCAACGTCTTCATGACATTAAGGCTCAAGAAAGGAGAAGAGATGTCAGACTAAAGATTGGTGAAAAATGGGATGAAGCTAGGAGAGTACTTGATATGCCTCAGCTGAGCACTAATAATGATAGGCAGTTCTTACATCTTCTTGACAAGCTGGAAATCTCAAATCCTAACAATGACATGTACACGAATGCTATCAAGACTGAAGTCTCAAGGATCACAGCTGCTTTTGATAGATCCCTAAATGAGATGAGCATTTTTGTATATTGTCAGAGTGAAGGATCTTTCAAGGTGTCACTTCATCTATTTGAGAATCGTTCTTTGTCAGAGATTTGGGTTCTTTTAAACACAGTCAAAAGAAGCTCAGAATTGAATGAAGTTCTTCGAGAAAGGCTTAAAGAGTTTGCTAGCAGGGCTAGTCCTCAAGTAGTCAACAATCCTCATCAGGTGAGATTCTTTAAGTCTGATTGTCTTCAAATCTGTCAGCTAGATGTACAATCTCTTAAAGACTACTCAGCTAAGCATCTGGTCTGGATGGAACATTATTTGAGAACTGCTGGATATTCATCCATGTTGAAGACTCAAGCTACTGACTTGATTCAAGCTTATTGTGAAAAGAATGTTAAAAGATACAATCAACTCAAGAATAAGCTGGAGTCAGTTGGAGTTCAACCAGTCAGACCAGCAAGCTTCACTTCAGAAAAGGATCGTGTCTTTGACAAGGAATTGCTTCAAGATTTAGAAGAAGGTGAAGTCAGAAGAGAAGACAACTGAAGTCAATTAGCTCAAAACTCAATGTAATATGATTAGAGCTTTATGAATCAAGATAGTCTAATGTAGTTATATGTTCAGGCTAGAGGAACATCTATCTTGTATTCACTTGTAAATTTCATTTGGAATCTGGAAAATGTTAAATATAATCCAGAACTTTTCTGCTATTTACTTTACATTACTGTTTATATCTTTTTCTTATTTGTTAGTTGAGTTATCCTCTAGGTATTTGTTGTTATTGTCTAACAAGCAAATAGGGGGAGATTGAAAGGCATATGTCATAGCCTACTCGTTTATTCGAGTATTTAACTCAACTCAAATAAGAATGTAATAAGTAAATAGTGGATCTATCATCAGAGAGATCTCACAAAGTAACATCTGTCAAAGAATAAAGAAACATTGTTCATCTGCAGACTTGAAGATTCACTGGAAGAAGTTCAAGAATTTGATCATGCCTCAGTGATATAAATCAAGATCGTGGATTTAATCAAGTGACAGAGATCTCGTCAGGGTATCATTTATTACAAGGATTCAATCAGAATATCAAAGTCAAGACATGAAGAAACGTCACGAAAGTTAGTCACTCATGAACCAGACAGTACATCGAGTGTCAGCATTGAAGTGGCGGAATTGATTCATAAGTCTCAGTGACTTTCAGAAGATTGTCAGAAGAATGGATGCTGCTCAGGGTTAGTATTAATTCTCTATTAATTAATTAAGTCATATAATTTAATTAAGAAAATAAATTATATCTGCAAAGTTTAATTTATTGATTAATTAAATTAAATTGATTAATTAATTTAGAATTAATATTAAGGATTTACAAGATTTTAATTGGTTTAAAATCTGCTTAAATTCAGCAAGACAATTCATTTGAACTAGTATGACAATCGGTATGACAATTGATAGTCATACCGAAAGTCATGCCAATACATTTAATTGTCTTATTAGAATTTCTGTTTAGATTAAAATCTGTTATTAATTCAGCAAGATAATTTATTTGAACTAATATGACAATCGGTATGACAATCAATAGTCATACTGAAAGTCTTGCTAGCTCATTTTAATTGTCTTGCTAGTTGTAAACATTGTCC
The DNA here is from genome assembly GCF_009905375.1 of Apium graveolens. Taxonomy (NCBI): domain Eukaryota; kingdom Viridiplantae; phylum Streptophyta; class Magnoliopsida; order Apiales; family Apiaceae; genus Apium; species Apium graveolens. The sequence goes on along the minus strand of NC_133648.1, from coordinate 54,782,573 downwards.
TACCGAAAGTCTCACAAGCTTAAAGGATTGTCATTCCAATTCAATCTATTCGGCTGTGTTGTTTGATAAAAGCAGCAGAGGACATTCAAATTAAACACAATCAAGAAAAACAGAACACAAACTCAAGAACAAAAAGAAAAAGGAGCAGAAAAATATTACATCTCATCTGCAACTTCAAGATCAATTTCTAGATTGTAAAGTTAAATCCAATCAACTAGAAATACTTATCTTGTTCTTGTGTATCAATCTAGCGGATTAAAATCCCTAGAACTTAATCTCAAATCGCATTTAGCATTTGATCTTTTAATTACAAAAATAGAAAAAGTTCATGTCGAATTTATTCTAGATTTGTAATAATTGATTTGTGATTAATCCCTTGTAACCGATACCGTAGTTGTAACACCTTTCAAGTTTAATAAAAGTTTTATTTAACTTGAATTTTGTTTCACAATTTTATTCCGCATTTTATTCGATTAAACGGTATTGTTTGCATTCAACCCCCCCTTCTACAAACAAATTGGGACCTAACAATACCTGATCCTTTACGGACTGAAAACCGTTTCTTATACATACCCTGATATACCCTTGTGATATCCATGAGTTTCCCTACGTTTTATTCAAGTGTTTAATCATCATTGATTATGATCTTGTTGTATCGAATTATATTGTTTATCATATTGAACTGCTTTAGAATTGGATAGTTTCTTTTTATATGTATGGACCATATTCGTGGTCAGACCCTATCAATGGTCAAGTTAGGCCAATGTGTGCCTTGGATCCAGTAGTTAGAGCAGTGCTGTGTGCTTTGCTCGGGGTTAGTGCGTGACTGATCAGCAGCCTAACCTTGGTTTTAAAAACTTAAAATGAATATCCAATTCTAATGTTTATTTAGCAATAAACTTGATTTCTCTGAATCATCTCATTTGATCATTGATTAACCTCAATTATTGTTATTGTGACTTGCTGAGCCAGTTAGCTCACTTGCGAATCTTTTTATGTATTCTACAGTTAAGAAGGATACGGTTGATAGCGAGGTTTCCCAGTTCAATGTACGAGCTAGGATTCCAGATTGAGTTGGATCAAGCTAGTAGGAGCTTATTGCGATAGTGAGATAGTAAGATTGTGAGAATGATTTTATTATCAGTTGTAAGTTAAATTAGTTGGGATTTGGTACGATGTAACAAATGTTAAGGTTGTGGCTTGTTTTCATACTTTAACCTATTGCGATCCGTGGTTATGTAAAGCAGGGTCGTTGCAAATAGTATCTTATATACAGATTTATATGTTGTGTTTGTGTTGTGGACCCCATACTTTTGACCCGGGTTTGGACGGCGCCACAGGTTGGTATCAGAGCTACAGGTTATAAGTCACTGAAACAAGCCTAGATTGTCGGGATTGGGTAGACGGTTAGAATTAGGAATAGGAAATAGAAAGATAAGATGTCGTGAGGATGAGTGCGACTGTATAGTAGGTTTCTGGCACGGTTCGTGTTGCGATTCGGGATTCTTATCTTGCGACGTGATTTCCAGATGACGGCAATGGCATATCCCGACTTCCCTGTATCATCTGATCGTTTGGAGCCTTCCGTCCGAGGATCGTCATTTCCTCCCAGATTTGAATTGCACCTTGTTCTTCCGTCAGTATTAATGGTACTACCTTCTGTTATGACAGTTGCACCTTTTCAAGCTATTTTACACTATTCTACCACCTCTTGTTATGAGACTACCTATTTAAGAACCTCCATCCGTTTATTCTTATTTTACTGGACTTTCGGCTGTGAATGTATCTTTTCAATTTACCCTACCCCTTGTTTTATACCCCCCAGTTTAGAACTTGTCCTATGAAGCAATTGTACCTATGAGGATGGATTCGGGAGTTGCAGTAAATGGTGAGTATTGAGATACAAATAAAGGTGAGAAGAAGTTTAGAAAGAAGATTCAAGTGTTCCGGAGGATAGCTGTTACCAGGTTACAAGAAGCTATTAGTGATTAGGCCACCCATGACTAGCTTGTGGAATGGAGTAGATAAGTGTTAAAGAGAGAGAGTTAGGGGAGATTATGGATCTGGAGCTTTCTTGAAGTTAAATAATGGTGTTATGACGATGTGATATGTTTATAGTAATAAGGTGATGTGACATTAGCCGACTTGTTGACTATTGGATAGTCTGTTCCACTTAACGATTGTATAGTTGATAACGGGAGTATTACCAGTATGGAAGCTTGATGTGAAGCTACGAATAAGATAGCATGCAACGACAATTGAAGTTTTCGTCGATTAAGGAAGGCAAATGGACCCAATAAAGGAGAGAGGGTAGATTGAAGTAAATAGTTCTTTATGTGATCATTTCTTTAATTTGGTACCTTGTCATAAGAAGGAAAGACAACAACCAACTCATATAGTAAGGACAACCAGATTTTTGTGATTTTCAAAATTTTTAAGCAAGTTTTCGAAAAAGATTTTCCCTTATAAAATTTCTAAAAGCCTTTTTGAATAAAATAAGTTTTAAACATTGGTTGTCAAGTTACTATTTGAGTTTCTTGTTTGTCAAAAGACCCGGATTACCTGAAAGGATACTTATTTTAGATTTAGTATTATTAATTCAGAGGACAAAGTGATCCGCGATTATGAAGAAGTTGATTATTCCTAACAGAAAGGTAAAAATATTATTTGATAAGATTAACAACAGAATCAGTGTACGGAGCAATTACTCATCCAATTACTAGGACTATCCAAGTTCAAAGAATTCATTAACCTAACAGAAGCCTGAGAATGACTGAAGGAGATTGAGAAGATTTCCAGATTTTTCAAAAAAGAATAATATTATTAACCAAAGGATCGCTATGTTGAATGATTCGGGGTTATTCTAAATTCAAAAGAGGAAACTCGAGGTTATCTGGTAGGGACGCCATTATGATCGAATTGTTAAAGTATTATACGTGTAGGTGTAATGTTAGAGATTCAAGACTTAATTTGCGAAAGCATTTCAGCATACTTTCTAAAGTTGATATATGACACAATTGGGATATGATCGAACAAGCTCGAAAGATGAATACAAGTGAAATGTGGATGGTGACCAATGGTATCATTCTTGTCCTCAATACTACAGCGTATATTCCTTTTTAATTCCTCAAAATGTATGAACTTGTTTTCTTAATAATCTCTTTATGATGATATCAAAAAGGAGGATATTGCATTCCTTTCCAATTTAATTGTTCCCCTCAAGTTTTGCTTTCTGATTGGGACAAACAGTGTTATGATGAGACGCTTTGTCGGGATGACGAAGAGTCGGGTGGGACGCCACCTAATCATGTGATGTATGCCATATGGTACGAAAGACTGGCCATCTTAAGTACCAATGTGGTTGTCTCATTCATATTCAAATCATCACTTCTTCTTTCTTTCCAACTCTAATCTTATTAAAACCGTGAATCCTTCTAGTTGTTATGTCGTACTGTTGTTCTTTGCAAAAAGTTTTTCAAGTAAAAATCAACGTATTCTGAACCAAGCGGGCAAAGTTCCATCTAGTTCTCATGCATGGAAAGGAAACAAGGGCATATGGCGAGAATTGCAAATCACTAACCCAGTCAGGAATGCACTAAGAGCCAAGGGAATCTACTCCAATAAGGAATACGTCTCCAAGAATGAGAGTTTATGATTTGTCTGTGAAATATGTTATTCAGAATACGGATGCGGTGATGTGAAAGATTAATGTGGATACCTTACGTGGTAAAATATTAAAAGATGTGAGAGAAACTTAATTGTTTATCTATCAAGATTTTGTTGATAAGATGAATTACCCTGTTGAATCGATAAGATTATGATCAAAGGATTAGCAAGTCAAGAACGTGTAATTGTTGAATAAGTAAGTACCAATGGTGGAATTGAGATTTTTGGCAATAAGTTGTGAAGAATTGATATCATTGGAAATAAGAGGATTTGACATTATTCTACGGAATGGATTAACTATTTAAGCATGATGCCCGGACAAACCGTTGTGATGAAGAGATAGTCTTGAAGACGTCAAATGAGAATATAATGAGGTATAAAGGAAGAAAGAGGGTACAGAATTTGTTAACGATGATTACGGTGATCAAGATGTGAGAATTATGGTGATTATAGATAAATAAAAGTTAGAAGCAAACAAAATTTGAAGATTTGATAGCAATTAAGGAGTTTCAAGATATGTTTCCAGATAAGTTATCAACATTTCCTCCAGATAGAGAAATAAAGTTCGCGATCAACATAGCACCTGAAAGGAAGCCAGTGTCCAAAGCCTTACACAAAATGGCACCAGTTAAAATGAGGAAATTAGCAAAACAGATGCAAGAGATGTTAGAAGAAGGAGCTATTAGACCTAGTGTACCCCATAAGGTGCACCGGTATTAATTGTTCATAAGAAAGATGGAAGTATGAGATTATGCATCGACCAGCGAAAGCTCAACAAGTTTACTATCAAGAGCAAGTATCTGTTACCTCGAACCAATAATTTGTTTGATCAAATGAAAGAAGAAAAGTACTTTTATAAGATTGATTTAGACTTGGTATTTCACCAATTGAAGATTAAACCTATGAACATATCAAAGATAATTTTCAGAACTAAGTACTGTGTTATAAAATTCTCGTATTGTCATTTGGATTAACCAATATACCAGTGATATTTGAATTTGATGGACAAAATCTTTAAGGAATATTTGGATAAGCTGTAGTTATATTACTTAAAGTCAACGGAGGACCATGCAAAGCATTTAATGGTAACTGGGAAGTTGGAGAAGAAAGAAGTTGTATGAAGTATAGTTCTTAGTATAAGTAGTCAATATGGAGAAGATCAAAAGAGATTCAGCAGAAATTAAAGTTATTATGAATGAAAAAAAGATCAGAAATAGCAACAAAAGTAAGAAGTTTTATCATGGGCCGGTTACTATCGAAAATTTGTGCAAAATTTCTTGAAAGTTGCAATATCTTGGACGAAGCTAATCAGGAAAAGCAAGAAGTTTATATAAAGTAGAGAAGGGTGAAGAAAGTTTTACGGAGTTAAATGAAAGAATGGTTACAACACCTGCCTTATCAGTTTGAAAGTGTCAAGGAGATTTGGTAGTTTATAGTGATGCTTCTCATAAGGAGAGAAGAATGTGTGTTGATGCAGCACAATAGTGTTATTGTATATGCACTCAGACAACCGAAACCTTATGAGTATAAGTGTCCTACTCATAATTGGGACTAACAGTAATAATATTGTTTTGAAAGATTGAGAAACATTACATGTATGAAGGAAGATGTAAGATCTATACGGACCATAAGAGTTTGAAGTATGTATTCGCAAGGAAAAACAAATGTAGTGGCAAGCGATAAGCAAAAAGGAGAAAATAAACCTAGAGACTGCACCGAAAAGAATTACCTATGGAATTTTAGAAGTTGGAATTGGAAGTTAGATTTCATAATCCAAAAAGAGCAAGGATGGATAGTATGACCTTTTAGTCGAAGTTGTTAAGGGAAAGATAAGGAGATGTCAAGAGAAGATAATGAATCATGATGTTAGCAGTTAGTAAGAGGAAATTTATACGCCCAGGAGAACGATCACGATATCCCCAGGTTTCTTCCAGACTTGGATGCTACAAGTAGAAGAATTAAGAAATGAGATCCCACAGGGAATTCACACTATAAAGTATTTAATTTATTGAAGAAATGCCAAGATATACGGAAATTTAAAGAAAGATAGTGATAACCAAGTATAAGAAGGAAATTTCAAGATGGATTAGGAAGTGTTAGATATGTCAAAGAATTAAGGCGAAGTATTGAAGGCTTAGTGGACAAGGCAGACCAAGGAATGGTTTTACAAGAAGCGAATCGTAAAGTGTACCAGTGATGTTGATGGAGAAAAGGAATGAAATTATGAGATTATGTACAGATTATCGGGAGTTGGACAAAACAACAAATAAGAATAAATGACCCCTACAGAGAATTAATTACTTACGAGACCTAACTCATGAAGTGTGTTATGTTTCGGGGATTAACTTAAGATCCGACCTAAGAATATATCAGATATTACGATTAAAGTGAGTTATAAGCATTGCAAGCTCCGGTGATATTATGTGAGATAACAAGTGTATCAGTTGTCTATAAGGAATTAAGGAACATGTTATATAAGTACTTGGATACGTAAATTGTATTTATTAATAACATCCTCAGCTATTCAAGGAATAAGAAAGTCTGTGTGGAATGCCCAAGGATTTTTCTCCAAAGATCAGAAGGAAAGCAACTATACGTTGAGTCTTCAAGAATGAAATTTTGACTAAGGTTAACAAAAGATTCTGAATTAATCCGTTAGCAACTACCTAAGCAAAGCCGTATGGTAACAGATGCCTTATGCCGACAGAAAGAATTGGATGTAATTAAGACCACCGAGGAGTTAACAAACGAATTGGAAAGAGTGGAATCTGAAGTTCAAATACTTAAAGGTGATAATACGTGAATATATGAGATTACTTTTCAGCCTTAACTGATGAAAAGAGTAAGAAATATTTAAATATTTGGAAACCAAGTTAAAAGTGAGCACCAAGACTTATGTGGACGCCAGTGTAGGTCCCCACTTTATTAAGATAAAATGGGAGAAATGAAGTTGTCAAATTCTACATTAATTTAGCACACCAAGGGCGTAATGATATTGATTGAAGCAGCTCAGAGTAGGCAAAGAAAGAAGATGGATTTGTATCGAGAGAGAGTATAAATATAGAAATAGAACCAGTAGTGTTAGTAAAAGTGTCATCTTGAAAGAAATTGGATAAGTCTGAGTAGAAGGGACAAGTTAAGTCCTAAATTTAGTATACCGTTCGAGGTATTGATATATATAAATAAAGTTGTTATTGGATTGATGTTGCCATCACACCAGTATATACATATAATGTGTTTTGTCTGTCAATGTTAAAGCGATAAGTATCTGATTTGAATTAAGTGATTGATTAGGAGCCAATGGGCTCTTATCCAAGTTTGTTCTGCATATAGTGATTGAACCAAATTCTTGATTGTTAAAGGCGAGTCCTTGGAAATAAGTGTATATCTATGGTGAATATATTTGAAAGCCTCGAGTAGAAGAGTCTACTTGGAAATTAGGGTCAGATATGCTTGATAAATATCCTCACTTGTTCAGTTAGACCAGATTCTGAGGACAGAATCTTTTTAAGGGGGAAGGATATAACGACTCGTGTATTTTTGAATTATTAAATATGTAATTATGGAAGTATTAATTAAATAAAATATGTTTCTTGGTTTTAGCAGCAGTGTGTTGATATATACTATTTGTCTGTGATTTACTGGTGTAAAGGATTGGAATATGTAGTTAGAAATTTAGTTATATTGTTCAGTTTTATTTTTAAAGGTAATTTTATTACAGTTTTAAATTCGTAAATATTTGGATTGTCTCTAAAATTAGTTTTATGATTCTATAATTTCAATAATTATTTTTGGGATTTTACAAAATTTAAATATCAATATTTTATCAATTATTTAACCCTGTATGATTTTCTGATTACATTTAATTGTAAAATCTGTATTTAATTCCAGAATTCTTCAAAAATTATGAAACTCATATTTAATTAAGTTTGAAATATTCCGGGAATTTTAAAATTATTTTGGAAATTTTCGGGATTAATTTCACCCGCGCGTTGATTCGTTTATTTGTTAAAAGCGGGAATGAATTGCATTTCAAAAATTGTTTTAAAATTTCAAAATTTTCATTTTTAACAACTTTGGGATATTTATAACATTTTAAAACTATTTTCGTGATTTTAAGAAATTATTTTATGTGCAACTTGATTCGTTAATTGTGAGTTTCGTGTTAAACTGGGCTGCCTGAAGGTTACATATTTATCCATTCTGGCTACGTGTACATTTCTCATACCCTCATTGCCACGTGTCGACTTATTGTTTGTTTAAAAAAAATATACAGGTAACAAAATCACAGCTTCTTCCACCCCATTTCATTCTCATCTCTCGGGGTTAATTTATTCAATCGATTTCTTTTTCTTCTCTCTCTGGGTGTTCCCTTCCCTTGAGTACTCGGTGATTCTCCCCTGCTTTCCTTCTTTCCCTCCCGTGTCTGCTTCCTGTGCTTCGCCACCACTCAGTACTCCGGTCGCCGCCGTCTAACTCCGGTTGGTTCCGGTTGTTCAGTTCCTCTTTCTTTTGCTTAATTGCATAGATATATTTATATATACATACGTGTTGGTATGTATTACAGTGAGTGTGGATGTTGCTGTGTTGCTGTTCCTTCCCTTATTTTCCGGCCGCCGCCATGCTCTTCTCCGGCGAGGTGGCCGGTGTGCGCGTGTTGCAGTTGTGTTGTTTTGCTATCCGTTACGATTTTGATTACTTCTGAAATTAATTTTTATTTGCTGCAGGAAATTATTTGAGTAAAAATTACATGATGTAAATAATTCATGCGGGAAATTATTGATTATCGGTGGAATTTATTTGGAAACCCGACTCGTGTCAGGCACCAATAGATTTTACCGCCGTCGGCGATGAGCCCCAATAATTAAATGAATAAAATACGATTAATAATTATATTTAATTGGTATTGGTGGATTCGTGAATTGACGTTGTTAACTGAAATTGGTGGTTGGGAATTGAATTATAGTTGGTTAGAATCTAGTTGTGATTGATTTGACGTCGATAATGTGTCGACGGGTAGTCCGATAAACAAAGGGGACGTTGTCCGATTTCCGGGAAATGGATCTACGGAAATACGGGAGCGTATCCGAGGATTATCGGGACGTCGAGCGAGTATAAGTAAATATATGCAACTATTTGAACTAAACTAACATGAATATGCAACTACATGATACACACACAAATATGTTTCTTAACTACCACCCCCAAACTTAAAATCTTCACTATCCCCAGTGAAGGTAATATAAAGGAACACAGGGTATACCTACTCAGAAAGATCATCATCATCTTCACCCTCAGAGGGTGGAGTGTCAGGATGCGGATAAGCAGAGTCATCACCAAAAACGGGCCACTGGATGTCAGCTCCAAGGCCTCTGAAAGCAGTCCCAAGTACTAGGGTGAGCTCCTGTGCAAACCTACTCTGTAACTCGTACATCGCATCCATCCTCCTGGAAAGCCTCATGTACAGGACATCAGCCATCCCTGAACCATCACCTCCATGGGCTCTCGAAGAACCTGCCTCGCCATGAGCCTGACTGGGCCTAGCCATCGTAGCACCAGCTGCTGGACGTCCCCCCTGGGAGATGATATCCTAAACCATGCTCCTCGACCTCACCACCCGTCCACTCCTGCATCGCATTCAGCATCGATGAATCAATAGGAGCGATTGGCATCTGCAGCTGCTCATAAGAACGCCAGTGGACTCCAACTGCCTTGCACAACTTCGTGACAACAGAGGCATACGGGATGTTGTAATGCTTCCTCCCCCTCAAAAACTTTAAAATCCCTTGGTAGATGAACTCACCAAGGTCCACATAATACTCCTCATTCAGAATCCCCCACAACAATCTGGCTCTCTCAACTGTAACCTCATGTGCATGCGAAGAAGGTAAAATATTAGCACAAATAAAGGCATTCTATGCACGGGCAAACCTGTTCATCACAACAGTCGGAAAAGAACGATACTCGTTAGATCCCGTCTTAAACTTCCACACCGTGCCCGGCTGACAGAGAGTAGCAATAATCAAATCTGAGTCAAAATCCTCGGGGGTCTTCTCGTTCCAATTCTCCTCATGTGGCTTCCTTTGTCGCTGCCCAATAACACGGCGAATCGCCTTGGGCTGATAATCAACCGTAAGCCCCCTAACAACAGTATACCCTTTCTGGTCGGCCTTGGCTTTCGTATAGAACTCACGAACCACACTCATTATGACCGCCTCCGGCGACTCACAAAAAGTAATCCAACCCTTCTCTGTAATCATCGGCAATAACTCACCATCCCTCCCTGATGGCAAAAATCCCCTCTCCTTCAGAATCGGCTTAGTCAAAAGCCTAGCATACTCCTCCTCAGCAGCCCTATCCACCAAACGGGGCCTCGCAGCAGTACCCCTCGAAGAATCAGCAGTAGGAATGGTGCTATCAACAGTTTGAGATCTCTTTGGGGCCATTAAAACTGAGAATAAGTGTTTGAGAGTTGTGTTTTGTGTGTAGGAGAGAGTTTTGAGAATTGAAAGTATAATGGGTGTGTATGGAGAGGATGTGTGTACATTAGGGTAAGATTAGGGTTAGAATTAGAGTAGGAGTGGGGTTTGTGGGTGATTAGGAGATGGAAATTATGGGTAATGAAGTTGATGCTGTGGAATTGTGTTTTTTGTGTTTTTTTCTATTTTGTTTGGTTTTTTATAAGGCTAGAAAAAAAATTCAAACAGTCGGCCTCCAGGCGGTCGCCTGGAACCAGCAGGCGGGCGTCTGCCAACAAGCGGCCGCCTGGAACTAGCAGGTGGGCGCCTGCGGGGTTCCTCGAAAAAAAAATTCTGCCTTCAAATTTTCTAATTTTTTTGGGTTTTTGGATAGAGTACTAAATTCTAAGGGTTCCTATGGTCTCATATTTTGGGTTGCCTCCCAAGAAGCGCTTCTTTTATGTCATTAGCTTGACGTAGAGTAGTTCGATCAAGTTGACAATAAAACGGCACTAACCACTTCCCGGTTTATCGTATCCTTAAACAACGTAGGCCAGAAAAATCCTGCTTGAAGAATATGAGCTGTTGTCTTTTAACCACCATAATGTCCACCATAAATTATGGAATGACAGTCTCGTAATATCCCATCTGTCTCACAGAATTGGATACATCTCCTGATGATCTGGTCAGCTCCTTGTCTAAACAAATATGGTTCATCCCACATATACCACTTCACCTCATGCAGAAACTTCTTCTTTTGAGCTGCATTCATACTAGGAGGCATTATATTGCTGACAAGATAGTTCACAATATCTGTGAACCATGGCTTTTCCTCCTGAACTGCGAACAACTGCTCATCCGGAAAAGATTTGTTGATCAATGTCTTATCAAGTGAAGTAGAATCGGGATTCTCCAGTCTAGAGAGATGGTCAACTACTTGATTTTCAGTACATTTTTGATCCTTGATCTCTAACTCAAATTCCTGTAGCAAGAGCACCCAACGAATAAGTATCGGCTTCGAATCCTTCTTTGAGATGAGATAGCGAATGGCAGCATGATCAGTGAATACTGTCACCTTTGTCCCCAGTAGATAAGATCGAAATTTTTCGAAACCAAAAACTATAGCCAAGAGCTCCTTCTCAGTAGTGGTGTAGTTCATTTGAGCTCCATTAAGCGTCTTTCTAGCATAGTAGACCACATGAAAAAGATTATTCTTGTGTTGCCCAAGAACTGCTCCAACTGTATAATCACTTGCATCGCACATCATCTCAAAAGGTTCTGTCCAATCAGGTGCCGTAATAATTGGTGCAATAATCAAACTCTTCTTGAGAGTCTCGAATGCTTCCAAGCATTCATCATCAAATTTGAAAGGCACATCTTTCTCGAGCAAGTTGCATAACGGCTTAGATATCTTAGAGAAGTGCTTGATGAAACGCCGTTAAAAACCCGCATGACCAAGAAAACTACGGATTCCTTTTACAGAAATAGGTGGCGGAAGATTTCCAATGACCCCCACCTTGGCTTTATCCACCTCAAGACCTTTACTAGAGACCTTATGTAGAATGATGCCTTGTTGCACCATGAAGTGACATTTTTTCCAATTGAGCACCAAATTAGTTTTTACACACCTTTTGAGCACCGAACGGAGATTATTCAAACATTCATCAAACGAATGTCCAAAGACGGAGAAGTCGTCCATGAACACTTCGACATTATTTCCAATCATATCAGAGAATATTGCCAACATGCATCTCTGAAAAGTGGCAGGTGCACCACATAAGCCGAAAAAAACTCTGCGAAAAGCAAATGTTCTAAATGGACAAGTGAAAGTAGTATTTTCTTGATCTTCTGGTGCAATGAAAATCTGATTGTAACCTGAATAGCCATCCAGAAGACAATAATACTCATGACCAGCCAACCTGGCAAGCATCTGATCAATAAATAGAAGAGGGAAGTGATCCTTCCTTGTGGCTTTATTCAACTTTCGGTAGTCCATGCATACCCTCCATCCTGTGACTGTCCGAGTGGGGATGAGCTCGTTCTTCTCATTTGCTACCACAATAATACCTCCTTTCTTAGGTACACATTTCACGGGGCTCACCCAAGAACTGTCAGAAATAGGATAAATGATTCCAGCATCCAGCCACTTTAGAATTTCTTTCTTCACCACTTCTTTCATGATAGGATTAAGTCTTTGTTGTTGCTCAACAGTCGGCTTGGTACCTTCCTCTAGCAGAATTTTATGCATACAATACGAAGGGCTGATCCCTTTTATATCTGCTATAGTCCATCTGATGGCCGATTTGAATTCTCTCAAAATCCTCAAGAGCTTGTCCTCATCACTACCCGAAAGGTCAGATGCAATAATAACAGGCAAAGTAGATGCATCACCTAAAAAAGCAAACCTCAAATGTTTAGGTAATGGTTTAAGCTCCAAAGTAGGTGTTTCCTCAATAGATGGTTTGAGCTTTCCCTCAGCATTCTTGAGATCAGTAGTACCAAGAGATTCAAATGGCATGTCTAGCTTTCGCTTCCAAGGAGAAGCATTTAAATATTATAGTTGATCATTGCCTTCCTCATCTTCACTGTCAAATTCCCCCACTAAGGCGTTTTCTAAGGCATCAGACCTTATGACATGATCAAGTTCTGAAGTTACCGCAGAATCAATAAAATCCACCTTGAAGCACTCCTCATCTTCTGTAGGGAATTTCATCACATTGAATACATTGAATGTCACATCCTGATCTTGTACCCTCATAGTAAGTTCACCTTTTTGCATATCTATCAAGGCACGGCCTGTAGCCAAGAAAGGTCTTCCCAAGATTATGGGAATCTTCTTATCTTCCTCGAAATCTAGAATGACAAAGTCTGCAGGGAAGATGAGCTTATCCACCTTTACTAACACGTCCTCCACGATGCCTCGTGGGTATGTAATAGAACGATCAGCCAATTGTAGAGACATATAGGTGGGCTTTGGATCAGGAAAATTCAGCTTTTTGAAGATGGACAACGGCATCAGATTGATGCTTGCTCCCAAATCACAAAGGCACTTGTCGAATGACAATTTACCAATGGTGCAAGGAATGGTGAAGCTACCTGGATCCTTAAGCTTTGTAGGAAATTTTTGTTACAGCACAGCACTTTTCCATTAGAGCAACGGTATCAAGATCATCCAGTTTCACCTTCCTTAAAAGAATACCCTTCATGAATTTTGCATAACTAGGCATTTGCTCCAGAGCCTCAGCGAAAGGTATGTTGATGTGAAGTTTCTTGAACACTTCCAAAAACTTACCAAATTGCTTATCCAGCTTTTGTTTTTGCAATCACTTAGGAAAATGTGGTGGAGGATAGAGATGTTTCTCCCCTGTATTACCCTCAGGCAGAGTGTGTTCAACAGTAGTCTTCCTTGGTTCCGCCTCTTCCCCTTTTGCTTTTCTTCATCTACAACTTCAGTTTCTCCATCTTTTGCTTTTTCAGCATCAGCAACTTTTCCAAACCTTAAAGTAATAGCTTTGACTTGCTCCTTAGCTTCCTTCCTGCCTGGAACTTCAGTATCGCTGGGAAGTGTTCCGGGTTGACGATTGAGCACGACATTGGCTATTTGACCAATTTGATTCTCCAGGGTCTTAATAGAAACAGCCTGACTTTTGCATAATAGCTTTAGCTCCTCGAAATCAGCACTAGAAGGTGGAGCAGCACCTCCTTGTTGAGGGTATGATTGCCTTTGAGTATATTGTTGAGGTTGCGGAAATCTAGGTGGATTAAACTGCTTACTTACAGCTTGCTGATATGGTTGCTGAATAGTATTCTGAGTATTGCTCCAGCTGAAATTGGGATGATTTCTGTTATTAGGTAGCTGGCACAGGCTGTTGCGGTCGCTGATAATTATTCACATACTTAACAGATTCATTAACTAGAGAACACTGATCCGTAGCATGAGAGCCTGCACAAAGCTCACAGACCAAAGCTATCTGATTGACTCCATAGTTGGCTAAAGAATCGACCTTCATAGACAGCGCTTGGAGCTGTGCTGCAATAGCTGTAGCTGCATCAACTTCCAGAATACCTGCTACTTTCCCAGGCATCATCCTATGAGTTGGGTTTTGATGCTCGTTTGCAGCCATAGTTTCAATAAGATTATAGGCTTCAGTATAGCTTTTGGCCCACAAGGCGCCTCCAGCTGCTGCATCGAGCATGGGCCGACATTGGGCCCCCAAACCATTGTAGAACCCAGTGATCACCATCCAGTCAGGCATACCATGATGTGGACACTTTCTCAACATCTCCTTATAGTGTTCCCAAGCTTCGCACATAGATTATGTTGGTTGCTGCGCAAACTGAGTAAGAGCACTCTTCATAGCTGCAGTCTTGGCCATTGGATAGAACTTCACCAGAAACTTTTGCGCAAGATCTTCCCAAGTAGTGATGGACCCAGCTGGTAAAGAATGTAACCAGTCCTTAGCTTTATCCCTTAGAGAGAATGGGAAAAGCCTTAGCTTAATAGCCTCATCAGTAACACCATTATATTTGAAAGTGCTGCAGATCTCGACAAAATTCCTGATATGCATGTTGGGATCTTCAGTCGCAGCACCTCCGAAGGAAACAAAATTTTGTACCATCTGAATAGTGCCCGGCTTTATTATAAAAGTATTAGCCTGAATAGCCGGATGAATGATGCTTGACTGAATGTAATCAATTTTAGGTCGAGAAAAGTCCATAAGAGCTGGATCTGCTGGAACTATACGATCACCCATGATTACCGATTCTTTCTGTTCACTTTCTTTATCTGAATCTTTAAAATCTATCTTCTCCGGAATATCAAGAACTGAGTCTGTCTCCTCAGCCGTATCTAGAGTCCTCTTGCGAGTGCAAGAACGTGTTTACATAAACGCTCGCTAGAGTACCTGAAACACAACCGGAAACAATAAGTAACAAGTCTTAATCAATGAGTCCTAATGACCACTGATGGCAAGTACATAAACTAAACAAATTAATACCGAGTCCCCGACAGCGGCGCCAAAAACTTGTTAGGCATAAAACATGCGCTAATATTCACGCAAGTATACGCGTTCGCAAGTAATATAGAATGATTTCTAGTTTGTTCCCACATAGACTCAGACTAATTATATTTAATTAACACTTACTCAGCAATGTATGATTACTTCTCAATGTCAAGACAATAACACTTAAGGTTGATTAGCTAATTATTAACTACAATTAACTACGAGAAAAATACACTTCAATTAACACTTGATTTGACAATATTAAACACACATGAGATCATAACTTCATTACTATATCATTCAATAGTTATTTTTATTACCCTTAGCATATAACGGTGATGATATTAATTGAACAACACGAAACTGATAAAAGCCAACTTTCGTTGTACAAGTACCATTCTACCAAGCATCCACAATTAAGATAGAAATTGAATAGGCATCAATTATGTTGAGACCCTATATGTCTACAAAATTTGACAACATAACGATTTAAGCGCAAGTTATTCCTTATGATCACACAGGGCAAGTAAAATGGTTAGAGTTACCCACTAATCATGCATACAAATACATGAACCTATGCTAGCATGGCAAGTTCTAAATCTCAAGATTCACTGTTACTTCACAAGAGATTAACAGGCTATCTTATATGTTCATGACTCACATAAGACGAATAAGCAAAACCTATACTAGATATCATACAATCATCACATACCAAGGTATTAAACAATTAACTAAAGAAATCTATAGTAAATCCGCTACGACCCCATGATCATGATTAGCCCATGATAGAACTCATCGTCACCATGGATTCATATGAAAACATGATAATAACACGACAATATAAACTAATAAAATACTTATTAAAACCAGAGTACGTCACAAGAGTATTAAGGTTCAAAGTAAAGAAAACTAGCATCCACTGTTATAATGAATAAAAGAATCACAAGATGACGTATGCTTCCTATTTTCGTTGCGGTGTGCTAAAACGGTCTTCTTAATCTTCTCTCCTTGCTCCTTACTTGATTGATACTTGCTGCTTGATATTGTGAAACGTCTCCCAAGATTACTTATATAAAAGTCCACAAGAAACAGCAGTCTCAGAAGTCCAATAGAATACGAATTAATAAAAATCAGAATCTGAAAATTCGACCCCAGGCGGCTGCCTCCAATCCCACGCGGGCGCCTGCTCTCCAGGCGGTCGCCTGCAAGCTCCTGGCGGGCGCCTGCGACCCTTCTGAAAAAATCCCATTTTTTCTTCTGTTTTTGCTGATTTCTTCGCACAACTCCCCGAGACCGATTCCAAGTACTTCCCTAGGTTTATTATGATGAAATCTCCCTATTTACGCAAGCTATACCCTGAAATGCAAAAACACTCGAAAACGCATCAAATACACAAAATACCTGATTTCAAGGCATCAATTCAAGCTTTTATAAGACGTTCTAAGTGGTATAAAATGCCACTTATCAGGGGTGAATATGTTTTCTTGATTTTTAGCCTTTTTAAATCTTGTTTGGATATGGTGAACAAAGAAGTTTATAATTTGTAAAGATATTGTGTTCAACAGAAATAAAATCACAAGCACAAGCACAATAAACACAATACTTCAAACTCACTTAATTTGTATTAATTAAACTTGTCTTGCTACAAATTCTGTGTTCTTAAAAATATAAGAACTCATCTTCTCTCTTGAGAGAGTACAAGAAAATTTTTATCTGTTTTGTTACCACTAGAAATAAAGGACCAGTGTTTACTTTATAGATTAGTAAACACGGGTTTACATAGTATGCAATAAGATGTACTAAACCCTTTTCTAAGCTACCTCTAATTCTTTCTATTTTTGGCTCAGTAAATCTTTGCATATAGGTCTGTGACCATCCTTTGTCAGTTAATCTTGACCCTTGATCTTTCACTCTTCAAGCTGCTTTTATAGACTTTTCAATCTAAGTGAATAGATCGTTTGTTGATTGATAATCTTGAATCTTTAACTTATCTGTATTGCTGTATTTGAGGTTCATGTTGAGATCTCCAGTTTGTTCTCTAGAGAAGTGACATCTCGATAAGTATAATGACTTATCGAGGTCTCTGAGTTCTCTATAAGTGTATTTGGTTTATCGAGGTCTTTAAGTTCTCTATAAGTGAAGTTGACTTGTCTAGGTCTCTAGATCTCTACATGGAGAATTTGACTTATCGATATCTTAGAGATCTCTATATACATTTTGACTTGTCGATATCTTTGAGACCTCTAATGAGAAATTGACTTGTATATATCTCCATTTTCATATCTTCATTTTGACTTGTCGATATCTCTGAGTTCTCTACATGCAGAAATGACTTATCGATATCTCTAATCTTCACATCTTCATTTGACTTGTCGATATCTCTAAAACTTCTCTATAAGCTATTTTAGACTTCTCGATATGCCATTCTGGAGTTCTAGAATGACTTCTCTATATAACTTGATATGTGACTTGTTGATATCTTGACATGGAACATTTTTCATAAAACAGATTTATTCAACTTCAAGCTTCTACATCTTTTCTCTGAGGTATGATCTTTGCTTGATCTTCTTCTAGAGTTTATTCTTAGGCTTGAAACTGTTTACTGAAAAATACTCCAGTCTAATCTTCTTACATTTTTACAGACTCAAGAAATACAATACATAATACAAATTTAGATTACCAATAGAACTGAATCTTAAGGTTGTCAATTTGACTTAGTCTTATTATTGTATAGGCATGCTTTGCACAATCACCCCTTCCAGAAGTACATTACATTGAAACAATCTATACTAATGTACTTACATAAGAAAACTTGAATTACATTCGAAGTTAAACAGTTATAAGAATAATAAAAATGACATGCAAGTCGTATTTATAAAACCAAAACCATAAACTTTAATCTAAAGGTCTTAAGGCCGTAACCAGCACCATGCTCAAGTAAACAAATAAAGAACTTGAAAAATATAGCGGGGGTCCTGGGGCGGCAGCCCCCGGCTGGGGTCGATTAAACCAAGCTTATCAATTAATATTAAAAAACAACCGAATTTTTAATATAAAATTCGAACTAAAACAAGGATATAAATTAAAAAAAATTAGAATTACTTAAAATCAACATGAAATAATAATTAATCCCTCAACGAATCATAAAACCACATATTAACTAATATCTCGATGAATAACTCAAGATATTTGAGATAAAAATTTCTGAAATTTCCGAACACATCATGCAACTCGAATTTCAACTAAAATGAATTATTTTTCATTGATTTTGGACTCAATCTCATCATTGTCCACTCCAACGGCTCACCGGAGTTCATCACCGGTGGTGGAGACGAATGGAGGTGCCCTTACGGGTTTCCAATCACATCCAACTCCATTTAAAGCTTAGATATCACTACCCATTCGCATAGAATCAACAATAATTTCAAAATCATCAAAACCGAATTAAAATCGGATTTTGAACCAAGAACCCAAAATGGGTTTTCAGAAAAATCACAACAAAACACGCATACAAGAAGGGACGAGAACAGAGGGAGTGAAACCGAGCTCATAACCAGTTTCAGATAAAAAATCGGGTGAGGAACGGGAGAGAGAGAGAGAGAGAGGAGAGGAGAGTTCGAGAGAGACATAACCGGGGGAAAAAGAAAGGGAAGGAGGGGTTATAAGGTGGTTGTGTGGCAGGGGTATTTTAGTAATTAGCAAATCAATTTTTGTTTTCCTTTTTCCTTTTTTGACTATTCTTTTACACAAAATGTTATAAACGCAATATAAAAAAAGTTTTGTAAAATATAAAAATACTACAAATTACCTTTTTAAAATGGAGAATATGAAATAAACTCTCTCCTCATATTTTTAAAATAATTTTTGAGTAAACGGATTAATTTCTATGAATTTTACAAATAAATCACAGATAATAAAATAAACTCTGGAAAATCATTTTAAAATATTAAAATATTAAAATATCAAAATAAATCCAACTATAAAGTTTAAAAAGTCTCTAGGACTATTACAAAGAGGATACAATAAATTTCACACTTTGATCATACTTTAATAATTTAATAAAAAATATATAAGGACCAAATAATCCTTATTTTTACCAATTAAATCCTTTTGAAATATTTAAAAGCTCGTGAATCACAGATTCATACCTATAACTTTCAAATAACATATATTCACATAATAACATCAACCATATTTCATATTTGTACTTCTTAACACATTATTTCCCTTTTAGTTATTGATTACGTGCATCACAATATCAAAATCACTATCACAATTACGAATCCATATAACATAAATATAGAGAGGACTCGATATCTTTCATATCTTAATATAGTCCACAATTCTCTTATTCTTAATTCTTTTTCATTTAATCCACTTTTCGTATAACAGGTACTGTTCTACCCGACGGCCCGACGAAACTTAGCTTATGCCTTTTACTAACTCATCAAACTGAAACGAGACATTTAACGTTCCCTTTTACTATTTCACAGAAATTACACGTAAGCCACAAAATTATATAATTTTTTATTTTATACTCATAAATCCACAAATAGATCACAACACTATACTTTATTCATATAATTATATTGCGAAAATTCCACTCGTTGCACGCAGTTGCATCAACGCTACTAATCAGTCAACTATTAAGTTTTGCTTCATATTTCTGTACTATGAGTCTATGCCTCCATTAATTTTCATCAACTAATACGAAGTTATTTATCACATGCTCATAGTTAGGGTAGCTTCTAGCTACAGAGCCATCTTGTTGATTACTAAATCTGGGTAATTAAGAAGATGTGTACAGGAAAGAGATTGATTAGGAAGCAAACCAGGCTAGGTCTATGTTGTGGTCGGGCTAATAAATAAGCAACCCAGAAAAATTTATACTCATACTTATTTTGGAGTATCGTAAGCTAAAAATATTACTAACAGGTTTTTTCTAGAGTTAGATAAAAAATTATATTACTTGCAAACAATCTTATTTTTGTTATAACTATACGATGTATACATAGAAACACATATATGTTTTAGTGTCACTCAGTTACACTCCTAAAAAACTCCTAGCCCCAATCTCATAGTTGGTTTTACTTGCAAGATTTGCCTTACTTCTAGAACACTGATCTAACATTGGTTAATTAGAGAAATTCATATTTCTATAAAACATGCATTTAGCATTAGATACAACTTAAAATTTAAATCTGTTTATAGTGCCCAGAATTCATGACCACCGTTAAATCATATCCTTTTAGTAGGAAGAGGTGCAAGTTGAAACTCATTTATACTTACAAATTTAAAAAAATATTATGCAAGTTGAAACTCAAACATGCTTCTAAATTTAACAATGATTGTGATCTAGACGCATGTGTGAAATTTATACATAAAAGCAAGCATTGTAAGCTTCAAGAACTTCTTATTCCAAGAATTGTATCTCTACAGTAATACTAATATTCTTGAGTATAAGGTACTGTTTGGATCACCATTTAGATCAATATTGGAGAAGTATTTGAAATAATCTGCCCCAAATTTAGATCTTTGAATCACTATTGGAGATGCCCTCAGGGCAATCAACATGCATAAATATTGGAGAGAATTCTTTTAATGGGACATATAGATTGCGAGAAGATTGATGAAGTTTATAATAGCTGATCCCTAGACGGAAGGTGAACTTCAATGCACTATGTAAGTTAACTCAAGTTGGCTATTTTTTAGCATATTTTGATAGTACTAATATTCCGCAATAGCCTATTAACTGGATTCTTTCAATTCTTCCATCGAGGCTCACTCTTTTGCTTTTATTTGGGTGCAAAATAAAAAGGTACGCCGATTCACTAAAAATAGTTGAACCTTAGTTACCGGCCAATCTCTCTCTCTCTCTCATACTGAAAACATAATTGTATACTAAATAATTTATATATTTCTTTATATTACTTCTTGAGCATATTATAGTTTTCCAACATGTTCACTATATATATTAATTAAATTTAGCATGCAAACGTAGAGAAAATAAAATTTATATGTAACTAAATTAATGTATCCGTTTTTTATATTTTTTGTTACATAGTTATGGTTGTCACTGAGAGACCATTGTTTGTGAGGATGCTACTCACTGTCACTGTTATGTGTATCCTGATTATACCCGTCGTTCTTAGTAAGTATTATTAATTATTCTTTATCTTTTTTATTTTTTAATTTTTACAAGTTTTTCTATTGACAGTCTCTTGTATTAAATTTCAGGTGGCTGGCTCATTGGAAGGAGGACAGGATGCACTATTAGAAAGGCTCATCTGCTCAACTAACCAGGTAATATTTTTAAATTCATGTCAAAAATTATATTTTAATTTCTATTGATTTGCATAATTTAAATTCCTTTGTTCCTTATACAAAATATATCTTAAAATATAAATTTAATTTCATCGTAACAAAAGAAACTAAACTAGTACATATTTTATTTAAGAGAACACAAATCATATAAATTGATTAAGTATTCAAACCAGGAACGCCCCCGGACATGCTATAAAATAATATAAATTATGCATGCGAGTTAGTTAATTCCAATATCATTCGGAAAGAGGTATGTGTTATCTTCCTGAAGATCCTCTGGTTCACGCATTGTTTGTGATGAACCTTTACTTTCAAAGTAAAAGGGAAAAGTAATTGGAACTGTAATTTTTTGTGACTAATATTTGTACTAAAATTATGCATTATGAATTTGATCGTTACGTTGCCTTTTCAAATTATGGCAAGTATGTGTTCGTGTATACCAAAGATTAAAATTATACACGACAGTTTAAGTATATATATACACTTCAAGTTTGTATCCCGGCGATATGGAATAAATTGTCTTATGTCTTACTAATTTATAATAATCCTTTTCACGAACTAGCATATATTGTAAACATAATATAAAATCATGTAAGAGAATTTGGAGAATAATTTGAAGGTATGTATAAAATATGTGCAAAGCATGAGCAAGAATTATGCAAAAGGTATGTAAAAACTGTGCAAAAAGGGTGCATGCTTCATTTAAAAATATTGTACTCATCCAAAATCTCAATTTCAAACTCATATGGTAGTAGTCCTAGTCCGGTGGCACTTAAAAGTTGACCATAAAAGTAAATAGCGACCATGAATAATCCGACCGTCCTGGTCTCTATCGTTATTCAAAAATATCGACCAATTTGATGATTGGTAAACAATATATTTCTTTTAGTGGTGTAATCTGGTTCAACAATATTTCATGTCAAATTCTAGAAAGTTTTCATCTCACAAAATGGTATTTTACATGGAACTCACCTATCATCGTTATGTTACATTTTTTTATAAGTTTATAAATTATACATACTAGCTTTACAACCCTTGCGATATACGAATTTTTATTAATATTTTATAGGTTTTTTATTTTATATAATCTCTAAATTTAATAGAATTTTAATATAAAAAAGTTTCAAATTAATAAATATATAATTATAGCCTTATTATGAGAAATTAAATTTGAATGCATTTAATTTCTAGATAAGATTAAATAGTACATAATTGATGAGATTTAAACTATTAATCTTATTAGTATGTTTATAAATAATAATATAAATATTTGTTGTTGGCGGGATTCGAACCTAGGAACTTGGGTAGTGTATAAATAATAATATAAATATTCGTTGATGGTAGGAATCGAACTTAGGAACTTGAGTATTGTATATTATTTTAGTATTTAGATCTAACGGTTATGGTCATCTAATTAAAAAGATCTAACAGACATAATTGGGGATAACCAAACCAATCAAAAAAAGATATATTAAATTATACCCCATTTTGATTATTATAGTATATACAATATAGATACAGATGGTATAGTATAGATTTTATGGAACCCAGAAGGTACACATATTAAATATAAAAAATAATTCAATAGTTTACTTCCGTATAGTGAATATACCTGCCTATATACTGTGATGCGCTAAACCAGTTTATTTACTAGTCTAAAGTAGTTTTAACGCCTTTCCTACCTGCTGAAATTGATGTGAATGATCGGCTCAGGTGCGGAGCCTTCCATTGTGGACCGAGATAAATGATGTCAGGATCGGTCGGCTCATCCTCGGGCATCGGATCTGCTATTAATGTGGGTATCTTCATTTTCAGAGTGGGGTCTGCAGCTCAAATTAAAGCTATAAAACAAGTTGCTGGGGAAGTTGAGGTGGTTAGGCCTATACCCTGAAAATATGAAATGCTCCCAGCATAGGAGCCTATGGTTCCATTCTTGTTGTTGCTGGAGGTATAAATCCCCTTTTTAATATACATTTTGCATTGTTATCTGCATTCTGTATTGTTATCTGCATTCTGCATTTGTTATTCTGCGAATTTCCTTTTTCAAAATTTTTTGTGTAGCATTCACTTTACTTGCATACGTATATTTCAATAATTTATTTATAGCATATATAGTTATTGTAGACTATTACCAGCATATCAACATAATTTTGTCTGCTTTCTTTTTGGTACACATGCATGCATATAAATATAAGAATGCTACATCTCATGTGCTCATGTCAACCTTATGAAATTGAATATTTGATTTACTGACTTTTTCTAGTCTCTCTGTAGCATTTTTTTATAAAAAGAATTTTAAGAAGTCATTTGTGCATATATTCAATTTAACTGCATAAAAACGAGTTATACTGTATCCATTTTATAAAATTTCTCTCAGAGTAGTGATTTTTAATGTATCTGTTTATTTTTATCTTTTTGTAATGTAGAGTTAGGGCTGTCTGAGAGACCATTGTTTGTCAGGAGGCTACTCGTTGTCACTGTTATGTACTCCCTCCGTACCTTATTACTTTTCTTGTTTCATATGTCGTGACTGTTCATAACATGAAACAAATTATTAATTTACGCCTAATCTGTAAGAGTAGATATAGTCATGGGTGATTTTGTTTGATTCATATTTATGAGTACTTTAATATGGTGAAGTTTTTATATTTTATTTTAATAAAAAATTAAAGATATTAACTATCAAAAGTGTGTGTTGGCAAACGTGATAAAGACAAACGGGAAAAGTATTAAGGGATGGAGGGAGTATCTCATGATTATCGCTGCCGTTATTAGTAAGCATTACACGTGCTCATATTTTAACTTTCCGTTTGCTCACCAAGATTGATATTTTGATTTGTAATATATATATATATATATATATATGTGTGTATGTGTGTGTGTGTGTATGTATGTATTCCCTGCACTTTAAGTCCATGACATTTTAAACTCTACCGGTATGAAAATGGATGTTGACATTATTAGTACTTTTATTAACACTATAAGAAATCTCAATTTCACCAATAAAATTATTTGGACCGATGGCATAAACTGCTTCAATGAATCGGCATATCTGAGTCTCAAATTCGGTAGAAGCTGCAAGACCTTAGTTCTCACTTTCTTGATCAACAATACAGAGTAATTTTTTGTGCCTAACGAACACAACACACCAAAAAATATACACATTCAAGGATATGTAAGCAACTTAGGTCTGATATCGATGTCGGGGTGAATTAACAGAATAAAAAAATAACAAAAACTGTAATTTAGTTAAATTTGGATCATGAAACCTCAAAGGTAGTATAAAAAAATTTCCTGGAGCACTACAAAAGAAATTTAGATGAAATTTATTATAAATTGTCAACCACTTTTCACAATTTATAGAGACCGACATGATCAATTATACTACCATACAAAAAGTGGTACCCGATATTTGTAATTTAAACTATTCAAGTAGAAGACAGAACTGTAATGAATCTTTTATAGAAAATAAATCAATAAGCAAGTATGATGTTAAAAAGATCTCTCAATTCTCTTAATATCATTCATATGTTCTTTAAAATGCATAAAAATGATTGGGAAATGACTACTTGTTGTATTTTCCTTTCATTAAAATGTCAATGCTTAGTAGATCTCAAACTTACATGAATATATATTGTACACATCATTCAGCAATAATCATATACTTTCATTAATATACAACCTTAACATGTATCGACATATAGTTGCAAAAATAATCATGAAATAGACAGGGTTTTTTGCACTGATGCAGTTACTCTCTTGAAAATCAGAATATGAAATTTATAACAAAATTTACGTAAGGAACACAAATAGTACTATATGAATTGACATGAAATGAACTTTCCAATTTTAAACTTCTACAAGTGGGGTTTTTCTAGTATAGTGTAAGCATGTAGTTTACATAGTTGAGAGTATCGTTTTGTTTGTCGCGGCTCCTCCCACACAGTTACTACCCACTGAACAATTGTAATTGATGTAAGCTTATAGTATGCAATTACAATTAATGGATCACATACTACATGCAACATTTATTTTTCAAAAGAAATTAGTTTCTACATTTACGTTTATATATATTAGGTCCTGAAGTTATATTTTGTTTATCTTTTAAAGCAAAGATTCACCATTTCTTGAACACTATCAAATAACTGGTTGTGGGGTACTAAAATCTAATCTAATATGAATAAATTTGGAAAATTATTAGCTTTTAGATATTTTCACCAAAGGATTTTGAGGCATAAAACAGAACGGGAACTGTAATAAAAAATGTGAATAACCAGAATTTTCGAAACCCGCCGCAGGATCATGTGAAAAATAAATATTTAATTCATAGATCAGATTGTTTACCTCAAAAATCTTTACAAATTGGTTGACTAATGGAGATCAAAAACTTTTTCAATAACATGTATCCCGCTTTCGTGATCTACGCTCTATCGGTATCCAAACGAATGCTTGAACGCAAGGATTGAATGTGTACAAGCACAAAATCATTTCTTCTTACTCTCTCTCTCCATCTTCTCTCTTGGTGGCTAGGGTTTTAGTAAAAGTCTTGAATACAAAATCAGCCACATAAGAGATATTTATAGAGGGTAGAAAAACGAATTATAACTCTGAACTAATTAGAAGTTATTATTAACTCGAAATTCCTATTTGTATTAAAATTAAGTCTCACTTAATTAGTTAACAAATAAATTTTAAAATTAATATTTGTATATTCGAATATTTGTATTTATCTAATTAATTAAGTCAAACTTAATTAATATTATAAATAATTCGAATTACTTTAATTTATTTAAATCCAATTTAAATTAAATAATCCTTCAAGAATTTTTTGTGTGTGACCTTATAGGTTATTATTACATTGGTAATGAATTTTAAATCTAATTTAAAATCATAAACAATGCGCGGCGTCTAGTAATACATCATTGTTACCCAAGTAATAATATTGATTAAACCTTTCACAAATAATGTACAATGCAATATAATCCATTTAACCTCATATTATATATTAAATTAGAGGCATGTAATGTGTCATACTCATCTTAGTATAATCCAGGTTTCCTTGAATAATGATTGGACTATCGTATCAAATGAACATTTGAGCGTGGCCACGCATATCATAGTCTAGCTCACACAAGATGCCAATAATATCATTCCTAAAATTAGGAGGGTTAAATCATTTCCAGATCATTCATATTTCTCATACAATTCATAATATACCTTAAATATACTTTTATCATTACCCGGTCAAAGGTAACTTTTAATATCATCAAAGTACATTAATTCTCGTATAAAAATATAATAATTTCAAGTCTAAGGACCATTACATCATTATCATAGTGAGAATTCACAACAGACATATAAAATCTCACATTGGGTATGTCCAGCACCATGTACATTTACATCTGCCTGTATTTTTGACTTTAGTATCACTATACCTATGATCAATGAGATGTGATCATTAGTCAACAAATACACCAGTCTTAATGCACTATTATTGTCCCTTAATAATAATACTCGCTTAGGGACGTTTAGGAATATTGATATTATTCTCATAATCTCATTTCTAAGTCACATAATTAGAGATATAGAATTCATATCATATTCCAAGGACATTTATTAATCTAACATCTATATCACGGTAAATTAAGATATAATAAATTATAAAGAGAATAATTGATTGAACATAAATATTAATAATCCAAATATCTTAAACTAAAACATTATAGTGTTGTCTCTGGGGCGAAAATACTAACAACCTCCCACTTGCACTAGAGGCAATAACCTATGTATCTAATACCCATGGAATTAGTATATCCATCGTGCTTCTGCTGCACTAAAGCCTTAGTCAGTGGGTCTGTAACATTATCATTTGTATGCACTTTACATAAATATCTCCTTGATCATTAATCTCATTAATGAGGTGATATCGCCTAAAAATGTTTAAACATTCTCTTTAGATGTTTTAAAAACATAAAATATCATCGGCTTCCATTATAGAATCATTAATGTTCTCGCTGTGAACTATTTCAGTTAACATTACTTATATTTAGACAAAACACAAAACCAAACTTAGACATAGACTCATCCTTGTCTGTCCAAAAATTAGATTCATAAACTAGCATCAATGTAACTCTTTATAACCAGTTCTCTATCTTCTCCATACATCAAAAATGAATCTTTAGTCCTCTTTAAGTACTTAGGAATATTCTTGACTGGTGTCCAGTGAGCCTCACCTGGATTAGACTAGTATATGCTCATCATGCTCAAAGCATACGAACCATCAAGATGAGTACATATCATTGCATAAATTACATATCCAATTACCGAAACATATGGAAAATTGCCCATACGACCCTTATCATTTAATTATTTAGGCCAATTATCCTTTGAGATCACTATCACATAAGACATCATAATGTATCATTTCTCTACCTCTTGCATCCCAAAATGATGTAACACTTTGTCAATGTATATACTCTAATTTGGGCGAGTTAATATCCTTGATATATCTCTATATATCTTGATCCCTAATATATAGGTAGCATCGCCTAAGTCTTTCATCGAGAAACTATTTCCCAACCAAGTCTTAACATCTTGTAGAGAAGGTATGTCATTTCATATTTGTTATATGACATCTACATATAATAGTAGGAATGTCAAATGGCTCTCACTAAACTTCTAGTAAACACATGGTCCATCTTCATTTTGAATAAAGCCAATCTCTTTGACTGTTTCATAAAAATGAATATTCCATCTCCTTGAGGTTTGCTTCAATCTATAAATAGATATAAGCAACTTACAAACCATATTAGCAAACTTTGGATCGACAAAACCCTCAAGTGGTATCATATATACATCCCCTTTAAGGCTCCCATATAAGAAAGTGGTTTTGACATTCATTTGCCAAATCTCATAGTCAAATTAAGCAGCTATTGCTAGCAACATCCTGATGGACTTGACCATAGCAACTAGTGAAAAAGTCTCACCATATTCTATACCATGAATTTATTTGAAACCTTTTTTCACTAGTCGCACCTTATGGGTCTGTACTTTACCATACATGTCGGGTTTTTTCTTGAAAACCCACTTGCACCTTATAAGTTTTACCCATTCGAGTGGATGAACTAAAGTCAATATTTTATTTTGGTACATGGATTCCATCTCGGATTTCATGGCCTCCGGCCATCTCTTAGAGTCTGGACTGTTCATAGCATCTTGGTAGGTGAGAGGTTCATCATTATCCGTAAGCATCACATCACCATCTTGAATCAAGAGAAATTTATAATTTCTCGCGGGCTCATGGTGAATCCTACTAGATCTACGAACAACTCATGTTTCCTGAACATGATTACTTTCAACATTTTGATGTGTATCTTGATCTTGTTCCAACTATGGTTCAATGTTATCATATGGTTCTCTATCTTCACCGAGTTGTATTGTCCTCCCACTAATTTTCCTATAAAGTTCATGCTTTTATCATGTTATTTTCAGTAGTTCTAAACATGCGTAACAACTCAGTAGATGTTTTGTCTATGTCATTCATTTTGTTCATAATAAACTAAGAATAGAACTTATTCAAAGATTGCTTAATCAAATCAAGCTGAGTCTCTAGATCAATTTTGAAACCCAAAATATCAAGGTACATATACATATCATCTTTTGAACATATGATCCAACCGGATCTCACTCTCTCTTTTATGCAAAATTATATATAGTGCTTGTTTGTTGTCAAATCTTCCTGACGAGCCTATCCTTCAAATATCCTTTGAAGGTGCTCAATCACATCATAAGCATCAATATGCTATTGTTGCTTCTAAAGCTCAGTACTCATAATTACAAGCATGAGACATGAAACATCGGTTGTATAACTAATTTGCTTCTGGTAAGCATTTAGTTCAATACATGTTTCATTCTCGTCTAAAAGAAATAAAGGATGGGTCTGAGTGACGTCCTTTAACCTGAGGACGATCCTCAAGTTCTTATGCCAGACGAGAAAATTATTTCATGTCAGCTTGTCCTTCTCAAGGACTATTACATAGAGAAGTTATTTTTGTTATTTGTCTTGTTATCTACAATATTAAAATGCATAAAATGAATTAGTCTGCAGATGATCATTAAATTATGTTCAAGTGATTATTTATATATATTCACGATATATATCTCCCACAATTTTTATCAAATCAATAGCCATAAATATTAATTTGGAAAAAATATCTACTATATTCTTTCTAGTGAGCCAAGATCCATATTTCACCTTGCGTTATATCAATTTTGGCTTTTCTCCTAAAACATGATTATTTAGATAGACAACATTTGTCAATTATATCAACTATATAACTCTTGGATAGCTTGGTGGAATAATATTTGTTCATATTTATCAAATAAATCTCGCAAAACTATATACCTCTAAGTTTACAATCCTATTATGGTAACTTAGTCAAGTCAAACCCAATAGTAAAAAATTAGCAATGTACTTCAACACATTTCCCACGAAAGATGGGAGTACGTCGCTTTGACGAACCTACTCCTTATCAATCTAAGGGTTGACGCATTGGACTCATTGGAAGGCATCTGATCAACTTAATATTAATTTTAGGGGTTTGTTAATTTTAAAACAATCATGATCTTATCATAAAGAGATTCCCAATTTTTTCTTGAATAAAACACTTCAAATCAATATTCGTCAATGATTTAATTTCCAGGTGGTGAGGGAGTCACAACGGTTTCGCTTAAAATCCACAACCTTACAAGTTCAATGAACCCGCTTTTGACAAAATCGTCCCATATCGGAAATAAAAGGATATTAGGATTTTATTCAATGTTTCATAAACACGAGAATCTCATAATCATTTTTTCATTTTAAAATCTTGAATTGTTACAGATTTTATCTTGTTTAACAAGCATGGCATGAGTGTCGTATTTAATACATACAACCTTGATCTAATTAAGCATGCATCATTAAACTACTCTACACATACATTCATCATATGAGCATCTATATGTAAAGTTCAATAAAGTAAATGTGGTTGGTTATGCCTTCATCCTATGTGATCTTCATCAAGCTAATAACAAAGATCTAGGTCAAGCTAAGGTGGAAAATAAATACAATCTAACAATTACATATCTTCTTTCTTAAGTTGTCTCTTCCTTGTATTACTTCCTTATATGGCCTCTATGTGGGATTACCCTTCCTTCATCTTTAAATCTTCATGGATTTATGTACATTACAAGAATGAAGTATAAAAACTAATCTAATGAACTTACAAGAAGAACTCGATTTACATTCGAGATTTAATAATTATAAGATCAAATGACATGCAAGCCGTATTTAAAAAACCAAAATCATTAACCTAAGGTCATAAGCCATAACCATCCACCATGCTCAATTAACACATAAGAACATGTTAGAACACATAATATGATCATAACATATCATATCCATCATGATCTAATCATAAAACCAAATATTGTAAAAATCTGAAAATTCGAAACTAAATCTGATAACATTAAATCGTAGATTATAGGGCCTAAATGACGTCAAACGCCTTACAGACGAGTCATCAATTTTGTTCAAACGCACATTTTCTTTTTAGAAAAGGTACTCGTTCGCGAAAATCGGACACCAGACCCAGATTTCAGCAAATTTGTTATATCCGATTCAAAATCGTATCAAATACGATTATCATAATAAGAACAAAAATAAATCATGTATATATTTGTATATATACATATTATATAATCATCATATGATTATACAACTCTCATCAATATCATATATTCAAAATATATATATATATAACAACATGTAAAATATACTAAATCACATATATAACAGTCAAGGAATATTGTATACATGTTATCATCGTAACACCAGTAAACACATAAACGAATTAAACACTTTTCGCAAGTAGCTCTGATGCCATTAAAGAGTTTCGAGGCAAGAAATACAATGAAAACTATAATTAAAAATATGAAAAACCAGAATTTTCGAAACCCACCGCAGGATCCATGCAAAAAACAAATATTTAATTAGTAGATCAGATTGTTTACCTTAAAAATCTTTATAAATTGGTTGACTAATGGAGATCCAAAGCTTGTTCAATCACCACACATCTCGCACTCGCGATCTACGCTATGACGCCCTCTAAACCCGGGTCAAAAGTTTGGGGTTAATGACACACATACAAAATATATATAAACCTGTTTATAAAAATAATATATGCAATGACCCTACTTACCAACACCACGGATCGCAAAAGGTTAATGTATGCACATAAGCCCTTATTTATATTACAAACGTACTAAATCTCAATTATTTAAACTTAAATCTGAAAATAAAACATTCTTACAAACTTTCAAACTCAAAACTAAAAAAAAAAGTCTTTATCTAGCTTATTCTGTCTCAACCTGGAATCCTAGCTCGCACACTTGTCTGGGGATTCTCTCTACCAACAGTTTCCTTTTAACTAGAAAATAAAATAAACAGATTCACAAGAGTGAGCTAACTAGCTCAGTAAGTTATAGTGACAATACTAAGATTAAACAATGATCAAATGAAACGATTTAAAAAAACAAGTTTCTTGATTAGCAATTATTAGAATTGGATATTCACTTTTTATTTTAAAAACTAAAGTTAGGCTGCTGATCAGTCACGCGCTAACCCCAAGCAAGGCACACAGCTCTGCTCTATATACTGGATCCAATACACACATTGGCCTAATACAACCACGAATCTGGTCTGACCATGAATCTGGTCCATATTTAGAAAACAATCCAATTCTATAATAACAACATAATAATATAAATCAATCAACTAAATCATAAACAATATTCGTCTCACAACATAGGGTGCTTTGTAAACATCATAAGGGTATAACAAGGTATGAATAAAGATTGGCTACCAGCCTATAAGAGAATCAGATAATAGAAGAACAAGGGTTTAATGGTTACAAGGATTAATCTTCTGATGTATGAGGTATGAAGGTTATATGTTAAGCAAATCCAGTTCATTGATCTATATATGGTATATATGTATTTGTGGAGTAGTATCGTATATATGTGATTTGTATCTAGGGATTCAACAATCAATGGTTTACAAGCAATAAGGTTTATGGCTCAAAGCTCAATAAGTAGGATCAAGGTTTAGGGTTAAGTACTTCAAAGAACTTGTAATATAACACAAGAACCATTTGAAATACTAAGCAACATATTTCAAGAAAGGTTCAGAGCACTTGCCTTATCTCAACTGGCTTTCACTTTACTTGTGCTCATCTATTATTTATATTCACTTACTACCTGCTTTCCCTTTCTACGCCTCACTTCCTCTGTTAGATATTATAAGTATCTATCAATACTTATTATCATCTTATTTTATGCGTTGCAGGCTTCTATCTACGCTTCATTTAACCCAAATCCGACATACGGATTAAAAGTTACGACAAAAATTGTCACATAATATACACATAAGTATATTATACATCAATCATATCACATATAGCATATAGCACGTATGGTATTTGATAAAAATAACTTTTCAAAGAAAGTTCAGGGTTAAAATGATTTTTCGGGTATTTAATACGATTTTTTGAACATTTTTGGGATTAAAACGGATCAAAAAATCATTTTATAAATAAATAAAAGGGTTCGTGTTATGGATCAAAAACCAAGGTATACTAATTGTTGTGTTTATTACTAGGGAACGTGAGCTTCGAGGTTCAATTTGACTGCTCTTATTTTCGTGACTCAATCTGCCTTACAAGATGCCTACGTACCTTGCTGCATGCGAAAGATCAAGTCAAAAATATAGTTCTGATTTGTGGGGTGAGGCCCTTATATAGATGTTGGGAGTCCTTGAATTGGACTTGGGTTAGGAGACTTGGTGGGCAAGTCTCAGAATTAGAATGGACTTGGGAGTCCTAAGAGGTAGGAAGCTGATTCCTTATCCCACCAGGTTCCTTGGAGACCAATCTACAAGGATTAATTTCTCCAATAGGACTTATCTTTATCAGCTGATTTATCCTTTATTAATTAATTACAAAATTAATTAATATTCTGGGTTTTGGGCCTTCTCAAATGGGCCTAGCTGTTGGCCCAATTTTGATATGATTAATGCAGCATTAATTACATACCCAACCCTTATTTTCTTACCTATCATTTGCCCCCCAACTTTTGGAAAACAGTGAATAGGTTTCGTAGAAGTTAAGTTCATTCGTTCCCTTACAGAGTATCATTTTTGCGTAAAGTGTGGAGCGACCTACACATTTACAATGATTTGCTTTCATCCCTATTATTTAGGAATTATCTTAATTTCCAGGAATTTTCCCTGAATTCTAGGATATTTCCTTAATTTTCTGGAATTTTCCCTGAATTTTCTGGAATTTTCCCTGAATTTTGGGATTTTCCTTGGTTTTCTGGATTTTCCCCTTAATTCTGGGATTTTTCCTTGATTTTATGGATTTTTCCCTTAATTCGGGGATTTTTCCTTGATATTCTGGATTTATTCCTCATTTTCTGAAAATATTTTCAGGAATTTCCATCAATCTTCTGCAATTTTTCAGGATTTTCCATTTTTTTCTTCCTTTTCTTTCTTTTTCTTTTTCTTTCTTTTTTTTTATACCTGGTTCGACCAGGAAACCTGTTCGACCAAGATCCTGGTCGAATTAACCCTTGATGTGCCCTAGTCGACAGGCTTTCGAGCAGGAACATTCGACCTCAATTCCTGGTCGAATTTCGACCAGGATTTTATACTATATATATTTTTTTTATTATTTTTTTTTGTCGATCAGGGTTATGCCCTTTTCGGTCAGGATGTTTGTTTTCTGACCGAATTAGCCCCCATTCTAGCCCTGGTCGAAGGTCATTTCGACCTAGATCATTCGACCAAAAACATAGCTTTAATCCTGGTCGAATTAGGTCAGAAAAACAACAATTTTTTTATTTTCCTGGGCTTTTTCTCTTGGGCCAATCCTTTACTGGACTTATTTTAATGGGCCTCTCTCTTTGGGCCTATTTCCTACAGGCCTTTTTTCCTGGGCCTCTCTTATTGAACCTTGTACTGGGCTTTTTCTGACTTTTTGTCTAGCCTATTTCTGGAACCTTCTAGAATTTGAGCCCATGAGATGGGCTGGGCCTTTATTTTCAAGCCCAACTTCCAGAATATTCTGGAATTTCTAGATTCTTCCAGATTTTGCCAAGTAATATCAGAATTTTCTTAAAACTTTCCAAAATTTTCTGGAACATTCCAGATTTCTCCATCTTTTGCCCAACTTCCAGAATATTCTGGAATTTCTAGATTCTTCCAGATTTTGCCAAGTAATATCAGAATTTTCTTAAAACTTTCCAAAATTTTCTGGAACATTCCAGATTTCTCCATCTTTTGGGCACAAATGGGCTTTTTCAGGCCCAACTTGCTTTTTTTGTGCCTATATAAGGGTGGGAGGAGTGTGTTTTCATTCACACTCACCATTCTTCACTTCTCATTTCTCTTCTCGAATACTCGAACACTCTCCTCTCAACATTCTCCAGCCTTCAAAGCTCCTCCCTCTCTAGGGATTTTCCGGCCTTTTTTCAAGTTTTCAAGTCCTCCTTACCTCCAAGGTTTTAAGGTCTTCCAACTTCTATCAATGGCTGATAAGAATTCCGAGAGAGCGGCCAAGATAGCCTCAGCTTTGAAACGAGGTAAGGATGTCGAAATCCGCTCTTCGTACATGTCTTTGATAGATATGATTAATACTAGGGGGGATGAATATCCCTCCACTACACATCTCGACTCTTTTAATCATTGCAACACATGGCACAATATAGATTACGACAAGTTAAATGCGCGTTATAATGTTCGTCCTCCCCTTAGTCTAGTTCCAGATTCTGGTGGCGACCGTACTTGCCACTGGAAACCCGATACTCTCTTTGTTTACACAGATGCCCTTGATGCTGGGCTTAGGTTTCCTTTTCATCCCTTCATTCCTCACCTCCTAGTTGATTTGCAAATTAACCCCTGTCAGCTTCCTCCAAACGCCTGGAGGAACATTTTATGTTTCATGGTTTGTTGTCTTAGGAGAGGTTTTCCCTTATCTGTAGCTCTTTTAGGAAGATTTTCCAGTGTTATAAAAGTTCTTCTAGTAGTTGTGGTTGGGTCTATATTAAACAAAGGCCCAAGTGTAAGCACATTTTTAACAGCGCCTCCATTCCCGACAATAACCAAAATTAGAGAAATAGTTTTGTCGGGTTAAGGTGGGAGAATGGTGACTGGGGCACTCTCTTCAGATCTTCCTTCAGGAAGGTTAGTGATGGTAGCCTCAAATCCATTCACCTAACCCCCGAGGAAACTATCATTTATGATGAGCTTACTCGGGATGATGGTGCCACTATCAGCTGGACTCTTTTAGAAGAGTTTTCCCTCATCCACGTGGGGCTATCCTCTATTTCTCAACAGGGTATTTTTCTTCCCTTCTCGTTTTTACTTTCTTTAATGCATTATTGACACCACTTATTTTGTTTTTTCTCTTATTTTGCAGCTGCTAAGGAAATCAACGAGGATAATGTGCCTCTCGTTGAGGAGACTGCGAGGATGAAAAAGGCTCGCCTTGCGGGTCTGGATACTCGAGGAAAGGCTACGGAGCCTAGCATCCTATGGAAGCACAAGGAGCCCATGGTGGAGGCTCCAGCTGAGGGAGCTGAGGCCCATAGTGCCCCTATCACTGTTGCTGCTCATATCTCTGTTGTTACGGGTGCCTTTCAGCCACTTTGGGGATTCCGCCGAGGGGATACCGTGGTTGGATCCACAAAGCACGCTTGGTTTTGGTCCTACCATGGCATAACCCCCAAGGACTTCACTGACGTGGTTGCTACCCCTGACCTGGAGAGGATAAAGCTCATGGGAGCTTAGTCCCTGGCCTCGGTATGACCCTTCCTTGAAATTTTTCTTTCTTTTTACTTGTAGCATTTTCTTGCCTTATTATATCCTCGTTTATTGTTTTGTTTCGGTCTAACGCCTACTTTTAAGGCGCTATGAGGCAAGCTGAATCATGGAAGAGGGCTTCTGACAAAGCTGATAATGCCCTCAGGAAGCAACAGAAGAAGTATGCCGCTTTGGAGCGGAAGCTGAAGCGTAAGGAGGAGGAGCTCGGAGAGTCCACACTGAGCTGGTGGTGCTACGGGCCGAGAAAGATAAGGCGATTGACAACTACTTGAACTCAGAGGAGTTTACCCAGTCCATGAGGGTGAGGGACGACTCAGTCTTCCCTGGGTTTTTTAGGACTGGCTAGGACACGGCCCTTGGGACCGTGAACAAGGCCTGTCCTGATATTAACCCGGAGGACTATGTCTGCCCTGATGATGAGGCTTTGCTGCAGAGGTTTCATACCCGAGTGGTTGTCTCGGATCGTATCCCTCGGGACCCGCTTCTTCCTCCTCCCGAGTCGTCTTCGAGGCCTGCTGCGGATGATAGCTCTTCCTCCTCCGGGATGACTGAGACTTCCAGCGAGAGCGGAGGAGATGATGATATGGATGACGAGGGCACCTCTACTCCTTAGAGCTTTTCTAGCCCTGCGTGGCATATTTATTTTATCTTGTCTTCGAGACTTTATTTATCAGACTTTGTACTATTTATTCGAACTAGTTTTATTTATCGAACTTTATGCTTTCGTCTTATGCACTTAGTTTACTTGTCTTGTTACTGGAACATATTTTGGAAACTTTCTGAATTTCACATATTGTTGGGATTCATCCCTTACACAAGTCTTAATAAACCTCAAACTAAAGCATGTAAATCCGAAGCAAGCAAAGCTTTAAGGTGCTTTTCAACCTACTTGTCACTTGGCAAGTGAGAATCGTGCTCAACCGCCTTATACATAGTAAATTTCCAGGTTTTGTGCATGCCAAGTTCTCGGGACTTCAAAGCCATCCATAGTCTCAAGCTTGTAGGTTCCTCTACCTTGAACACTCTTGACCTTGTATGGCCCTTCCCAATTTGGGGAAAGCTTCCCTTTCTGCCCTATACCGGAAGTTTCCACCTTCCTCAAGACTAAGTCGCCCTATTTGAAGAACCTTTCTTTAACCCTTAGGTTGTAGTAAAACGAAGCCTTTTTCTGATATTCCACTATCTTCGAATGTGCCTCATCTCGCACTTCATTAATTAGATCCAGGGATAACCTTTGCCCTTCCTCATTTTCCTCAGCATTGAAAGCTTGAATCCTGGGGGAGGAATGTGATATCTCTACAGGAACAACTGCTTCTGCCCCATATGCTAACATGAAAGGAGTTGCTCAAGTCGTGACTCTACAGGTAGTCCTATAGGCCCATAGTATTGGGAGTATTTCATCCATAATTATTCCTCGACTTCTCGATCCTCTTCTTTAGTCCATCCAGGATTATTCGATTCACCACTTCCGCTTACCCATTGGCTTGCGGGTGAGCCACAGAGGTGAATTGTAATTTAATTTCATTCTCCTCACAATACTTCTTGAATTCCTCATTGTTGAACTGTGTTCCATTATCAGTGACTAGGATGCGGGGAATTCCATACCGGCACATGATATTTTCCCATAGGAATTGTGCAACCTTCTTAGTTGTGATCTTGGCCAAAGGCTTGGCTTCAATCCACTTAGTAAAGTAATCAATGGCTACAATTAGGAACTTCCTTTGTGTCGTGGCCATGGGGAAAGGCCCAAGTATATCCATTCCCCACATAGCAAAGGGGATGGGTGAGTTGATGGAGGTCAGTATCTTGGGGGGTTGTCTAACGACAGGTGCATGCTTCTGACAGCGGTCACACTTCTTCACATACTCTTTGGCATCAGCCATCATTTCTGGCCAATAGAAGCCTAAACGGGTTATCTTATGAGCTAGTGCTCTGCCCCCCAAGTGTTTCCCACATATACCTTCATGTACTTCTTCAAGAGCCAAGCGTGCCTCATCGGGCCTGAGACATCTTAACTAAGGAACTACATAAGATCTTTTATACAAAATCCCATCTATCAAGGAGTATCTTAGTGCTTGAACAATTAACTTCCGTGCTTTAGTAGCATCATTTGGCAACCAACTGGTTTGAATATGGGTCTTAATGGGATCTATCCATGACGTCCCTAGACCTATAGGAGCTACAAGCTTAACATCAATGCTCCGTGTCTTCAGAACGCGGAAG
Organism: Apium graveolens; assembly: GCF_009905375.1. Classification (NCBI taxonomy): domain Eukaryota; kingdom Viridiplantae; phylum Streptophyta; class Magnoliopsida; order Apiales; family Apiaceae; genus Apium; species Apium graveolens. The sequence continues at coordinate 54,743,982 of NC_133648.1, read as the reverse complement.
TATACACTTCCTGAACTTTCCTCTATCTCAGATGAAGCAAACTTTGATAATGCACCTGCCTTAGCATTTTCCTCCCTCGGAATGTGCTCAACATGGCATTCATCGAATTAGGTCATCACAGCCCTTACTAGGCGGACATACTTAGCCATCGTATCATCCCTTGCCTCAAACTCTCCCTTTACCTGGGATATGACCAGCTTCGAGTCTCCACAGACTTATAAGTTCTTGACTCTAAGTATCCCTGCTAAGCCAAGACCAGCTATCAGATCTTCATATTTTGCCTCATTGTTTGTGGTGGGGAAGTCTAACTTCATAGCATATTCAATCAAGAACCCATCAGGGCTTTGTAAAACTAACCCTGCTCCACTTGAATTTGTTTTAAATGCCCCATCAAAATAGAGAACCCAATATTCCTTCTCCTTATCATCCTTTTCTTTGTCCCCCTTATCAACTTCCTTGTCTTGAGGTGTGGTATCTTCCTGCCCTCCGACTTCTTGGTTGGGTATGGTACATTCCACCACGAAGTCAGCCAATGCTGGGCTTTTATTGTCATTTGTGGCTTATACTTGATGTCGAATTCTCCCAGCTTTATTGCCCACTTTAACAACCTCCCACTAGACTTGGGACTATGAATGATATTTCTCAGGGGTTGATTTGTTAGCACCTCAATCTTATGAGCCTGGAAGTAAGGATGCAACTTTCTCGAAACCATTACCAAGGCTAAAGCAAACTTCTCAATAGTTGAATAATTCAACTCAGCTCCATGCAGAATTTTGCTGATATAGTATACGGGTTTCTGGATTTTCAGTTCCTCCTTAACCAATACAGCGCTCAAGGCACTCTCTGAAACGGCCAAGTACAAGTATAAAACTTCATTCAAAACTGGATTGGCCAACAACGGGGCCTAAGCCATATATTTCGTTAATTCCTCGAATGCCTTCTGGCTTTCCTCACTCCATACAAAATCTTTAACCTTCTTTAAGGACTTGAAGAATGACAAGCACTTGTCCCCAGACTTGGAGATGAATCGTCCCAATGCAGCAACCCTTCCTGTGAGCTTTTGAACATCTTTGATAGTTTTTGGTGGCTCTATGTCCAGGATTGCTTTTATTTTATCGGGATTGGCTTTGATTCCTCTCTTGGAGACCATCAATCCCAAAAACTTTCCAGACCCTACTCTAAAAGCACACTTCGTAGGATTTAACATCATCTTATGGTATCTCAGGACCTCAAAAGCTTCCCTCAAATGGGTTATATGGTCAGTCTTCACTAGACTCTTTACTAATATGTCATCAACATAAACTTCTATGGTCTTGCCAATAAGATCCTTAAAAATTTTATTTACCAACCTTTGATAGGTGGCTCTTGCATTCTTGAGACCAAATGCCATAACAAGATAACAATAAACACCAAATTCAGTGATGAATGATACCTTTGGGATGTCATCTTTGTGCATCTTGATCTGATTGTATCCACTAAATCCATCCATGAAGCTCAGCATCTCATGTCCAGCAGTGGCATCTATCAAAGTATTTATCCTTGGCAACGGGAAACAGTCCTTAGGGCATGCGTCATTCAGATCAGTGAAGTCCACACACATCCTCCATTTTCCATTGGCCTTCTTCACCATTACAAGGTTTGCTAACCATTCTGGAAATTGTATCTCATCAATGAAACCAGCCTCTAAGAGCTTCTCTACTTCCTGTTTTATAGCTTCTTGCCTCTCTGGAGCAAAACTTCTTTTCCTTTGCTTTACTGTCTTCCGACTCGGATCCACATTCAGCTTGTAAGTAATCAATTCCGGGTCTATTCCTGGCATATCAGCTGCCAACCGTGCAAACACATCACTATTTTCTTTTAAAAATTTCACCAACTTCCCTCTAAGGGGCTCCTCTAGTGTGGCTCCAACGAAAGTCACTTTCTCAGGATTCTCGGGAGCTAAAGGAATTAAAACCAAGTCTTCTACTGCCTTCCCTCTTTTCTCATCATTTTCTCGGATATCCAGATCTTTAATAGGCAGAACTTGCCCCCCAACTCCATCTGCCCTCAGAGAGGCTACATAACAACTTCTAGCCATTTTTTATCTCCTCTCTCTTCTCCAATCCCATTCCGGGTGGGAAACTTCATAACTGAATGGTAGGAAGAAGGGACTGCTTTGAAAGCATGTATCCCTATTCTCCCCATGATAGCATTGTAAGTTGAACTAGCCTTCACCACCACAAAGTCCAACATATGTGTTGCTTGCCTTAGTTCCTGTCCTATGGTCGTTGGCAAATTGATTATCCCTTCCACGGGGCACTCCACTCCCGCAAATCCATATATCGGCATATTGGTCGGGGTTAGTTGAGAATCATTATAACTCATCCTTAAAAAGGTGTCATGGAGCAAGGTATCCACTGAAGCACCATTATCCACAAGGACCCTCTTAATCGGGCTGTTTCCTATTATCGGTGTTATGACCAGCGGGTCGTTATGGGGAAATTTCTCACCCTCCAGGTCAGAATCATCAAAAGCCATTGTCACTCATGTCCTGGCCCTTTTCGGGGCTTCCCTAACAATATGCATAACTTCTTTGGTATATGCTTTCCTGGAGTTCTTGGATAATCCAGCAGCAGTTGGTCCTCCAAAAATTGTGTTTATCACAGGCCCTCAGGGTCGCGGTCCTTCAAAGATTACATTTATAACCGGTCCCCTAGGCTGGGGATTCCGCCCCTGATCGTCTTGGTCCCTCCTACGATCTTCAAAGTTCTTTCTCCCATTGTTATTCTTATTTCTTCCTTCCCCAGTGTACTTGTTCAATCTTCCTTTCCGAATGAGGAATTCTATTTCATCTTTCAGTTGCCTACATTCATCGGTGTCATGACCAACATCTTTGTGAAATCTACAGTATTTGCTCTTGTCTAGCTTGGCAGGATTTGTCTTCAAGGGTTTAGGCCAACGAATATCATGATCTTTCTCGATTTCCATCAAGATCTGGCTTCTAGGAGCATTCAGCTTAGCGTATTCCGTAAACTTTTGCCCGGGTCCTCCCTTCTTAGGGGTTGAATCAGGGTTTTACTCAGTTCTAGGATACTTGTCCTTAGCAATATATTCCAGATCAGTTTTCCGCTTCTTGCCTCTAGCGGGCTCGATGCTCACTATGGTCTTCCTCATGCTCTCTTCCACCTTGATGTACTTCTCGGCCCTATCTTGGAGCTGCAACATGCTTTCAGGGGGGCACTTGGCCAAGGAAATCTTGAAGAACTCATCTCTAGTTCCCTGTTGCAGTGCTATCATGGCTACCTTGTCATCAAGGTCCGGGACTTTTAAAGCTTCCTTCGTGAAACGATTCAGGTAGTCTCTCAAGGATTCCTTCGCTCCCTGCACAATGCTCATGAGGGATGTCGAACTTTTCTCATGCACTCTCCCACTGATGAACTGCTTAATAAAAGCCTGACTTAATTCTCTGAAGGACCCAATAGAGTTCGAAGGCAAATGACTATACAATCTTTGAGCCATGCCCGACAGGGTTTGAGGAAAGGCCCGACACTTAATAGCGTCATTCACGGGGTGCAACAACAGTGCATTGGAGAATGTCCTGACATGATTAGCGGGGTCTCCCGTTCCATAATAAGCTTTGATAGTGGGCATCTTGAATTTCCTTGAGATATGGGCATTCATTATCGCTTCAGTGAATGGTTGAGTAGGATCATCAGGATCTCCAAGGGGAAGAAGATTGCTTGGATCAGCTCTTGGGACTACAGCCCTTCTTTGTGATGGACCATCCAGGTCTATGATTGGAGGAGGATTTCTCCCCCTAGGTGGTAATGGGGGCCTGGGAGCCTGGTGCGCCTCCAAGTCGCGCTTCAGCCTTTGAATCTCAGCCTCATGGGCCTTGATTCTCTCATGCACTTCTTGAGGATTCACCTCTCGGGTGCTCCTAGGACGTTGGTTACCGTCAGCCATCGGCTCTTTGCCAGCACGTCTCCTTCTTGGGGCCACTTCATTATCCGAAGATTCGGAGTCTCTCTCAGTATAAGGATTGGAAAATTCCTGATCCTCCGGGATAGGAGCCAAACCTTGTATGTAGGGGGTGTTTGCCCCCGTGCTTCACTCCGTCCAGCATGTCCACTTCCTCCAACCTCGGGGTAAAGGGGCATCTCATAAGGGGGATTAGTGGTCATAACAGTTAAATACTCATACCCAATGGGTCGAGAATTCACAGGTGTATGTAGTTGTTGAAGTTGGGGATTCGTACCTTAAGGAGCTGGGGGAATCGTCCCTTGAGGTTGAGGTTCAGTTTCCCCTACCTAGGATCCTCCTTGGGTGACGGCATAGGTTGAATGCAGAGGTACCTCCACGGTTGACGAAATCATTTGGGTTGTCCCCGCGGGTGTTCCTCCTTCAAGGGCGTTGCTTGTTCTCCGTGTTCTCGCCATGGTTATTGTTGTGTTTCCCACAGACGGCGCCAAATGTTATGGATCAAAAACCAAGGTATACTAATTGCTGTATTTATTACTAGAGAACATGAGTTTCGAGGCTCGATTTGACTGCTCTTGTATTTCGTGACTCAATCTGCCTTACAAGATGCCTACGTACCTTGCTGCATGCCAAGGATCAAGTCAAAAAATGTAGTTCTTATTTGTGGGGTAAGGCCCCTTATATAGATGTTGGGAGTCCTTGAATTGGACTTGGGTTAGGAGACTTGGTGGGCAAGTCTCAGAATTAGAATGGACTTGGGAGTCCTAAGAGGTAGGAAGCTGATTCCTTATCCCACCAGGTTCCTTGGAGACCAATCTACAAGGATTTATTTCTCCAATAGGACTTATCTTTATCAGCTGATTTATCCTTTATTAATTAATTACGAAATTAATTAATATTCTGGGTTTTGGGCCTTCACAAATGGGCCTAGCTGTTGGCCAAATTCTGATATGATTAATACAGCATTAATTATATACCCAGCCCTTATTTTCTTCCCTATCAGTTTGAATACCCGAATTCGACTTTAAAATCATTTAATAATAATTATCAAGCCTTGAACATAATTTAGAATAATATTTTAAATCTCGAAACTATTTTTCTGAATTTTTAAATCAAAGAAAACAATTAAGTCTAATTAAATAATCAATTAAAATTAATTAATAACTAATTAAATCAATTAATATTTAAATTAGTTGACCAATTAATTAATTAATTATTAATTAAAATTAATTAATTAGGTAATTTAGATTTATTTTTAAATTAAAAATAAATTTTGGAATTAAAGATAATAATTTTTTGGACTTTTTAAATAATAAAAATCATTTTCCGAAATTAAAATAACAGAAATATGATTTTTAAAAATTTTAGAAACCAAAATATGATTTTTGTAAAATTTTTAAACAAGAATATTAATTTTATAAATTAGGGAAAACTTCAGGGGCCAAACTGTAATTTGTCACCCCTGTCGTCTTCCCCGACGACTTTCGCCGGCCGGACTCCATGGTCACCGCCATGGAGCTTTTCCGGCGGCTGGAAAAATCTCCAGAAACACACCAAATTCACAGGAAATAATCTCCTTGATTCCAGCAACACGTCTATGCAACTATATTTGTCAAACAACACAAATTTTGGCCGGGAAAATCTATCAAATTTCGCCGCCTTACTCGATTTTCCGATGAACCCCTTCCCATTATCCTCTGTTCCCCAAACTTATACCAATCGATTCCTCTTTCAATGATCTATCTATGGGTATAAATTAATTGAAGTAATAGCCATTGAATCAAAAATGCCCAAATTCAATTAAGGACATTCAAACTAATTATAAACCCTAATTTCAAAATCAGAGAATCAAACACCAATTTCTCTATGTTATTACACTCAAAATTCAACATATGATATACCAAAATGATCAGAATCAAATTCTCTACAAAATGCAAGCATTAAATCATACAAAGAACATAAAAATTAAAAATTCATAATTAAATCCAAATTAATTCGAATTTAAATAAAAATATAGAAAAATACCTATGATTTCTGTAGTTAAACAAGTTGTGGAATCATATAGTACTGTTCACAAGTTTCGTTTTGGTTATTCACACGATCGATTTCGATTTCTCTAACGCCTTCGTTTTTAGTTTTAATTCTAAAGAACACTACAAATTCCAGGGTTTTTCTCTGAAAATTATATAATTTTACTGTTTGGTTATGATTATTGTACAAAATAAAATACAATAAGGGCTAATTATATTTACAGAATATTGGTACCCCGTTGGATCATATCGGATATAAAAATAGAAGACTTAATCGTTAAGTATTAATAAAACTAATCCAATTCGGTACCGGTATTGGGATAATTATCAAAACCAGGCCTTTTGTAAATACAGTCTTGGTCTCAGCGTTTTGGTTACATGAATTACGAGAAGATAATATAATAGTTTATTCAAAATATCTCGTTTCTCAAAAATACGGGTTTTATTGATTTACCGAAACGAAAGTTTGTTATTTGCTAACAATCTAACAAAGAATTACAGATGGGGGGTTGAATGTAATTCTGACTATTTTTTCAATTTTAAGAACAATTCTACTATAAATATATAATTGTGTTTGATTGGGCTATAGTGCGGAATGAAAGTATTGATGAAATCAAAATACAAAGTAATTAAATACAAGTATTTAAAAACTTTCTGATGGATTGAAATTTTCCACCAGAGATATATATTAATATGAGAACTTTGTGATGCAATGTTTGCACACAGCTGCTTACAAGTTGAACTTACAAAGAACAGAGAAATTCTTTATAGATGTAGCTTTTTCTATTTCTCTGGTAATTGCTTACTAACTTGGATAATTTTCAACTTGCTACACTTGGTTTATATTTCGCCAAGTTACATGATAAGAAGACAAAACAAATAGGACAAAATGTTTCTAGTCTAATTTCATGTTGCTTCATTTCTCAATCCAGCATCTTTGAATATCTTCAGTTTGGCATGGAAATGGAAATGCTTCTTTTTTCTCTAAAACCTGAATTAGGCTGCCACCTTCCATTTGCATACAACCAACGCATGTGACTGTCAAGTCACTATCAACCGCTCTTTTGAATTTGTTCATCCGTTGAATATCCGTTGAGGATCTGGTTAAACATTCCTTGAGACTTTAATTGATCATCTATTGAAGCTTTGTGGATCATCCGTTGAGACTGTTTTCTTGGTAGTTGAATCCATTTCATTTATACAAGATTACAAGACATCTAATATTTACATTTAACCAACATATCTTGCATATCTATCTAGTAGTCAACACGACTAAAACATTCTGCAACATCTAGATTACTAAAGCATTATTATATGCAGGAATGTACAACTAATCTTATAGTTACATAAGCTACTCTTTTAACGGATGTTGAATTGATCATCCGTTGAAAGCTACAAAATCGCTGAATTAAATCTACTAAGTGTTTTGTTTAACATATCATCAAGTGCACAACATATTTCTAAAAATCTCCCCCAATTTATGTCTACTAGAATTGTAGCCATAAATTAAGAGAAACTTGATGATAACAAAACATCCTATGAATACAGACAGATTTTTAGCAGATAAAATTAACAAGTGCTGCAATTTATTGACAAACATAGAGAGGAAGGTTCGTAGAAAATCTCATAGGTCAATTTCAAGGTGCTCCTCTAGACTGAGCAAATTTAGCTTATTCCCTTGATTGTCTGAACTTCTTTGCCAATTTCACATTATTTTCTTCAATCTGGTTTTGGAGTTGCCTGTAGAATTCAAATTCATCCTCATTTGACTGATCCAGCTTTTCTTGCATCTCCTTGAGAGTTTCATTGCTAGAGATTTTTTGATGATCTTCCAGTCTGAAGAATCTTCGGATGCATTTTTCATCCTTGAACTCCATTATCCAGTATGGCCTCAAATGCACCCTATCTCCAGTAAAAGGAATGGCTAATACTCTAGGTAGTGCATTTGGATTCCTTATGTTGTTCATTATCTCCTCAATTTTGTTTAGTACCATTCTCTTTGCAACAATGTTGAATCCAAAATTCTTCTTTATTGAGGAGAAAATCTTTACCAAAACAGAATAGCCTTCATTGAGAATTCTGTGAAGTGGCCAGGTCATCTCTCTTCCACCCTTGTACCTGAAGACTAATCTTTCTGGAAGATGTTTGTAAGCATCAATAGCTCTAACTTCTTCTAGATCGTCCAGATAAAGATTTATGTCTAAGAATTCTTTAATGTCATAAATGAAGAGTTGATCTCCCTTGTTGACAATGGGTTTGGGTTTGGTCACTGACTTGGATTGAAGTTTGACAGGCTTGACCATTTTGACTGCTATTTTCTTTGACTTTCTTGGTTTGGCATAGATTGGAATGTTTAGATCAGGAAGAGGCAGACTGTCCCAATCTATGGGTTCATCCTTGGGAATTACAGGTTCACCATGGAAAGTTAAGTTAGGATCAACCTTGAATTCAGCCTCCATTACTTGAGGTTTGTGCAGCCACCAGGTTCTGAAGTAGCAGAGTTTGTTGAGCTTGATGGAGATGAATTTGAGTAATAGATGTTTCCAGGGTTTTGAGCCTTGTGTCTAAGGAGTCCACTTTGCTGGCTAGATCAGAGTTTTTCCTTAGCTGTCTATTGATATCTAGCATTGATGTGTTAAGAAAGGTAGCCTCCAACCGTGCAGTAATATCCTTCTTGACTTGACCAATTTCTGTCTTGAGCTCAGTGACATCTAGATTTTGCTTGAGAGATTGAATTTGGTGTAGATGAAGAGATTCTAGATGTGCTTGAAGAAGTCTTTTGGTGTTGGCATTTGTAGTAGCTTGAAGAGCTGTCTGAGTTTGTAGAATGATGTGAAAGAGAGTGGATTTGAAATGGTGATCATCTCATTATTTGGAAAACACCCAAGATGGAGTGTTTGATCTTGAGCTAGGGCCTGCTTCTCCCCCTATATCCATGAAATCTCATTCATCATCATCTTCATCCCCAAACATATCCTCAGAACCACCAGTTGGATAATCAACATCATCACCAGTTGTGGGTGGCATGGTAGTGATTGCATCCTTGGCCCTTTGCATAGAAGCAGTTGTGTGCACCAAATTGAGAATTCTCTCAGCAGCCACATTGTCATGTTCAGCTAAAACTTGATAAGCTGGAACTGGGTGAGTAAATACTTCAGCTTCATAAGAAACAGGGTCTAAGACATCTTGATAATCTTGCTGAAATAGCTGATCCTTTTCAGCCTCATTGACATCCCTTAACTCACTTACAATGGGCTCTTCCATTCTTCTGTACCTACTTTTCTCTCATAATCTCTCTTTTCTTGCATCAAGGGCTCCCCTTGGCTTCCCACCCTCACCTTTACCTACTAAGGTGGGACTCCACTCACTCACTTTTTCCAAGCTCGAAGGAATAGCTTGCATAGATTCACTATTTTCCTCTCCTTTTGCCTGAGAGCAACTCAGCCTCTCACTTTGTTCACTCCATTCCCTCAATCCTGGGAGTGATTGTACAACTACTAAATCATATGTACTTGTAACAACAGTTGAGATTCCAAGTGGTGCAGAGACAGTAAACGGATGAGAGACATCCGTCAAAGTAGAAGTTGAAGGGTTCAACGGATAATTGCTATTAAGCACATCCCTTGAGAAATAATCATTGGTCAACGGATGAACAATATCCGTCGAGATAGTAGAAATGACAGAGTTTGGAGTTGAAACTACTATAGAATCTGTGGCGATTGATTTGAGATTTTGCGCAGATTTCTCAGTAGAATCAGAAAGAAATGGCAAGTGAGCCAACAAATCACCTAAAAGATGATGCTCACTTACTAGAGATTTTAGCTTCTCCGACATAGTTAAAGATGGAGAATCAGGAATTGATGTGTGAATCATGTCCACGTCCAAAGAGATAGTTGGTGAGTTTTGTGTATGAGGTGCTTCTTTAGATTTTGGATATGACTCCATATTTATTGGAGCCACATCAACCTGACTTTGAGAAGGTGCATGAACTGAGTCTTTGACTGCAGTAGGCACAGTGTGTGCACCCTGTGTATCCCCAAGTGTTTTAGATCTATTCTTTCTTGTGTAAGTTTGGGATGAGTCCCTGTCCCTAACCATCTTGGCCCGTGCTCTTGGTTGAGAGCTTGTTTCAATAGTAACATCCTTTTGAGAAGATGAAACTAGTAATGAGCTTAAATCCTTATTAAGCACTATAGCTTGTTGGGAAACTGCAGTGTGGCTAGGTTGGGTTATGTTAGGAATATGTGTATTAGTTTGATGATAAGTTAAGCAAAACACTTAAGTAGAAATCTAGTATTTGTAGCCTCAACGAATAAAACCACTATGGCTATCCGTTGATGGAGTAGCTTTACTTATAAATAAGTTTAGTATTGTAGCACATTTCATTTTCTGTATTTAAGTTATAATTCTTAGAAGTTGTGGGAAATTATATGTCATGTTGACTACTAGTAGATATGCAAATAGGAGGGCTAATTGTAAATATTTCATGCCTTCTAATTTTGTATAAATGAAGTAGTATCAACTGATAGATTAAAGGCCTTCAACGGATGAGAAACAAAGCTTCAACGGATATCTCTAAAGCTTCAACGGATAACATCCATCAACGGATGAGTGCATCAACGGGTAAAGCTTCAACTGATAAAGCATCAACGGATAAAGCCATCAACGGATGAAAGCTTCAACGGATGCTCAGTTCAATAGCAGTTGACAGTGACAATTCATAAGCTGACAGAGGCACATGGGTTGACAGAGATAATTGGAATGTGGTAGCCTCTTGGAGGAATCAAGAAAATGCAGCATTTCCATTCTGGTGCAACCAAGGAAGTATTTAAAGATTCACAGATTATCCTAGATGGCATTGGATAGAGAAATGAAGAAGAAACATGTGAAGAACTATTTTAAAAATTGTATTTTATTTTTGTCTTCACTTGTAAACTTGGTGATATATAAACCAAGTTGCAGCTAGTAATTAAATGATGAATTTTTCAGAGCTGTTTAGAAAAATATAGAGAGAAAATCATCTAGTTTGTACTAGGACGCAGCTGTGATCAATTCTTTGAATCACAGATTTTCTGAAATACACATTGTTAGGAATATGTGTATTAGTTTGATGATAAGTTAAACAAAACACTTAAGTAGAAATCTAGTGTTTGTAGCCTCAACGGATAAGACCATCTTGGCTATCCGTTGAAGGAGTAGCTTTACTTAGCAATAAGTTTAGTATTGTAGCACACTTCATTCTCTGGATCCAAGTTGTAATTCTTAGATGTTCTAGGAAATTATCAGTCATGTTGACTACTAGTGGATATGCAAATAGGAGGGCTAATTGTAAATATTTCATGCCTTGTAATTTTGTATAAGTGAAGAAGTATCAACTGATATTGAAGACCTTCAACGGATAAGAAACAAAGCTTCAACGGATGTCTCTAAAGCTTCAACGGATAATATCCATCAACGGATAAGTGCGTCAATGGATAAGACTTCGACTGTTAATGCATCAACGGATAAAGCCTCAACGGATAAGGCATCAACGGATGCTTAGTTCAATAACAGTTGATAGTGACAAACTGGAATGTGGCAGCCTCTAGGAGGAATCAAGAAAATGCAGCATTTCCATTCTGGTGCAAACAAGGGAGTATTCAAAGATTAACAGCTAAACCCAAATTGCATTGGATAGAGAAATGAAGAAAAAACATGTGAAGAGCCTTTTTAATTGTATTTTACAGTTTTGTCTTCACTTGTAAACTTGGTGATATATAAACCAAGTAGCAGCTAGTAATTAGATGTGAATTTTCAAGAGCTGTTTAGAAAAATCCAGAGAGAAAATCATCTAGTTTGTACTAGGAAGCAGCTGTGATTTAATTCTTTGAATCACAGATTTTCTGAAATAACACATCTCTGGTGGAACAACAAATCCACCAGAAAAGTTTTTAAGTTCTTTGTGTTCTTTACATTTGTGTTTGAATATATATCTGTCTGTATTAGCCTCAAGCAATTCACACACATTTGCTCACTAAAACACTTAGCCTTAGAAACTGCTCAAAACTTGAAAAAGTTTTGAGATTTACATTCAACCCCCCTTCTGTAAGTCTCATTGTTAGTCCACTGAGAATAACAATTGGTATCAGAGCAAGCTCTTAACATACAAAGAGTTTAAAGATCTATTCTGCTAACATCATGAGTGCACAGAAGAACCCTCCTGCTAGGAAGGATATTGGTATAAAGATTCCAGTCCTGGAAAAAGATAACTATCATCACTGGAAAGTGAAGATGCATTTACATCTTCTTTCTCAAGATGAAAGCTACATCAACTGTACTGAAAATGGTCCTCACATCCCTCACAAAGTGGCCACAGCTGCTACTGCAACAGTTGCTGTTGGACAGTCCATTCCCAAGCCAAAAGCAGAATGGATTATTGAAGATATGGAGGAAATCCGCAAGGACAAGAAAGCCATGAACATTTTGTTTAATGGCTTAGATCAAGATATGTTTGACAATGTCATCAATAGTCAAACTGCAAAGGAAGTTTGGGATACTGTACAAATCATCTGTGAAGGTACTGAGCAGGTTAGAGAGAACAAGATGCAGCTTCTTATTCAACAGTATGAATATTTTCACTTTGAAGAAGAAGAATCATTAAATGATACCTTCAACAGATTTCAGAAACTGTTAAATGGATTGAAGCTGTATGGTAGAGTGTACCAAGTCAAGGATTCCAACTTAAAATTTCTGAGGTCTCTACCAAAGGAATGGAAGCCTATGACTGTCTCTCTAAGAAATTCTCAAGATTATAAGATCTTCACACTTGAAAGATTATATGGAATTTTGAAGACTTATGGACTTGAAATGGAGCAGGATGAGCTACTGGAAAAGGGAAAGAGAAAAGGAGGAATAATTGCACTTGTAGCTGACAGTGAGAAGATTGAAGCCAGGAATGAGGAGAAGATAATGCCAAGTCTCAAAATTGGCACAAGCAAATCAGAATCAAGCAAGGGTAAAGAGCAAGTAGCTGAGGATGAAGACTATTCCAGTCAGGATGACTCAGATGATGTTGATGAACATCTGGCTTTTCTGTCCAGGAGGTTTGCAAAGATGAAGTTTAGGAAAAATACAAAATTCACTAAGCCAAACAAAAACATGGTGGACAAATCCAAGTTCAAATGTTATAACTGTTACGACCGGCATTTTTATGTAATATTATCTGTGGATTTTGTGTGATATTAAAGCCGTAAGTGAATATACTTAATGGTTGTACCTTGTGTGAATGAAAAATTTCTGCATTTTAAATTTGCTTTATGTAGTATATGATTTTTCAAAGCAAGAGTTTATTTATTTGCTTTATTTTTCATTTATAAGGAATATTCTAAATCTTGGAGAAATTTTCTTTTAAAAGTTATTTTATTCACAAATTTCAAAAGTGATTTTATAAAATTTCTAAAAATCCAAGTTATTTTATGGTATAAATTTTATAATTTTTGAACTTGTATTTTATTTTATAAAAATAAATCTTTACAAATTTTATTGGTTATAATTATCAAATTACATAAGAGACCTTGCATGCAAATCACCCTTCTATTCTCTCAAAGGGCAAATAAGACTTTTCCAACCCCACTAACTCATTTGATTATTACCAAATTACTACATTAGCCTTGCATGCAAAATGGCCTAACTTTAGCTAAAGGACATTTTTGTAAGTTCTCACTTCCACTCATTATTTGTCAACCAAAAAGCATAAAACAAAAGTTTAAGTGGGAGAAGTCATTCCACTCATTCCACACTCCAATACCCCACAAATTTTTCTCCTCCCCCCTCCCACCATTGCTCTCGGCCGAAGGCCAAATTCCCCTCCCCCTTCCATTTTTCAATTCATTCTTCATCTTCCCAAGTGTAAATCTTCTACTTACATTCATCTTATATACTTTCCAAGTATTTTGTGACTTGGAAGTTGAAGTTTCATGGATGCATGTGTAGTTCTTATGTGATCTCCAAAGAGAAACTCTTGATTCTTATGAATTCAAGAGCTCTCTATGAGATATATTATGTATATGTGCTAACTAAGTGTTTTATGGAGATATCATGCTTTAAAATCCTTTGCATGCTACTGAAATTTCATTATATATTTATGTTTAGCCATGCATGCTAGTTTTAAGACATTAAAATGATGATCAACCATGTTTTGCATGCTACTCTTTTCGAAATCATGTTGTTATGTTTAAAAATCTATAAATTCGAAATATGTGTGCTTAAAATAGATTGTTTCCATGATAAATTTCTTATTAATAGTTAAAAGAAGTTATATTTCATAATTATTAAGGATGAGTAATAGGTGCGAGTCGATTTTGCAAGTATTTAAAACTTTTTGCCTAGCCGAAATCTTGTTATGTGTTTTTCATGAGTTACATGTCATATTTTTAGTTGCATGTTGTTAACTTTTGGGCATGGATGATCTCCCCTTCTGTTGAGACACTATTTTTGGACATTAAGACACTAGGTTTGCTTTGGAAAGAGTTGGGTGCTTGGTTTTTAAGTTGGAGTTAAGGTGAAAAGGGATTAGTTGGTGTTTTCATTTTTTTTCCAGATTTGATGCACTAGTTTATGGGGAAGTTTTGAATGAGCATTTGTTGTGCACTTTGAGGCCCAAGCCACCAGAAGTTAGTATTGGGAGTATATAAAAGGTTTTAGGAGTTGGTTGCAGGTTTGCATGTCATTTGGTTAGGTGCACAAGTAGAATCACAAAATCTGTCCAGCAGGGGACAGTTTTGTTGCAACTTAGAAATAGGGAGATTTGACCATTTCATGGGTAGGCCCTCATTAGGCCCTATTGGGCCTTAGTTAGAGGGAGTGTCAGAGAAGTTTTTCCAGCCATAGTTCATAGGATATGAGTTAGAACCATGTGTCACAAGTTAATTCAAGTCAGGGCGTTTTCTGCCCAGGAAAACAGGGGAACCTTGGACTTTAAGCTTAGGCCCAAGAAGGCCCAAGCTAGGCCCTTGAGCCACATCAAGTTTGGGAGATTCCCTAAGGTTAGGAGAGTATTGTGTAAGAGTTTTGAAGGAAAAATTATAGTTTAAGAGTGTCTAATGCACTCAAGAAACCATAGTTGTCATTCTGAAATTTACACCAGTGAGCACTTTCACTTAACACATAGTTTTAGAACACTTAGGATTGAGATTTAGGTTGACCACCATAGTTGTAAGATAGTATAAGGTCAGTAGAGCAAAAGGCCCAAGTGAGGGTCAATAGGTCTTGGATAGTTTAGTAAAGGCACATCGAGTTAGGAAGCCAAAATTAGAAGACTTTGTCTAGTTTAGCGACCAAGTGACTTAAATTGGGGGATCGAGATCATCCAAGCCTAGTGTTGCATTATGGTGTATATGGTGTTATTTGGTATTAATATATGATATGTGAGTATATGTGGCTATGTGTGTGTAATTATATTTATAAGGTGAATATAAATTAAGTGCATATAGGCCTAAGTGCCATCCGTGGTTAAATTCGGGTTGTAAATAGGTTAAGTTGGTGAGAATATATTATAATGAGGATTATTATTATTTATGTAGGATCTCGAGACGAGGGAAAACTTGCCATAAAGGTCGAATGAAGCTTCCAGTTGCTCCTACCAGTCAGACCAGACCAGCCTTTCTCAAGGCAAGTGATTCAACCTATCTTCGTATTCACTGCAATTGTGTAACAAATAGTTCATATATATTGACGTAACTATCCTGAGTCATTTTAATACATATCTTATGTTCATCTTTGAATCATATAGAAATACCATGAACCCTCGAGTACGTATTGCAAAGTAGTCTTATCATGATAGCATATTAAAGTAAGATGAATGTCATGATAAAATAAAGGGTTATTATAATACTTGATTGATCCTCTTGTTTAACATTCTAGTGATTCCTAAAGTGCTGATATCTCACCCTGATGCTTGAACCCTTATAGAAACTTCACCTCGATACCTAAAAGCCAGGTATTTATCAAAGTTGTTCCTCATTGATTGATACCCCTCTTTCTTATTTTAAAGCTTAACAATTCTGATATATCCTGAGTTAAAGATCATTCTTCATACCTTAATACCCTTAGTATTCATGAAGCTTATCTTCTTGATGATCTAGCACTTGCACCTTGACGAGAAACCATTGCTTAAAGCCCAGTTTGGCACTACCCCTTCATAATATCCAATAGCCTCACTAAACTTCCTTGTCCAAGTTTTATATATGAAATCCTTTCAGTTACCCTAATAGAGTAAAGTTTAGTGGATCATGGCCCTGAGATTTAGTACCATATTTCTCGTGTTTCGAGTTGAACTATAATCCCTTGATAAAAATGTTTACTGTTAAAAGAGATTTTTGGTCATAAATCGGCATCAGTTTTTGAAATAAATAAAATGTGGATTTTCAGTCCCAAAGGGGGATAAATGTCTTCTTTGAATAGTGGATCTGGACTGAGACGCGAGTCCTTTCCATACTTATATTGTAGGCTTAAAAGTTGCCTAGGGATCCCATTAATATTTTAGAACCCAACGAGGTTCGGGATTACTGATCACCGGCTGTAATCCGTAGCGTCATAAAATGATTTTGATTAAGATATGATTTTAAAATTGTTTTGATACAAACAAAATGATGCCATCACCCATAGTTTTATCTCTCGTTATCATTGGTTATGTCTTTCCATTGTCATTCTTTAATGTATATCTCGATTTATGTTTTGTATCGTATTGTTTAGCACTTGTTGAGCATTTGGCTCACTCCTTGCTTTACCCTGATATTACAGCTAACAGCTATGGTTAGATTCAAGCAGACTGCCCGTAAGACCTGTGATGCTGATGCTTATGTTCGAGCTCAGGTAGAATAAGAGATAGAAGTTTTGTGTGAGGACTCGCTATTTAAAATAAGTTGCAATAGATGGTAGTGTTGGGCTGTTCCAAACCCTAAACTGTAAGATCTTGGAGTTGGTTATGTTTACTTCTTTTTAAAATGTTGTAATAGTTATATTTAATTTGCTATTTAAGTTGGGGGCGTGACAATAACTGTGGCATTAGTGGACACTTTGCAAGTGAGTGTAGGAAGCCAACCTCTGATAAGAAGAAATTTGAGCAAGTTGATTACAAAAAAAAAAGTATTTTGATTTGCTCAAACAAAAGGAAAGAGCTTTTCTCACTCAAGATGATTGGGCAGCAGATGGAGTCAATGAAGATGATGATATGGAATATGTCAACCTAGCCCTGATGGCTAATTCTGATGAAAATGAAACTAGTTCATCAAGCAACCAGGTAATTACTACTGATCTCTCTCAGCTTTCTAAAAATGAATGCAATGAAGCCATAAATGATATGTCCAATGAATTATATCATTTGCGTGTTTCCCTTAAATCACTAGCAAAAGAAAACACTAGGATCAAAGAGAATAATGTGTTTTTAAGTGATATGAATGTTGTGTTAGAGGATCAGGTAATTGAGCTTGAAAAGATTAAACTTAAATGCTTGACTGTTGAAAGTGAACTAGAAGAAGCTGTTAAGAAAGTAGAAATTCTTTCTAAACAGTTAGAGAGTGAGCAAGAGGTAATCAAGGCCAGGAAAACATCTAGGGATGTTAGTGTTCAGATTGCCAAGCTTCAGGGAATTGAATCATTCTATAAGGATGCCTGGAAGAAAAACAAAAAGGAGTTAGAATTAATTGACGGATTGTCAACGAACGTGGAATCAACGGATGATGAAAGTTATCCGTTGAAGGAAGAAAAAGAGCATCCGTTGAAGGCTCATCAATTAAAACAGGCAAGTAATTTTAAAAATAAAAATCTCAATAAAAAGGATGGTTCAACTTTCAAGAACTTTGTCAAAGAAGGAGCTAGCACATCCAAAGATGCCAGTAAGGTGAATATAGGACACATGACTTTAGATCAGCTGAAAAATAGGCTCAAGTTGGTTGAGGATAAAAATGAAACTAAAAGAAAATCTAAAAGAAATGGGAAGGTAGGGATTAATAAACATAACTATTACACACCTGATAGGTATGCTCCTAGAAAAAGCTGTGTGCATTGTAAAAGTGTTAATCATCTATCTAATAACTGCAAATATGTTAAGAATGCTCCCATGCCTTCAAATCCCTCTATGCCTAACATGTCTATGTCACATCTACATGTTATGCCTGTTATGTCTCATCAGAATCCCCATGCACATTTTGCAAACATGCCATATATTAATAATCCTTATTTTACTGCATTTAGTATGCCTCAAATGCCAAACAATATGCCTATGTGGAATAACATGTTTACACAATCTATGCCTTATCAAATTCAATCAAATGTGCTAAATGATTCTGTGACTAACCCTACACTTCAACCAACTACATCTGAGACCAAGGTTGACCCAAAGTTACCTAAGTCAAAAGATGCAGGAGGAATGAAGTCTAGGAAAAAGACTACCAAGGCTGGACCCAAGGAAACTTGGGTACCAAAATCAACTTGATTGATTTTGTTGTGTGCAGGGAAAAAGAAGGAATCTATGGTACTTGGACAGTGGCTGTTCAAGACACATGACAGGAGATTTCACCCTGCTCACAGAGTTTAAGGAGAGAGTTGGCCCTAGCATAACCTTTGGAGATGACAGCAAAGGATTCACTATGGGATATGGCTTGATTTCAAAAGAAAATGTCATCATTGATGAAGTTGCATTGGTTGATGGTCTCAAACACAACTTATTGAGCATCAGTCAACTATGTGACAGAGGGAATACTGTTTCCTTCAATTCTGAAGCATGTATTGTCACAAGTAAGAAGGACAATAAAGTGGTTCTAACTGGAGTTAGAAAAGGAAATGTGTATTTAGCTGACTTCAACTCTACAGATGCAGAATCTATTACTTGTCTTTTCAGCAAAGCAAGTCCAATTGAAAGTTGGCTATGGCACAAGAAGCTGTCCCACTTGAATTTCAAGACAATGAATGATCTAGTCAAAAAGGACTTAGTTAGAGGAATGCCTCTAGTAGAATTCACAAGGGATGGACTGTGTGATGCTTGTCAGAAAGGAAAGCAAAAGAAAGTATCATTCAGCAAGAAACTTGAATCTGCAATTGATGAACCATTACAACTGCTACACATGGATCTTTTTGGACCAGTCAATGTATTGTCAATTTCAAGGAAAAGATATTGCCTAGTGATTGTAGATGATTTCTCAAAGTTTTCATGGGTTTATTTTCTTGGATCAAAGGATGAAGCTAGTGAAATCATTATCAATCATATCAAGCAAGTCAACAATCATCCTGATTTCAAAGTAAGTAATATTAGGAGTGACAATGGAACTGAATTCAAGAATTCAACCATGAAGTTGTTCTGTGAAGAAAATGGGATCATGCATGAGTTCTCAGCTCCAAGGACTCCACAACAAAATGGTGTGGTGGAAAGGAAGAACATATCACTAATTGAAGCTGCAAGGATAATGCTTGAAGAGTCAAAACTCCCAACTTACTTTTGGGCTGAGGCTGTTAACTGTTCATGTTACACTCAGAATATTTCTCTAATCAATCAGGCAAAAGGCATGACTCCCTATCAATTATTCAAGAGAAGAAAACCAACTTTAAACTTTCTACATGTCTTTGGTTGCAAATGCTACATCTTAAGGAATCAACCTGATCACAAAGGGAAGTTTGATGCAAAGGCTGATGAAGGAATATTTGTTGGTTATTCTGCTGGAAAATCATATAGGGTCTACAATCTAAGAACCAACATTGTCATGGAATTTGTGCATGTTGTGTTTGATGATAAAAAGATTGATGGACTAACAGATGAGGGACATCATGAAGGACTCAAATTTGACAATATTGAGATATATTGTGATGATAGTGAAGATGAGAATGATGAAGAAGGCATCTCAAGAAGAATTCAAAATCTGCCTTTGGATAATGCACAGAATGCTGCATCCGTTGAAAGCCATAATTCAGCTTCCGTTGAAAGAAGCAATGCAGCATCCGTTGAAAGACAAAGTGCATCATCCGTTGAAGTTCATAATAAAGCATCCGTTGATCACAGTCTGTCAACGAATAATCAATTCACTTCATCAGTTGATAGGGCTCCCAATTCCTTTCAAAGGATCAGCAACTCAGGGGGAGTTTCAACCAATCAACATTCTATCACACATCATGACAATACTGAGGCAACCTCATCTAGAGCTAATCTACCACCTCAAAGGAAATGGACCAAGAATCACCCTTTTGAACTGATCATTGGTGATGCTACATCTAAAGTGCAAACTAGAAGGGCTACTCAAGATGAATGTTTGTATAGTAGCTTTCTATCATAGGAGGAACCTAAGAGAGTAGAAGAAGCTCTATTGGATCCAGATTGGATTTTAGCAATGCAAGAGGAGCTAAACTAATTTGAGAGGAACAAAGTATGGAAGCTGGTACCCAAGCCAAAGAACAAGAGTTCTATTGACACAAAATGGGTATTCAGAAACAAGATGGATGAAAATGGCATTGTCATAAGGAATAAAGCCAGATTGGTTGCTAAAGGCTATTCTCAACAAGAGGGGATAGATTTTGATGAAACATTTGCTCCAGTTGCCAGACTTGAAGCCATCAGAATCTTTCTAGCCTATGCAGCCCATGCCAATTTCAAAGTCTATCAAATGGATGTCAAGAGTGCATTTCTAAATGGGAAATTGGAGGAAGAAGTTTATGTAAGCCAACCTCCAGGATTTGAAGATCCAAACTTTCCAGACTATGTGTATTATCTGTTGAAAGCACTATATGGACTAAAGCAAGCACCTAGAGCCTGGTATGAAAATTTGTCAAAATTTCTTCTAGATAATCACTTCACAAGAGGTACTATTGACAAAACTCTTTTCTTTAGAAATGTTAATGGCTCTACAATACTTGTTCAAATTTATGTAGATGATATTATATTTGGATCTACAGATGATAAGCTTTGTATAAAAAATTTCCAAGTTAATGCAAAGTAAATATGAAATGAGCATGATGGGAGAGCTAACTTATTTTCTTGGTTTACAAGTTAAACAAGTTAGTGGTGGAATTTTCATTAGTCAAACTAAATATATTTATGATCTTTTAAAGAAGTTTGACTTAATGGACTGTTCATCTGCAAAAACTCCCATGGCCACTGCCACCAAGCTTGAATTAAACAAGGCTGAAAAGTCTGTGGACATTTCAAGTTATAGAGGCATGATTGGCTCACTTTTATATTTAACTGCTAGTAGACCTGATATAATGTTTTCTACATGTCTCTGTGCTAGATTTCAAGCTGACCCTAAAGAATCTCACTTAGTGGCTATTAAAAGAATCTTCAGATATCTCAAAGGGACTCCAAATCTAGGAATTTGGTACCCTAGAGAGTCTGGTTTTGATCTAATCGGCTACTCAGATGCAGATTATGCATGCTGCAAAATAGACAGGAAAAGCACAACAAGCACCTGTCAATTTCTAGGGAACAAGCTTGTGTCATGGTTCAGCAAGAAGCAAAATTTTTTTTCTACATCAACAGTTGAAGCTGAGTACATTGCTACTGGTAGTTGTTGTGCACAGATACTATTGATGAGGAATCAACTATTTGACTATGGACTAACTGTTGACAAAACTCCTATATTATGTGACAACACAAGTGCCATTGCCATTACTGAAAATCCAGTGCAGCACTCAAGAACCAAGCACATTGACATCAAGTACCACGTCATTAGGGAACATGTGATGAAAGGTACAGTGGAACTTCATTTTATTTCAAGTGAAAAGCAGATTGCAGACATATTCACCAAGCCACTTGATGAATCAACATTCACAAGATTAGTAAGTGAGCTAGGTATGCTTAATTATTCATAAATTTATGTCCTCTTTATAATCTGCCTTGAAGCCTGAAATGAATTTGCTGCAAGAACAAAGTTGGCTTTAAGTAAAAATTATTCTATCAATGGATATTCCCTATCCGTTGAAAGCCAAAATTATTCTATCAACGGATGTTCATTATCCGTTGAAAGACAAATACATTTCTGGTAATTTTATCCCTCAACGGATAAAATAGTGTTGATCATCAACGGATAACTATTTACCTTATCCGTTGAAGTGTCACATCAGTTACTTTAAGTGAGACAGCCGTTGATTCTTTTACTTAACCGTTGATACAGATATACATTGTTGTATATATTTGTATTAAAGGCAGTTTTCAGAATTTCTACAGTTTTCTTTACTCTTAAACGGCTGTAATTTATTTAAAAGTATCATTTAATCATTTTATTTACGATTTAATTCAAGAAAGTATAAAAGCCCATTGAATTCTTATTTTCACTTTACGTTTTCTTGCAATTTTCATTCTCCTTCTCTCCCAAAACTCTCAAGTTTTTCTCTGCAACCTCTACTCACAACAATGGCACCAATAGTCAAAATTATGTCTCAGTCTGGATTTGTTTATAAAAAGAACAATTTCGTAGCCTTGGTTGAAAAGAATGAAGCCCATTCTGATTATCACAAGATGATGGACTTCATCAAAAACTGCAAACTAAGCTATGCAATACTGGAAGCCCCAACCATTTACTGTGAGGTAATTGAGGAGATTTGGACAACTGCAGAGTTCAACTCCACAGATATGACTATTGCCTTCTCTCTCAAAGGTAAGGATTATTGCATTAACTGTGATGATATATAGTCCTGCTTTAAGTTGCCTGAGAATAATGCCATGACACCACACACTGATAAAGATGTATCTGCTATGTTAGATTCCATAGGCTATGCTTTTGATTCTGCTAGTTTAGGTAGTATTAGAAGGAAGGGCCTTAGGAAAGAATGGAGTTTTCTTGGAGATGCCTTTATCAAGGTTTTCTCTGGAAGATCAGCAATTTTGATGCCATAACTTCATCTCTTGTTAATATGCTCTATATGCTAGTTTCTGATAGGTACTTTAATTTTAGCAACTATGTCATGCTAGAATTAGGTTCCAGGTTAGGTAACAAAGCTAATAGACCACATAACATCTACTATGCTAGATTCTTTATGTTATTGGCTAACCATGTTGCGGAAGGGTTGGTTATATCTAATGAGAGCAATAAACTCAAATGCTGGGCACAAGAGAAAAGGGTCCTTGCAGACCTTTTGAGAATCAACCTCAACAGCCAGGTGCCATTGGTATATTTGCCAATAATGAATGCACCACAGGTAAGTGAGGTAAACACTTCTATAACTCCTACTGTTTCCAACCCCACTGTTTCTTTGCCTTCTAGTGTGGCAATGGAATCTGTGTCTTTGTCCCAACAGGTTCCTTCCAAAGCCACCAAAACTAAAATTTCAAAACACAAGTCAAAGAAAACCACCTCTGTTGTTTCTCAAAAGACAACAGTTGTAACAACAACCATAAACCCTGAAGGGAGTGAACAGGGTGTGAGTGGTGAGGGGAGGGGTGAACATCAAGAAACCCCCCAGGATAAGGTGGGAGAGGTGAGTGGTACCCCAGCTAGCCAAGCCACAGTCTCTCAAAAGACTGTGGTGGTTCAAAAGGAGTCAAACACATCCCTAGTTGCATCCTCCCAAAAGGATGCAGCTATCGAAAATAGTCCCCAACCAGGGACACAGAACAAAAGAGGGAGGGACACTGAAGCCACACATTCACCAATCAAAGCCTTTTCAAGGAAAAAGAAGGCTAAAACCCTAGTTTCCACACAGGGGGCACACACAGCACAGATACATCCACTTGTATCTTTGCCTTCTTCAATTCAGCTTGATGTGACTCCAGCAAATGTGGAGTCACAGTCCCATTCTCTCATAATAGAAACACGTCAATCATCAAACTCTCCATCACCCTCTCTGGATGTGGATATGATATTCACATCAATTCCTGATTCTCCCTCCTTAAAACTCAGGGAGGAGCCCCACTCAAATCCTGATGATCATCATCTTTTAGATAATTTGTTGGATCATCATTTTTTAAATGATTTGTTGGATCATCAGCCAATTCCTTTAGATATAGTTGAAGAATCTGTGTCACCTCACTTAAAATCAATTCACACAGATTCAACAATTATGTCACTTTCAATATCTACATCTTTTCCTTTTTCAACGGATATCTCGCATCCGTTGACAAGTGGTTGTTCTTCGACGGATAAGCTTAACAGCAGTTATCCGTTGATACCATCAGTTTCCACTTCAACGGATACTCCCTATCCGTTGATGGTCTCTACACATATAACAGAAACAATTCCAACTGTAGAAGACATGGATATTGTTCAATCACTTTTAGGTTTGAGGGAAGGGAGTGATAATTTGAGTGAGAGGCTGGGTTGCTCCCAGGCAAAAGGAGAGGTTGAGAGTCAACATATGCATGCTATTTCTTCCAGCATAGCAAAAGTAAGTGAGGGGAGTGCCACCTTAGAAAGTGAGGGTGAGGATGTGAGGGTGTGTGTGAGCCAGGGGGAACCCCTGATGCAAGAAAATAGAGAAAATGAGAGAAAGGCAGGTACAGAAGCTATAAGGGTGGATCCAGCCATTGCTAGTGAGTCAATGATTGTGGATGATGCAGAAAAGGAAAGACAATTTCAGCAACATTACAAAGCTGTAATTGATAACATTTCCTTGGATGCTGACACTTTTACTCACCCTGTTCCAGCCTATCAATTGTTGGCTGCTCAGGGAAATGTGGAGGCAAAGCAGACTTTGAATATTGTACACACTTCAGAATCTCTTCTAAGAGACAAAGCTGTTGTTAATAGGCTGCCTTCTCAAGCTGGTGAGCCATCTGAAGAATTTGGAGTAAATTCTAATGATGATGACTCTAATTCTTTGAATGAGAGCATGAACTTAGGGGGAGCAGCAGGCCCAAGTTCTATTCCAAATCTACCTGACTGGGCATGGGCAAAGGAATCTACACCAGGACAATTTGGTATAGCTTTGGTCAAGCAAGTAATGACTATACAGAAGGCCCTTCAGGAGACTACAGATACTGGTACAAAGGCAATTCTTCAAGCTCATCTAGACTCTCTGCATCTCTTGCAGTTGCAGCATATCAGACAGAATCTAAGTGTGGATGAACTCAAGCAGGATATTGCTGATTTGAAATCCTACAATGCTGAGAAGTTGGATTCAGTCATGCCTTATGGTACTATGCAAGATTTGTTAGTGAGATTGAGGAGAGAATCTGATGCTGACAAGAGGCTGGCCAGGTTGGAAAACAGAGTTCAGATCATTGAAGACTCTATGGTCACCATTCTTCAGAATCAACAAACTCAGACAAATCTACTAATGCAGCTGGCAAAAGCACAAGGCTTGACCCCTACCCTTGATGATAATAAAAAGGGGGAGAATAAAAGGGAAGAGGAAGGAGAGCCATCAACAACAGTTCAAATATCTCAAGTGCTAGTTCCTTCCATCACCACTTCTCTAACTATTCAAATCAAAGGAAAGCTTGATGGAATTGATCTAATCCAGATAGCAGCAGCTGAATTGCAAGTCAAAGAGCAAAGGAGGAAGATTGATGAAAAGGTGCAACAAATTTTTGGTTCTACAGCTTCTAAATCATAATATGTGAAGCATAGCACAAAGGTGGAATCAATTATTATAGAGCTCAAGCCAGTAAGGAGGAATAAGGTTGGAGAGACTTCTGCCAAGAATATGAAACCTATGGTTCTCAAGCCCAACAACAGATCCAATAAGGACTCCACAAAGAATCCTCTCAGCCTTGCTCAGATGAAAGAAGTGGATTTTCCTCTTCCAAAGCCTGATGAAGACAAGGTTTTGGGTGGAAGAATCATAAAGCACAAAGAGACCATGGATGTGGTTGAAAGGATGAACATGGTTATTATCTTTAGAGAGGGAAAGAGCATTTGTGTGATGCAAGGACATCCCAAATTCTCAATAGCCAAGAGGGAAGAAGCCAGAAGGTTGAAGGAAGAAGCCAAAAAGCTAAAGGCTGACAAAAGAGTACAAACAAAGCTTGAAAGACAACTAAAGTCAAGTCAAGCTGAAGAAAAGAAAGAAATTGAAGACAAGAGTGAAGATGTAGGTATGGGGGACATGTTTAGTGATGATGTGGGAGAAAGAAGTAAGGAAAGAGAGGAATGGCAGAAAGGGAACAGAAAGAAGGCCAATGCAAAAAGAAAGATGGTAGATGAGACTGAAGAAACCCAATCAAAATCCAAACCACTACCTTCTATTCCTGAACCCATTATGCCTGACCCCTTCATAAACATCCATGGTGAAACAATCACTCCTAAGGAGGAACCAATGGATTGGGACACCATCAAATTACCCACCTTCTTAACCACTTCTCCACCTTCAAAGAAACAGAAAAGGAAAATCAAATCAACACCTCCTCTAACCTCAATCAAATTTACTCAGTAGCCTAAGCCTAAGCCACAAGCCTCTAAGGATGATTATGTTCACATTTATGACATAAAGGAATTCTCAGACATTGAACTCTATCTGGATGAGTTGGAGGAAGTAAGGGGAATAGATGCCTACAGACAGCTACCAGAAAGACTAGTGTTCAAATACAAAGGAAGTGGGGAAAGAACTTGGCCTCTCTACAGGATTCTGAATGAAGGCTACTCTACCTTGGTTAGAGTCTACTCAGCCATAAAAGGGGATTCTGGCTTTACCAGGACTGCCAAGACTGAGATTCTCAATAAGATTGCCAACATAAGGAAGACTTGGTGGGAGCCCAATGACTTGCCTAGAACATTACTCATTCAAGAAAGAGGAATTACAGTTCACAAATCACCTCATTGGTTGATGGAGTTCAGAGACAACAAAGGAGTCAGAAGATTTTTCAGACTTGAAGATCAGCTCAAGATTGCCAGTAATGAAACTCTCAAGGATATGCAATCTAAGTTGGACATCAATGAAGAAGATGAAGCTGAGTTCTACAGACAACTTCAACTTCAAATAGAGGAGAATGACAGGAGGCTAGGAAATAAAACAAGGGATCAAAGGAAAAGAAATTAATCTGCTCAGGCTAAAGAAGCACCCTTGGAAACAATGTAATTCTTCAATTCCATCTCAGTATACACATTTTTGCAGCACTTTTGAATTTTTGCTTTATTATAGTTAATATATTTGTCAAGTGTTTTATTATCATCAAGCTAAACCCAAATTTATGCCTACAATTCTAGTAGACATAAATACGGGGAGATTGTTAGGAATATGTGTATTAGTTTGATGATAAGTTAAACAAAACACTTAAGTAGAAATCTAGTGTTTGTAGCCTCAACGGATAAGACCATCTTGGCTATCCGTTGAAGGAGTAGCTTTACTTAGCAAAAAGTTTAGTATTGTAGCACACTTCATTCTCTGGATTCAAGTTGTAATTCTTAGATGTTGTAGGAAATTATCAGTCATGTTGACTACTAGTGAATATGCAAATAGGAGGGCTAATTGTAAATATTTCATGCCTTGTAATTTTGTATAAGTGAAGAAGTATCAACTGATATTGAAGACCTTCAACGGATAAGAAACAAAGCTCCAACGGATGTCTCTAAAGCTTCAACAGATAATATCCATCAACGGATAAGTGCGTCAACGGATAAGACTTCAACTGCTAATGCATCAATGGATAAAGCTTCAACGGATAAAGCCTCAACGGATAAGGCATCAACGGATTAAAGCTCCAACGGATGCTTAGTTCAATAACAGTTGATAGTGACAATTCATAAGCTGACAGAGGCACATGGGTTGACAGAGACAAACTAGAATGTGACAGGCTCTAGGAGGAATCAAGAAAATGCAGCATTTCCATTCCGGTGCAAACAAGGGAGTATTCAAAGATTAACAGCTAAACCCAAATTGCATTGGATAGAGAAATGAAGAAGAAACATGTGAAGAGCCTTTTTAATTGTATTTTACAGTTTTGTCTTCACTTGTAAACTTGGTGATATATAAACCAAGTAGCAGCTAGTAATTAGATGTGAATTTTCAAGAGCTGTTTAGAAAAATCCAGAGAGAAAATCATCTAGTTTGTACTAGGAAACAGCTGTGATTTAATTCTTTGAATCACAGATTTTCTGAAATAACACATCTCTGGTGGAACAACAAATCCACCAGAAAAGTTTTTAAGTTCTTTGTGTTCTTTACATTTGTGTTTGAATATATATCTGTCTATATTAGCCTCAAGCAATTCACACACATTTGCTCACTAAAATACTTAGCCTTAGAAACTGCTCAAAACTTGAAATTTTTTTGAGATTTACATTCAACCCCCCTTCTGTAAATCTCATTGTTAGTCCACTGGGAATAACATACATCTCTTGTGGAACAACAAATCCACCATAAAAGTTTTTAAAGCCTTTTTGTTCTTTACATTTGTGTCTTGAATATATATCTGTCTGCACCTGCTCAAAGCAATTCACACACAACTGTTCATCAAAACACTTAGCCTTTGAAACTGCTCAAAACTTGAAAAAGTTTTGAGATTTACATTCAACCCCCCTTCTGTAAATCTCATTATTAGTTCCTTGGGAATAACAGTTGGAATCAGAGCAAGCTCTTAACATACAAAGAGTTTAAAGATCTATTCTACTAACATCATGAGTAAGAAGGATATTGGAGTAGAGATTCCAATCCTGGAAAGTGATAATTATCATCACTGGAAAGTGAAGATGCATCTACATCTTCTCTCTCAAGATGAAAGCTACATCAACTGCATTGAAAATG